>NC_136265.1:112103412-112482654 GCF_964187855.1 Myxine glutinosa | reverse complement strand
CCCCGCCCGGCAATGCCGGGTACTTCCCATGGCCAGCTGTACGTGGGCTGCTCGAAGGTTGGAAAACCAAGCAATCTTTATGTCTTGGCATCAAGTAAGAAAACCAGAAATGTTGTATACCAAGAGGTTTTGAGAAATTGAAAATTGACAAAACGTCATGTAGGAAATGTTCTGTGATATTGCTCTAAAATATACATGTTCTTTTCATCATATATTTGTATTATTCTTATTCAACCCGGGCAAAGCCGGGTACCTCAGCTAGTATATATATATATATATATATATATATATATATATATATATATATATATATATATATATATATATATATATATATATATATATACATACATACATACATACATACATACATACATACATACATACATACATACATACATACATATATACATATACATATACACATATATTGTTACGGTTTTTAGAACCTTCACTTTGTAAAATAATAATTCTTGTAAATATCCCCCTTTGTAAAGGTTGCACCCTAGTTAGGCCATGTAGGACACCATAGATTCTTTTTTAGTTATTTCATTAGTCTGTGTTTCAGGTAAGGATCTGTTTCCAATAGTTGAATCTGCGTTGTATTAATCAAATAACCTAGGCCCCTTCAATTATCCCCAATCTCTCTCTCTCTCTCTCTCTCTCCAAAGTGCCAGTAGCCGTATTGCAGCGTCGCTCCCTTTTGGTTTGTTCCTGCCCGCCGCCATTACGCACGCGGTCAGAGTGGGAGAAAAAGGGAGGAGCCGCCAGGAACACAGGCGTGGCCCCATCAACGTGTCACGAGGGGAGGTACTGATGAACCCTCGCGGCCAATCCGGGCCGAGGCGTGTTCACCGGTGGGTGGAGCAAAGCGGACGTGTCTTAATATGCAAAGCTTGCAATAAAAGCGGGAGCGCAAAGCCCTTTCACGGAGAGAGACAGGCGAGAGAGAGAGAGGATTCGGGAGATGAACGAGAGAGCAGATGCGGGGGAGATCGGCAGATGCGAGAGAACAGCGCAGAGGCGGCGAACATAAGAACATTGCGCAGAGGATCGTTTGGGACGATCGTTGTCAATACGAACTGCCGTGGTTTTGAAAGCGTTCAGAACGGCTGTACGCATGCGCATTCCAGCCCCTCGCGTTTGTGAGGTCCGGTCGCGCGTTAAGCTGCCAGCCGTTCTTCGCCCGCAGACCCGGAGCCTGGACCACCCCATCGCCTGGAACCATCTGCCTGGACCTTCCTCCCCTACCAGCGACCAATCCGTGTGAGTCTGTTTGTATTGTCATGGGCGTGTTATATAAGAGTGTCTAAGGTTTCCCTATGTCCTTTTGTTTCCTCTTCTTGTATATTCCCTTCTTTCGTTTCCTCTTTTAGATAGTAATAAATCATATTTGTTCTTCCTTTACCCTTCTCATTCTTTGCTTCCTCTCATCCGGTCGCTTTAGTCTTTTCCCAATTGAATACCTGTGGCACGATTAGAACCGCTCAGAATCGGGTTAGTTTTATTGCTAACGGCTCGAGCCTCGGATTGCTAAACCGCTCGGCAATCTTCCATCTTGTCCGTGGATTGAGCAGAAGTATCGTCCTGCTTTGCGGAGAGGTTGGCGAAGGTATCTGGGACTCCATTGACCAGTCACCCTGGTCAACCTCAACCCCGCAAAGGCGCGCGATATCTTCTCGGACTTGGACGGCCAGTGAAATAGACGAGGGGATTAAACCCCCCTCGGTAAGGGGAGCGCCGTAATCGAGATCCGCAACAATTGGTGTCGGGGAGTGGGATTTGGAGCCCGAACCAAATTTTAAACCATCGGAAAAAAAAGTGGAAATTAGGAATTGCACATCCCACGTCGTTATAATCCAGTAAACTGCTACGTTCCCTCTACAAGTACATGTCGCTACTTAAATCTACAGTATTTATGGTCATTTTTCTAAATCCGTATACATTATAACCTAACCCTCCCGGGCTAGTTTTCACAGCCATACCCCATAAAACTATAGCTCCTTTGCCCACAATTGCACAAAATGTGTGATAACACAAGAAATAGTGGAAATTAGGAATGGAGAGACGGCAGAGAGAGGAATTAAATCGGAGATAGAAATGGAATGCATACAAAGTCTGAATTCAGATCCTGATGCCGTACTTGCTAATCCTTATAAAGATTTGCAGGTGCGTGTGGAGAGGAGGATCCCAAAGGTGAGTTAGGTGGTATATGGTGTAAAAAGATTTTGCGGGAGATTGTTTGGCGCGAAAAGAATTTTCACGCGCTTGGGATCCCAGCGTACCGCGGGCGTTTGTGGGAGGTCCGTGGTGCGCTGTGTGAGAGAAAATGGCGCGCGTGTGAGGAAAAGGTGTGTGAAGGTGAACGGCGCGCGTGTACGAATGGCGTCGGAGCGCGAATGTGTTACCAAGGGCGAGGGAGAGTGCACGACAGAGTATGGAAGTGAAACCGAGTGTGAGCGAGAATGCACGTCGGAGTGTATGTGTGATGAGAGTGATACGGAGAGTGAGATAGATGAGGAGCGGGTGCGAGGAGGCACACCTGAGTTAGTTGTGGCGCGTGTGCGGGAGGGAACATCGGAGCGCGTGAGTGGGTATGTGCAGAGGTGCACACCCGGGAGCGTTACGGAGTACGTAACGGAGGAGAGGTGTGGAACGGAGTGTGTGATAACAGAGTGTGCGAATGGTGGAATGGATGCGCAAGAATGTGCGTGAGTAGAATGCATGGGATGTACAAGAGGCGTTGGAGCGCCGGGTTTGGAGAGTGTAAAAGGGGTCGCGTATGCGTGCGAGCATGTAAGGAAGGCATCGACGTTAACCGGGTTAGCGTCTAGCCCGACGTATAGCCGACGCGAGCCCTCGGTCCGTGCCGGGCTTTGTGTATTGCGGGAACCGGCGGGGATCGGTGTCGCGTCGCTCCTGTTCAGAGCATCGTGCACGATTCGGGCCGGGCCCCGCCCTGCACGGTCGATTCCGAGCTTTGCCAGGCAAAGCGGGCAGCCCGGTTCGAGAGGAAGGAGGAGGGGTCGGAACGGCGCCCCCTTGTGGTGGCGGCGCTCCACCCGGGCAAAGCTAGGCCATCGCGCTTGGGGGCGCAAGGCCCCGGGCTGGGATGGTGCTTTGAACCTTGGCCCGACAAAACCTCTTCCCCTGAACCGAATGCCGGACAGACCCAACCTGCAGTAGACCAAGCCACCCGCATGCATTGCGCGGCTTTGCGAAGCCGAGCTTTGAAAATGTCATGGCGTACCGAGAGGCTCAGATATAGCGGACTGTGATGATGATAGTGTTATTGTTTGGAATTGGTAGGGAATTGGCTTGAAATTACTCGTGATTCGAAATTGGGAATAGTGATGATTGGAAATTGATACCCAGTGTAGAGGGATGGTAAATTTACCATCCCTCATTGTGGGCAAAGGAGCTATAGTTTTATGGGGTATGGCTGTGAAAACTAGCCCGGGAGGGTTAGGTTATAATGTATAGGGATTTAGAAAAATGACCATAGGTAACTGTAGATTTAAGTAGCGACATGTACTTGTAGAGGGGACGTAGCAGATTAGTGGATTATAATGACGTGGGATGTGCATAGTATAAGGGGCGACTGGGAAGCACGAATCTTAGAAAGGAGTAGTCAGCTTAGATGATGCAGTGTGTGTGTAGGAAGTGATTGAGCAGAGTATTGTGAAAAGTGTAATTGTGCGTTGTATTGAATGAATGCGCCTGGAGGGAAGGAGGGTGCAAGTGCCACCAGGTGTGTGTGAGCACCAGGTGAGTGTGCAAGTGCAGGTGAAGCACAGGTGTATGGAGAATGGTGGGATGAAATGAATGGTCTGGAGTGAATGGAGCATGGAATAAATGGAGTATGGAATAGATGGAATGGAGTATGGAATAGATGGTGTGGAGTGAGTAGTGTGGAATATGTGGAGTGGAGTGGTTGATGCGAAAGGAGTGGATGGGGAAGATGGACCCCTGCACGAGTACCTGGGGAGGGTAGTTCAAAAGTAGGTAGAGGGAGTAGGTAAATTGCGGTTGGATATTGGCATCTGTGGTGCGGGTAGTTGCACGGAAGTGTTGTGTTGGGTGCATTAGTGGAGTCAATTGGCTGGGCGTGTGGCCTGTTAGTACGAATGATTAAATGGGCACTCCACCACTGTTAGTATGTCGGCCAGGTGAGGCCGCAGGTAGGCTCTGGCAGCCAGTAGAGTTGTTCAATGGGACCCGAGGATCCGGAGGACGGACCCGGGTAGCCCGACGCCAGAGAGGGCTGTAGGGGGTGAGAGCGCCAGAGGGCCTTCCCCAGGTAGGTTAGGGTAAGGAGCAGGTAAGCTCAGGAGACAACTGCAGTGGCGGAGGTGTGCAGGTGAGCGGACCTCCTGGGAGCGCCACATGACCCAGCCCGGAAATTGTGCGAGGGCACAGGGAGTAGAATCAGGGGAGTGAGACCCCAAATTGGTGAGCACCACAGTTTGGTCAATGGGAGTTCGGTTCTTAGAACCACATAGTGTAAGATGGCCAATTAGTCAGGGCCCTTCGGGATATTTTGGGGCCGTTTGGTTCAAATTCTTCCAAAAGCACCAAATTTGGCCCAGATGTTGCCCATGCCATACTCTTTCGATTTTTGACGGGCGCCCCCCACCCGGGGGCCCCATATTGGCGAAATACTAAATGGCCGCCACCCGGATTAGAGGAAAATCAGTTAAATAACCAAAAGGGTTGGGATCATGTATGATACCACTTTTCAGGGGTTTTCGAGGTCGAGGAATCCAATTATGATGTTATTTTGATGATTCGAGGTCAAGGTCAACCCTCAAGGTCATCTTAAAGGTCATTTTTGAGTCAAACATGTCGGTTTTTGAGTTTTTTGTCAAGATTTACGCGAGGTTCACCATTTTATGTTTCTGGGTTGGGTAATCGAACTCTGACCTTATTTTTGACAATTAGAGGAAATATTTACATGTCTATTTCCTAATTTTCAGGCATATGCAGTTCATCAGTCTAATTACAAAGGTACGGATTTTGATGTTTTATGAACTGTATGCCATATCCTTGTGTTTAATTTTTGTGCGATCATGATCCGGGTTCATGTATACATGATTGTATACATGTCATAAATATGATGTCATAGGTCATGTGACCTGGCGGCCATATTGGATTTTATGAAAACCTTAAAAATGGATCCCTGCCTTCATTTTTCGATCGATTCATTTTGAACTTTGACCACTTATAGTACGCCATGTGATTGGATGCATATCCTAATTATGATGTCATAGGTCAGGTGACATGGCGGGATGGACCGGTATGGTCCCCGGATCATACCGCCCTTGGCGCCCATCAAAAATCGAAAGAGTATGGCATGGGCAACATCTGCGCCAAATTTGATGCTTTTGGAAGAATTTGAACCAAAATATCCCTAAGGGCCCTGACTAAATGGTTTGGCAGGGAAAGTACCTGGGTAAAGTAAAAGTGTTAAAGTCATTTAGAGTATAGTTAGGATTGGAATCTCTTCGCACCATCTACATCCACTCACCTGGGGTGACAGGACTCCACACCACCGTTGTTTGCAGATATCTGGTATGTGAGACGCATCATGACGTGGGGGTGACATTGTGCTTGTTATGTTCCATCTCTTCCTCCTTAGGAGGGATTGATGAGAAATTGGGCTTTATGGCAAATTTGGTTAGAGGGATTGTGGACGAATTTGGAATCAGGGGAGATATGGGGAAGACAAGACGTAGCGCCGAATTTGTAAATTGTGTAAATACGGGGTTAGGGGCAAGTGTAGATTAGGTGACGGGGGGGGGGGGAAATACGGTAGGGACGAGCTTTCTCCGCTCGCTCTCCTGCGCACCTCACCTCTGCATTACCTTGTGATGATGTGTACTCTTGCGCCCTTGCACCCCGCTAACTCTGTTTTGTCTTCCTTCCCCACCTATGGACCGTGCTCTCTGGGCACTGAGGGGAAAGCGTGCAGGCACCGCAGTTGTGTGCCCGCACCTCCGCTGCCTGCCTGCCTGGACCGGTACGCCACTTATGGACCACACGTTTGTGGCTGAGCACCACATCATGGATCACACGGCTGTGGCATGGCCACTGCTGGGGAATCTTGCTTGCGGACCACGGTAAAGGTGGCACCTATGCCAAGCAGGTGGACCACCCTAGTTGGCCCCTGCTGGCCGTAATTAAACAAAAAAAGTGGACGCTTTTGTGCCCTTTTTGTGTTTTTGTTATCTCTCAAATAGGCAGCAAGTCAAGAAGACACCCAGAACATCGACCCCAGCAGAACATCGGCTGTGCAGCGAGGACGCCAGTGTAACTTTTTGAACTGTATAACTGCAATATCAATTGCACTGCAATATCAATTGTGCGCCTCGGAGCACCCGTGGGTTTGGTGTACCGGTGCTGTGCAGTGCATGGCCTTTCCTCCTTCCAAAAACTCTGCTTTTGTTTCCCAAAAGAACAGGTCCTGGGTTTAGTTTGGTAAATACCAAGTAGTGTGTCTTTGTAAATAATGCTCCCCACCGTCCATGTGTAGTTTTGAGAATTAATTCCATGATTCGGTTATCCTGTGGGCGTGAATCTGTTAGATAGAATGCAACGCAGCAGGCGGGACATACTTAATTTTTTAAAACTGTCGCACTCAGGATAAGGTTAATAGTAGAGGGTTACTACACCTGAGTGTCACATTAAGTTAAAGTTTTTGTCGGCACGGGACGTGCCTGGAGGAGAGACGGGTGCTGTGTTACGGTTTTTCGAACCTTCACTTTGTAAAATAATAATTCTCGTAAATACCCCCTTTGTAAAGGTTGCACCCTAGTTCAGCCATGTACAACACGTAGGACACCATAGATTCTTCTTTAGTTATTTCACTCGTCTGTGTTTCAGGTAAGGATCTGTTTCCAATAGTTGAATCTGCGTTGTATTAATCAAATAACCTAGGCCCCTTCAATTATCCCCAATCTCTCTCTCTCTCTCTCTCCAAAGTGCCAGTGGCCGTATTGCAGCGTTCGCTGCCTTGGAGCTAAAGCTCGCCCCAAGCCGCCATTGCCAGCAGCGTCACTCCCTTTTAGTTTGTTCATGCCCGCCGCCATTACACACGCCGTCAGAGTGGGAGAAAAAGGGAGGAGCGGCCAGGAACACGGGCGTGGCCCCATCAACGCGTCACGAGGGGAGGTACTGATGAACCCTCGCGGCCAATCCGGGCTGAGGCGTGTTCACCGGTAGGCGGAGCAAAGCGGACGCGGCTTAATACGCAAAGCTTGCAATAAAAGCGGGAGCGCAAAGCCCTTTCACGGAGAGAGAGAGAGAGAGGATTTGGGAGATGAACGAGAGAGCAGATGCGGGGGAGATTGGCAGATGCGAGAGAACAGCGCAGAGGCGGCGAACATAAGAACATTGCGCAGAGGATCATTTGGGACGATCGTTGTCGATACAAACTGCCGTGGTTTTGAGAGCGTTCGGAACGGCTGTACGCACGCGCATTCCAGCCCCTCGCGTTTGTAAGGTCCGGTCGCGTGTTAAGCTGCCAGCCGTTCTTCGCCCGCGGACCCGGAGCCTGGAACCATCTGCCTGGACCTTCCTCCCCTACCAGCGACCATTCCGTTTGAGTCTGTTTGTATTGTCATGGGCGTGTGATATAAGAGTGTCTAACGTTGCCCTATGTCCTTTTGTTTCCTCTCCTTGTATATTCCCTTCTTTCGTTTCCTCTTTTAGATAGTAATAAATCATATTTGTTCTTCCTTTACCCTTCTCATTATTTGCTTCCTCTCATCCGGTCGCTTTAGTCTTTTCCCAATTGAATACCTGTGGCACAATTAGAACCGCTCAGAATCGGGTTAGTTTTATTGCTAACGGCTCGAGCCTCGGATTGCTAAACTGCTCAGCAATCTTCCATCTTGTCCGTGGCTCGAGCAGAAGTACCGTCCTGCTTTGCGGAGAGGTTGGCGAAGGTATCTGGGACTCCATTGACCAGTCACCCTGGTCAACCTCAACCCCGCAAAGGAGCACGATATCTTCTCGGACTCGGACGGCCAGTGAAATAGACAAGGGGATTAAACCCCCCTCGGTAAGGGGAGCGCCGTAATCGAGATCCGCAACAATATCTCTCTATATTTATATATACCGTATATGCCGGTGTATGGTACGCACCCCCAACTTCCATCCTCAAAAAAAAAAAAAAAAAAAATTTATTTTCAGATTACAGTGGCATGAATCTATGCATTTGTACACGAACTTTAAGTAACACAAAATTAACATTTTGAAAAGAAAAAAAAACCTCAAAATATTTAGCTATATGTAGTCAGTATTCTGTTGCACATGCGTCAGTGTCCAGATGTGCATGCAATCACGAGAGCTTCCTTGCTTCATAGAAGAAAGGAGAGAGCAAAGATATTATTAAAACATTCTTTATTGTGGAGTTGTGGCCCTGAAAAAGGCCGTTTGGGTGTGTGATGGGCTTCTCAGCTAAAGCCAAGGAAATGTATTTACAATGGTCTTCATTGCTCCTGCGGAGGGAGGAAACAAACAACATGCAACACTAACTTAACCACAAACTTAGCCACTTACTCAAAAATTCCAAAACTCCATAAATCTGTACATACCCCGGTCTACAGACCGCGTCCCCTGGTGGATGCCACAAGACGCAACCTTACCTGCGGGGCCATCCCCAATGCACCCCCTAAATTTCCATGGGCCCTGTCCAGGTGTTACAGGTGAGTGACATGGCTCGGTGGATTTCGCCCACATTCATTCAACACAAACCCCTTATCCACTCATTCTCATTCCAAAACTCAGCACGACACTTTATCATTACCAGCACTTATTTCACCCCCCCCCCCTCCCCCTGCAGGACCATGGCATTGATGTCATATACGTGTGTGTGCATTCCTCAACTAGGCAGCGGGGAGGTACCGCACAAAAAGATGGTGGGGGCACTTCAGGCTGTGGTGCCCGCAGTCCCAAAACAAGTCAACCGACTTACAAGTTCATTGCCCCCCCCCCCCCACCCTTTACCTCTTGGCCCTGTGACAGCCCAACAGCCCCTTTCTGTCATTACCTCACCAGTGAGGGTCTCCACACACACCAGGCTCCTCCGTGGCCTCCTGCTCCAGCGCAGCAACACGGGTCACCAGGGGACTTCCTCACCCCACGGCGCCCAACCAGACCCTCCACCGACGAGCTCCAATTTCCAGTTACCACCGGCAGCCAGGGGTAATTGCTGCAGAGGGGGGTCGCAGGCATCGCTCCTCAGAGCTTGATCTGTACCTGCGGACACACACACCTTCCCCACCCACAAGATTCCCAAAACACACTTCCTCCCCCGCTGCCATTCAATTCTCAACACCACCCGGCACAATTCCATAGATGGTACAAAAGATGTTTCAAAGCTTTGCCATGGCCTGCCACATGTGAAATCCCATTCACATTTAAACCATTACACATTTCCAAAACCACAATAATCACCCCTCTGTCTCCAATAATCATCACTCACTCTCCAGTTTCCACTCTCACGACCACATCAAAACACATAACCACAACACAAAAACATACGCCACCCACAAGACACTGTGTGGCCCCCATTCCATCCCCTCACCGGCCATGTCGTCACTCTCACCCACCTCCCAACTCCAAATTACATGTCCCTCAATTTTCCAAAGCAAGTCCTGAAGCCTGGGACAGTACACATCAACACTCACCTCAAGTGCAGGTAACTATCGGTTGGTCAGGTCCAAAGTGTGCCATCCACCCACAAAATCCCAAAATTTCACATTGGGCCTACCAAATTTCTCCAAATTTCTCTTTTGTCCCCAATATACTGGCAGGTACACATCCAACGGTGATCATCACTACACAACTACCAGTGGCCACGACAGCTCTGCACCGCTACCGTGCAAGGGTCATCGGGACAAGGTGAGCAGTCAAAACGCCAACATGGCCCATGAGTGTCCATAAGGGTGCGACCCACCAGCCATCCTTCGCCCCCCCCCCCCCCCTGCGAGGAACACAGCTGCACCAGCCCCAGCTGGCCACCAATGTGGTGAGCACCTGCTGCCACAACACACACAACCTCGGCCCTGGGGGAGACGGTCGCAGTGCGTGGCATTCCCCTCACGTCACCTACGCCGCCCTCTCGTCCCCCAGTCCACAGAACAGCAGCCCCCCAGTGCTCACCCACACTTGACCACACCAAGGTCCAGTCAACAGCCATGCTCCACCAGGAGACCCACCCAGAAGACATGGTCCACGCACCTCGGACACGCACAGCACCACGTTGACCCTCAGGCTACACACTACATCCCCATGACCACGCGTCCCAAATATCAGCACAGTCTCCCCTGAAACCAGTTGAAAGCTGTGTCCTGCTACCCTGTCAATTTTATCACAGCCTCCAACACTTTGGTCTAACACACCTGGATCAATAATGGCGTCACTATGCAGTGTCCACCATGACATTTCAAAATTCACCCTTAAATTTGCATCTAACCCGCAGATTACCCATGCGAAACATTTTTCACATTTCACTAACTCACCAAAGAAAGATGCTTTGCCATACACATGCCAGCCGAGCATGGCCCATATGCTCGGCTCTTTACACATTCCAAATTCAACAACCCCATGGCTCCCTTCCCAAACCGAGAGTCTATAAATCATAACGTAGCATCTGTGGAAGGTCACTCTCACAGTCTCACACCATCACGTTCCACAGATGCCCCAACTGTCGTCCGGTAGGCTATCTCCATCCCTGTCCATGCGGTTCGACCCGTGTCCGTAGACCCACATGGCATGGCAGGTCACCACATGCTGGTTGTCCCAAAGTCTCAGGAGGAGGGTGCCAGGCCGCATGCCCGGGTGGTCACTACATCAGGCCTAAGCTGGCCATCCGTGGTGCCACCACCAAAGCGCGGCCCACAACACCTCCCCCTAGTTGTCCTCAATAAATGCCATCCCAGGCTTGAGAAACCACCTCGGACCCCCTGGAGGTCTTAAACCCCACCAGGATCCGGTGACCCTGCCGGCCCGAGCCACACGCCCGGACGGCGGCCCGACGGACAAGGGACGCCACACTCCACCAGACCCCCCCCATGGGGCTCAGGTCATACCTTGACACCCAAGGCTGGACCCCACGTCCAAATCTCGCCAGCACAACCCCCCCCCCCCCCCCTGGCTGGCATCGCCAGATTTTGAAGGGGCAACTTTTCCCCGAGGCCATCACCATCGACCTCCCCCGTTCCGAATCCCGCAGCCTGGGGACCAACTCTCCCCATGGCTGTGCCAAATCCAACTCCCATTTTAATGTAATTTTCTTTTTCTTTTAAAATTTCTCACCACCTGTGCCAAACCACAGCTGCAGGTAACAACTCTCTCAGGTTGTTTTGCCCCTCTCTGCAACTGGTCCAAATTCCCTAGGGGGACCAAATCGTCAGAGACTCGATCTCCCGATTCTCCAATGTCCGAATCCAGCCCGAAACCAACACACTCCCCCAATACAACTGGTTGTCCAATTTCGGAGCCTCCTCTTCCCAATTGTTGTGCATGGTGAGGGTCCCCACGGTCACCACAACCACCTCCTCGGACCAACTCACCTCATTACCCAGGCTCCTTTGTGCCTGGTCAAACCCTACCTCCATGGGACTGTCCCAGGTCCCCAGCCGCTGGATCAAATCATCCTCATCATCATCATCATTACCATCACAACTCATTTCTGGCCCCGCCAGGCTTTCATCAATATCCCCAATAAATACCCGGTCCGGCTCCATTACACGGACCCCCAAAAACTCTATCCCCTCTTGCTCCACACCACCGCCCTGGTGCTGCACCAATTCCAATTCACCCCCCTGTTGAGGTGTTGTGACATCCACCCGGTCCCGACAAACAACCAGGCCAGAATGTGGGAAACATTCCCCATTACAATTCTCACATTCCAAATTTCCTTCCCCGCTCACCTGTGGGCATTCCCCATCTACCTGTTCACATGCCACAATCAGGTCTTCCCCATTTACCTGTGGGCACTCCACGCTCACCTGTGCGCATTCCCCATTCACCTGTGCGCACTCCGCACTCACCTGTGCGCATTCCCCATTCACCTGTGGACATTCCCCATCCACCTCTGCACCTGCAGTCTCCCCATTTACTTAAATTGCCATTCCCGGTGCAATTCCCAATTTTGCCATTCCCGGCTCCTGAGCCCCATGCACATCTGCATGGGCCGTACTCTCTCCCATTCCCAATTTAGCTTACCCCCCCGTTCAGATTCAATTTTTGCCACCTTTGGCTTCTCCTGTGCCCCTTCGGCACCAATCGTTCGTCCTTCCTTCAATTCATTCGTCCATCAATTTTAATTCCCACTCCTTCAATTTGTCTCTCCAATCGATCACTCAATAATAATAATAATGCATTTATTTTATATAGCGCTTTTCAGGAAGCCCAAAGACGCTTTGACAGAGTGCAAAACATTCAATTCAAACACTCAATCCCTTCATTCCTTCCCTACATTCATTCCCCTGGGACTCCATTTTGCTTTCCATTCGCTCACTATCGGCCCTCCTGTTATTTTCCATCCACTCACTATTCTTTTCCATTCCTTCCATTTTTCCATTTATTCCCCGAATTTCTGCAAGGTTTCGCTCACTATCGGCCCTCTGAGCATTTAATAAATTTACTATGGTCTGGAGATCTATCGGGGCCGTCCCAGTGGCGAGGAGCGCTCCGACACTGTCCTCTACCCCCTCTATTTCCGGCTCACTCCCTACACTGACGGAGGCCTCGCTATGCACCTCCATCTCGTCGACCTCCGACATTCGCTTTTCGGAAGGCCATTTCCCGCGCGTGTATTTATTTTAATTCCGAAAACAAAATTTAAATTTGTCGAAGACGCGATATCGCGCTCCGTATGTCCAATTGATTATTAAATTTCTCCGCCTCGCCTGTAAAAAAAATTGCGTTCGAACGTCGGGCGCGATGTATGCCCGACCGTGTCGATGTCTTGCCGCGGACAAAAAAAATTGTCCGACGGGTTCGAATCCCTAACTCCTGACACCAAATGTCGCGCAACCGCCGAAATTAATATCTGACAGTCGCGGATGCCGATCACGAAGGCTTTAACTCCGAGGCGGAAACTCAATGGCGGATTCCAAAATCTAAAACACCTGAGCGCGCGGAATGGAGGGGAAGCGGCGAAAGTCCCCGCAGCCTTATCTATTTAATCAATCAGGAAACTGCGTTCAGGTATTTGTACAAAAAGTAATGTAAGGGTTTATTCAATGAAAGCAAAGACAGGAAAAAGCATGCGCCGGTAATAAAATTTCCTACTTCGGGATCCCGCACACCAGATATGAAATACAAAACGAGGGATCAAATACGAAAGAAACACGTCTGTTGTGTAAAATGTATACGCGGAGCTCGGGCTTATCTGTCTCGTCGTTGGCTTTAGCTGCTGTCCGACACGCGGCTCCTTTCGTCCCGCGGCACGCCTCGCTCCAGGTTCCAAAGCACCGAGCACCAATCACTACGAGGTCGACCCTCGCACACGGTCGGTCGACAAGCCACCCGGACCATCGGGACGACTGCCAGGAATCCAACTGGTGCGCAACTGCTCACTCGTGCGTAACTCACTCAGGATCCAACTCACAACAAACTCAACCAGCAAGCCAGGCCTCTCTCAAACTCGACTGCGAACCAACTGGCGTTTGGCGCTCGTTCATTAACTCTCGAACTGCGCACGAACTCACTACACTCTGCGCAACTCCACACGCCGAGTCTCAACTCACTCGCACCGGGACTCCAACTGAACGACTCTCTCGAACTCGAACTCTCTCGAACTCTCTCGAACTCTCTCGATCTCTCTCGAACTCTCGAACTCTCTCTCGAACTCTCTCTCTCTCCCGAACTCTCTCTCTCTCGAACTCTCTCTCTCTCGAACTCTCTCTCCCTCGAACTCTCTCGAACTCTCTCGAACTCTTTCGATCTCTCTCGATCTCTCTCGAACTCTCGAACTCTCTCTCTCTCTCTCTCTCTCTCTCTCTCTCTCTCGAACTCTCTCTCTCTCGAACTCTCTCTCTCGAACTCTCGAACTCTCTCTCTCTCTCTCTCTCTCTCTCGAACTCTCTCTCGAACTCTCTCTCGAACTCTCGAACTCTCTCGCCCAAAGCGAACTCTCTCGCCCAAAACGAACTCTCTCGCCCAAAACGAACTCTCTCGCCCAAAACGAACTATCTCGCCCAAAACGAACTCTCTCGCCCAAAACGAACTCTCTCGCCCAAAACGAACTCTCTCGCCCAAAACGAACTCTCTCGCCCAAAACGAACTCTCTCGCCCAAAACGAACTCTCTCGCCCAAAACGAACTCTCTCGCCCAAAACGAACTCTCTCGCCCAAAACGAACTCTCTCGCCCAAAACGAACTCTCTCGCCCAAAACGAACTCTCTCGCCCAAAACGAACTCTCTCGCCCAAAACGAACTCTCTCGCCCAAAACGATCTCTCTCGCCCAAAACGAACTCTCTCGCCCAAAACGAACTCTCTCGCCCAAAACGAACTCTCTCGCCCAAAACGAACTCTCTCGCCCAAAACGAACTCTCTCGCCCAAAACGAACTCTCTCGCCCAAAACGAACTCTCTCGCCCAAAACGAACTCTCTCGCCCAAAACGAACTCTCTCGCCCAAAACGAACTCTCTCGCCCAAAACGAACTCTCTCGCCCAAAACGAACTCTCTCGCCCAAAACGAACTCTCTCGCCCAAAACGAACTCTCTCGCCCAAAACGAACTCTCTCGCCCAAAACGAACTCTCGCCC
The DNA here is from genome assembly GCF_964187855.1 of Myxine glutinosa. Taxonomy (NCBI): domain Eukaryota; kingdom Metazoa; phylum Chordata; class Myxini; order Myxiniformes; family Myxinidae; genus Myxine; species Myxine glutinosa. The sequence continues at coordinate 112,467,871 of NC_136265.1, read as the reverse complement.
AAAACGAACTCTCTCGCCCAAAACGAACTCTCTCGCCCAAAACGAACTCTCGATCCAACTCTGAACTGCTCGAAAAGGCGTCCGGCCCCGTTAATATCTCTGGCCGGTGACGTCAGCTTTAGCGCACTGTCCTGCCAATCAGAGCCTCCACCGACTCGCCGGCTCGCTCAGGGGCACGCCCACTGCGTCACCCTCACTCCTGCTCCTGCTCCTTGTGTTGTAGCACGTGCTATGCGAGGTGGATAGGCCTCGCGGAGGTGCAAATGGTGGCGGCCGTGTGGCGGTGTTATAGCCCGATTTCTTCCTAAGTCATGTCAGGGGGGAAGGGCGTCATTCATGTTGTACTAAAGGTCCTAACTAGTGTCTATGTGGTCTGCAGTGCCATTAGGGACAGAGGTTTGACTAGCAGGTGAGACATACAAGGGCTCTACTCATTAACCCCTACACTACCTATCACCCGAATCTCCTGGTAGATCCACAGGTTATACACCTTGACCGACAAAACGCCTAAACACACAGAACTTATTACAGGTAGATTCCCTATCGCGACAGTAGAAGCATGTTACCTACTCAGATCTACTCTGCTCTACATATATCACTACCCAAATTCGTAACAATATATATTAGTGCTGTGCTGATATCGGCTATTTTTCAGTAACCTGCACCAGCAGATTACAATCGGTGTACAGTTCCAATGACCGATTAAAGTTGTACTGTACTCTATACAACCCACTAACCTTGAGTAGCTTTCACCCTTGTTTAGAGTGAATTTCAATATACAAATTAAAGAAAACAATGTTGCACCTATTGCTTTAGAAACAGCTGTGAGTACAAAGAAAAACGTGACAGCTCGTACTGTGACAGCTTTTCCATGCGAAGCGCAATGGCTCTTCTTGTCTTCCTGGCAGAGTACGACTTGACGTCATACCTTCCAGGGGTGCATCAGTGTCAGGTAATTTTTTTTCACATTTCAAAGGTAGACTCACAGTATTCTAGCTTCCCGAGCAAAATGAGGCACATTTTACATGCAGTTTGTAAAATTACTGCTTCATTCGTTGGACCATGTGCTGTGACGTGCTCTCGCGCAATCTCATGTGATCTGAAGGCACACAGCGTTCACAAAACACGGAACCAAACACATGGAACTCTCTTTATTCCTCCGTAATAATGTTTACTTCGTTTTGAACCTCTTCCACCTCCTTTGTTACCCTCGTTATTTCCTGGTGCACCTCTACGAGGTCCCCCTCCAAACGCCCCCTTAACCGTTTCCATTTTACGTTCCATTGTGGCGGGCACAAGGGGCAATAATTCTGCGCACCAGTGGGTGGCGCGAGCGCCCAGGCGGGGACTGATGGCACATGCCCCGCCCTTCGACCGATCGGCCACGCCCGGGGACTAGGCGTGGCCTCGGCACAAATATGCGGGCTCGAAGCTCGAGCCCACTCAGTGCTGCAGTTTGAGCTTTCGAAATAAAGACTCTTTTGGTTTTAACAAACGTGTTGTGGCCTACCTCTTTGGCAAGCAGGTTGTGTGCGCAGCACCACACTTCTCTGGTGACCCCGATTGGTTCAGCCGTCGCTGACCACCGAACGCGCCATGGCCACCAACGCCATCGCAGTAAAACTCCCAGAGTTTTGGGAAGCACAGGCCGACGTGTGGTTCGTGCAGGCCGAAGCTCAATTTCAGCTTCGAGGCATAACGGCGGACGAGACCCGTTACTACCACGTGGTCGCCTCCCTCGGGCCCGGCACTGCCGCCCGAGTCGTGTCCATCCTGCGGCACCCGCCGGTCGTAGTACGAGGCGCTCAAACGTCGCCTCATCGCCACGTTCGGCCTCACGGAGATCGAACGGGCCGACCGCCTCCTGGACCTTCCCGAACTCGGCGACACACGACCATCCGTGCGGATGGATTTTATGCTGTTGCTGCTGGGTGACCAAGCCCCGGATTTCTTATTCCTGGCGCTTTTCCTATGCCAGCTACCTCTACAGGTACGCCTCGCGCTGGCCGGTTCCGAAATAAAGGAACTCCGCGCCCAGGCCGTCGAGGCCGACAAGTTTTTCGCGGCTTGCGACACGCGGTCGAGTTACAGTGCTGCCGTCGTGGATCCCGGGGCAGAGGCTACAGCGTCCCTCATGGCCTCTGCCGCGCCCACCACCACCGCCGCCGAGAAAACCGCCGCCGCCGCAAGCCTAGTGCTATTTCCACGCTAGGTTCGGCCACAAGACTAGGACGTATCGCCCGCCATGCTCTTTTCACAAATCGAGAAACGACCAGGCCGGCGCTCATTAGCGGCCCTGAGCGTCGGCCATTCCGGCAGCCTCCTATTCATTATGGACACCTTGTCCGGGCACCGTTTCCTCTGCGATACAGGAGCGCAGGTAAGCGTCATCCCCGCCTCCATGTCCGACAAGTGAACCGCGGGCCGGGGCCCCGCGTTGCTTGCCGCCAATGGTACACCCATCCGCGCATTCGGGAAGCGCTGCCTCTCCCTGTGGTTCGGAGGGCAGCGCTTTCAATGGTCGTTCGTGACCGCCAGCGTGCCAATGGCATTGCTTGGTGCAGACTTCCTATGTGCGAATGGGTTGTTGGTCGACGTGAAGCGCAGACGGCTCGTCCAGGCCGAAACCTTTAGCTCGCTCGCTTGTTCGCTGAGCGGCTCACTGAGCGGCTCACCGAGCGGCTTGCCAAGCGGCTTGCTGGAAGGTTCCGTCCCGGCGAGTTTAGTTTGCACGCTTCCGGCAGCGGACGACTTTACCCGCCTCCTCGCCAGTTTCCCGGCCCTCACGCGGCCCACCTTCTCAGCGGTGGCTGTTAAACACGGGGTGGAGCACCACATCCCCACGGTCAGGCCGCCGGTCTATGCCCGGGCACGCCGACTCGAGCCCACGGAGCTCGCAGTGGCGAAAGCGGAGTTCGCCATGCTGGAGCGGTTGGGGATCGTGCGGCGCTCCAACAGCGCTTGGGCTTCTCCGCTGCACATCGTGCCGAAGCCCGGCGGGGGATGGCGGCCGTGTGGGGACTACCGCCGGCTCAACGATGCCACCACCCCCGACCGCTACCCGGTCCCACACATTCAGGACTTTTCCGCCCGGTTGGCCAACACGACCGTGTTTTCTAAGGTGGATCTCATCCGGGGCTACCATCAGGTCCCCGTCCAACCGGACGACGTCCCCGAAGACGGCCGTCATCACCCCTTTCGGCTTCTTCGAATTCCTAAGGATGCCCTTCGGGTTGAAGAATGCGGCTCAGGCATTCCAGCGGCTTATGGATAGCGTCTTGCACGACTTACCTGTCCTGTTTGTCTACCTGGACGACATCCTAGTCGCGAGCGCGTCCCGGGAGGAGCATCTGCTCCACCTCCGCACGCTTTTCGAACGCCTGGGCCAGCATGGCCTAATCATCAACCCCACCAAGTGCCGTTTCAGCGTCACAACCATCGACTGCTTGGGGCACCGCATCACCGAGCACGGGGCCGTCCCTTTACCGGCCAAGGTGGAGGCGGTCAGGGATTTCCCGTGGCCCCGCATGATCAAGGGGCTCCAGGAGTTCCTGGGCATGGTAAACTTTTACCACCGCTTCGTGCCCCACGTCGCCCAGATCCTCCGCCCTTTGCACGAGGCCCTTCGGGGCAAGCCGGGCAAAGGTGACATCGCATGGTCGGAGCCGATGGCCGCGGCGTTCGCGGGCGCAAAGCTGGTTCTGGCCGACACCACCATGCTGGCGCACCCGGCACCCGATGCACCGATCGCCCTCACCACCGACACGTCGGACTACGCGGTGGGCGCGGTGCACGAGCAATGGGTGCATGGTGCTTGGCAACCGCTGGCGTTTTTCAGCCGGCAGCTTCACCCGCACGAACGCCGGTACAGCACCTTCGACCGCGAGTTGCTCGGGCTCCACCTGGCGGTCCGACACTTCCGCCATCTGCTGGAGGGCCGCCCATTCACGGCTTCGTTGACCACAAGCCCCTTGTGTTCGCGATGGCCAAGGTCGCTGAGCCATGGTCGTCACGGCAGCAGCGCCACCTCTCTGCCGTGTCCGAGTACACGACGGACATCCGTCACGTGGCGGGTAAGGACAACCCGGTGGCGGATTGCCTTTCCCGGTCCGTCGTGCACGCGGTCCACCTCGTGGTCGACTATGCCCGGATGGCGGAGGCCCAGACCGCCGACCCCGGCGTCCAGGCCTTGCGGACCGCCGTCACGGGCCTCCGCGTCACCGAGGTGCCGTTCGACGCCGCGGGCACGGCCCTCCTATGCGACGTCTCCCTCGGCCGGCCTCGTCCCATTGTGCCCGCTGGCTGGCAGCGCCCAGTGTTCGACGCCATCCACGGCCTGTCCCACCCTGGCGCGAGGGCATCCCAGAAACTCATCGGGGCGAAGTTCGTCTGGCATGGCCTCAGGAAGGACGTCCGCGACTGGGCCAGGACGTGCCTCGCGTGCCAGCGCGCAAAGGTCCACCGCCACACCCAGGCACCGTTGGCCCCGTTTACGGTGCCCGAGCGGCGGTTCGACCACGTGCACGTCGACTTGGTGGGACCTCTGCCCCCCTCGCGAGGGTTCACCCACCTCCTCACCATGGTCGGCCGTCCCATTGGCGGCGACGTCTGCGGCTGAGGTGGCGCAAGCCTTTATCGCCACTTGGGTTGCCCGGTTCGGTGCCCCCTCGGACATCTCGTCCGACCGTGGCCCCCAGTTCACCTCGGAGCTCTGGGCCGCAGTGGCGCAAGGGCTCGGGGTGAAACTACACCGCACCACGGCCTACCACCCCCAGGCCAATGGCATGTGCGAGCGCTTTCATCGCTCCATGAAGGCCGCGCTCCGGGCCAGCCTCTGCGACGGCAGCTGGGTCGACAGACTCCCCCTGGGTCCTGCTGGGCCTCAGGACAGCGCCAAAGGACGACCTGCACGCGTCCTCGGCGGAGCTGGTCTTCGGGCAACCACTGCGGGTACCGGGTGAATTTATCCCCAACTCCACGGCTCCTTGGTCCGCGGCGCAACAGCGCTCCGCCCTTCAGGAGACCGCCCGGAGGTTCGCCCCGGTGCCAACGGCACACCACGGTTGCCCGCCTTCCCACGTCGCCCCGGAGCTTCGCACGGCAAAGTATGTGTTCATCCGGCACGACGCCCACCGGGCACCGCTACGGCCCCCGTACGACGGGCCCTTCCGCGTGTTGGAGACCGGGGACAAATTTTTCACGGTCGACATCGGCGGTGCCCCGGATCGCATTTCCGTGGACCGCCTCAAGCCGGCCCACCTCGATCCGGACCCCCCCCCCCCCCCCGCCAGCAGCTCTGCCTCCGTGTCGAGGCCGCCCCCTGGCGGTCGGACCCCCGGCACCCCCCAGCCCCGCCGGCCCGCTACTCCCAGCCCTGCACCCATCGCCAGGGGGCGTTTCAGCCGGGTCATCCGGCTTCCCCGCAAACTCACCCTTCAGGTGCGCGGGAATTCTGGGGGGGCGCGTGTGGCGGACACAAGGGGCAATAATTCAGCGCACCAGTGGGTGGCGCGAGCGCCCAGGCGGGGACCGATGGCACATGCCCTGCCCTTCGACCGATCGGCTACGCCCGGGGACTAGGCGTGGCCTCGGCACATATATGTGGGCTCTAAGCTCGAGCCCGCTCAGTGCTGCAGTTCGAGCCCGCTCAGTGCTGCAGTTCGAGCTTTCGAAATAAAGACTCTTTTGGTTTTAACCAACGTGTTGTGGCCTACCTCTTTGGCAAGCAAGTTGTGTGCGCAGCACCACACTTCACCATTATGTTTGCGTTCACTCATCGCCTGTGCCTTTACCTCCAGCTCCATTACTTCATGCATCTTTCATCGTCTTTGTCACCGCATCATGCCACTTTCTTCCCTCCCTCTTTGTTGCCCAATCGTCAGTCCTTCTACCGCCCGTATGAGTCCTTTCACCTCCTTATTTACGTTCCGCATCTCTCCCGCCAATCTGGCCTCACTGTTTCAACTTTTTCCGGACACCGATCCTACACCCCCTTACCTCTTCCCAAAGAGGCACCATTTCCTTGCGCATTGCTTCGCCCATCTCACGTTTGATTCCCCCGCTCATCAGGTCGATTCTCGTGCTCATCACTTGCATTTTGCCACTTGTTCTCTCATCAACTCCATTGGTGATTTGAACGGGGCCATAGAGAGCCCCATATCGAGCGGTGCTGGTGCGCTACCCTCTGGTACAAACATGCTACCCTGTGGCACAAACATGCTACCCTGTGGCACAAACATGCTACCCTGTGGTACAACTACAAGTTCCATGGATGCTGAATTTTCCTTGTTTCGGTTCTTCTCACGCTAACCTTGGGAAATCACCAGGTGAGTACGTACACTCGTGCGCTGATAACACCATTTATAACACTGAATCAACAGGTGATCGATTTATTTAATGAATTAATAATTGTTCGGAACAGAATCCCTTTGTAACCCGGGGGATTCCCTGTTCCTGCATTTTCATGTTTTGTGTAAAACTTGATTTTCATGCGACTAGACAACCTGGAAACGCTTCATTTTATATCCGTCAATAACTTATCGAATGAGCACACTTCCTTCCTTCCTTCCTTCCATGTGAATGCTGCTTCATCGGAATGAAGATTACAGCACACGGTACCTCATTCATTGTTCATTTTAAAAAGAACAGAATGCTGTTCTGTTTGATGAACCATTCGATTGGAGAACGGATTTAATATGTATCGATTCGCAGCCATTCAATGATGTCAATCCGGGCATGGCACCGATCAAACACAATAAACAATGAATGTGCAAAATGACGTCATTAATTATTTTATAATCGGAACCGGTAGTAAAATCGGCAGATTTCTTGTTTTCTCGTCGGTTATCGGTTATAGTCAAATTTCCTCATCGGCACAGCACTAATGTACGAGTATATATCACCAACTAACTCAGTCCCAGACATACGAACCCTGAATAATATTTTATGAATAATAATACCTGAATTATTTTTAACTTGGTGAAAATCAATCCTGACTTATTGATGGACCTGGATCAAACATGGCATACTGAGCAGGACACAATAAATTTTTGGATTTCAAACACCCCACTGCAATCAAACAAACCATTTCGATCACAATCAAAAGCGATAAAATACTATCAAACAAACCATCTCTCATGTGTTGTTTGTGCCAAGTTTGTACAAAATCGGTCCATGCATATCAACAAATGGATGGGGACACGTTTAAGTGACAAAATGGCCGCCAGTCAGCCATCTTGGATCTGATCTAGAAAAATAATGACGTGCATTTGTAACCCATCATTCATTATCTGTTTGCAAAATTTGAACAAGATCGGTAAATGCATGTCCGATAAATGGTTGAGGACATGGTCAATATCGTGTTTTTTACAACTAAAATGGCCGCCAGTCGGCCATCTTTGATCGCATCACGAAACAAAATGATGTGTTTGTGTATGCCGTCATGTATTGTCTTTATGCCAAGTATGAATAAAATCGGTCCATACATCTCCGAGATATGGTTGCGGACGCACGCACAGACGCACACAGACAGACAGACAGACGGACGGACAGACGGACAGACCAACGGACGAGACCAAATCCATAAGTCCAATGGGGGCTAATACTGGAAGGTCGTATATGGGAAGCATGACAATAATTTAATGAAATGCTTATTTTGTAAGTTTGAAGAAAATTGAGCAGTTTTTGCCCATTTTTGCTGCTAGGCCAACATTCCGCCTGTTCTCGTGGCACACCTGCTTGGTTGGCCTTTTGGGAAACGTGGCCATGATGTTCATGGTGAATCCTCTAATTGCATTGATCAGCCTTGTTGCGCTCTCCATTTTTACTGTCTTCCTGCACTATCAGACCCCTGACATGGGTTGGGGTTTCATCAGTCAGGCACTCATCTACCATCAGGTAAATATAAGGTTTGTTATCCATTATCACTTTGAACTTCCCCTTGCATAAATCAAAACCTTGTTTGTATATAATTATATTTTGTCCAAAAAGTCTCGAATTGTCGAATATAAAGATGTGAAAGTATCATTTCCATTCAGGTGCGGAAGTATCTGCTGAAACTGGATGTTCGTAAGGAGCACGTGAAGTTCTGGAGACCTCAGATTTTGCTGCTTGTTGCCAATCCTCGTGGTGCTTGCGGACTCATCCGTTTCCTGAATCACCTTAAAAAGGGTGGTCTGTACGTGCTTGGCCATGTTGTTATTGGGAACCTCGGTAAGTACACCGGTCCTTTTGGTTTTGAACTCTTTATTTTATTTATTTATTTTAGTTGGTGTGGTTGTTTTGTTTTTTTCATTTGAGATTTGACAATAATGCCTCTCAATGTTGATAAAAGGACTGGATTCCTACCCCACCTTATAACCTGGCAATTCCACTAACATCCACAATATTTGCTATCATTTTTGTCTTTCGTTCAAACTAACTAATGTATCCTGCATTGCTGTGTAACATTGTCCTGCATTGCATTGTGTTGCCCTGCGTTCTATTGAATATGCTAGTTTAGTGGGCATGCCCTGTGTTTCCTTATCCTGTGTCGCATTGCCATGTGCTGCATTGCCATCTCCTGCGTTGTGTTTCCATGTCCTGCGTCGCGTTGACGTGTCCTACGTCGCGTTTCCATATCCTGCGTTGTCCTGCATCGCGTTGCCTTCGCGTCGCGTCGCGTCGCCGTGCCCTGCTTCGCGTCACGTCGCCGTGCCCTGCTACGCGCCACATTGCCGTGCCCTGTGCCGCGTCGCTGTGCCCTGTCCTGTGCCGCGTCGCCGTGCCCTGTCCTGCGCCGCATCGCCGTGCCATGCAGTGTGTCGCGTCGCCGTGCCATTCAGTGTGTCGTGTCGCCGTGCCGTGTCCTGCGTCACGTCGCCGTGCCGTGTCCTGCGTCGCGTCGCCGTGCCGTGTCCTGCGTCGCGTCGTCGTGCCATGTCCTGCGTCGCGTCGCCGTGCCATGTCCTGCGTCGCGTCGCCGTGCCATGTCCTGCGTCGCGTCGCCGTGCCACGTCCTGCGTCGCGTCGCCGTGCCACGTCCTGCGTCGCGTCGCCGTGCCACGTCCTGCGTCGCGTCGCCGTGCCACGTCCTGTGTCGCGTCGCCGTGCCACCTCCTGCGTCGCGTCGCCGTGCCACCTCCTGCGTCGCGTCGCCGTGCCACCTCCTGCGTCGCGTCGCCGTGCCACCTCCTGCGTCGCGTCGCCGTGCCACGTCCTGCGTCGCGTCGCCGTGCCATGTCCTGCGTCGCGTCGCCGTGCCATGTCCTACGTCGCATCGCCGTGCCATGTCCTGCGTCGCGTCGCCGTGCCATGTCCTGCGTCGCGTCGCCGTGCCACGTCCTGCGTCGCGTCACCGTGCCACGTCCTGCGTCGCGTCGCCGTGCCGTGTCCTGCGTCGCGTCGCCGTGCCGTGTCCTGCCTCGCGTCGCCGTGCCGTGTCCTGCGTCGCGTCTCCGTGCCGTGTCCTGCGTCACGTCGCCGTGCCGTGTCCTGCATCGCGTCGCCGTGCCATGTCCTGCGTCGCGTCGCCGTGCCATGTCCTGCGTCGCGTCGCCGTGCCACGTCCTGCGTCGTGTTGCCCCATGTTGCCAGAGGTTTCCAAATGTTCTCTTTTGACCTGTGTTTGTGCATGGCACAGACACAATGCCCTATGATCCTGTGCAGACCGAAAGCTCATCGTGGTTGGCGCTGATAGACCAGTTGGATGTGAAGGCGTTTGTCGAGGTGACATTAGCAGCTTCTGTACGTGAGGGAGCACAGCATTTGTTGCGCATTGCAGGTCTTGGTGAGTCAATGTATTGCCTATTGAGGATATTATAATTTATTTCTGCATAAATCTTTTCGAGAAACTGATCTCAGCACCATGTAATGTTTATCACTAACCAATGGATCATCACCAAGTAGTATTTATTGCCAAACAGCTTGCTACCATGAAAACCATTGCCATGCAGTGTATTACCACAACTTTTCATCCCCAAGTATTTTATGATGAAGAAGCAACCTTCATTGCAAATAATAAAAAGATACTGCCAAAATGAAGAATCAATCATGAGATCAGTCTCTCTTGTCTTGGTCATCATTTCCTTTCCTTCTATGCAGCACCAAAAACGACTGGAACTCAGAGCTCCAACATATAATGCTTATTGTGGGACTGAGGCTTTGGGTGAAGCTTTGGGTGAAGCTTTGGGTGTGGGCGCAGGCTTGGGGTGAGGCATGGGCGCAGGCTTGGGTGAGGGGTAGGCTTGGGGTGAGGGGTAGGCTTGGGTGAGGGGTAGGCTTGGGGTGAGGGGTAGGCTTGGGGTGAGGGGTAGGCTTGGGGTGAGGGGTGGGCTTGGGGTGAGGGGTGGGCTTGGGGTGAGGGGTGGGCTTGGGGTGAGGGGTGGGCTTGGGGTGAGGCGTGGGCTTGGGGTGAGGCATGGGCTTGGGGTGAGGTGTAGTCGTGAGCATGAGGCGTGGGCGCAGGCTTGGGGTGAGGGGGTAGGCTTGGGGTGAGGGGGTAGGCTTGGGGTGAGGGGGAGGCTTGGGGTGAGGCGTGGGCTTGGGGTGATGCATTTGTTTAGATTTAGACAGGCTTGGGATGAGGTGTGAGCGTAGGCTTGGCTTGGGGTGAGGTGTGGGCATGGGCGTAGGCTTGGCTTGGGGTGAGGTGTGGGCATTGGCGTAGGCTTGGCTTGGGGTGAGGTGTGGGCGTAGGCTTGGCTTGGGGTGAGGTGTGGGCATGGGCGTAGGCTTGGCTTGGGGTGAGGTGTGGGCGTAGGCTTGGCTCTGGCTGAGGCGCATGCTTGGATTTAGACAGGCTTTGGGTGAGGAGTAGGCGTAGGCTTGGGGTGATGTGTGGACGTAGGCTTGGGGTGATGCGTGGGCGTTGGCTTGTGGTGATGTGTGGGCGTAGGCTTGTGGTGATGTGTGGGCGTAGGCTTGTGGTGATGTGTGGGTGAAGGCTTGTGGTGATGTGTGGGCGAAGGCTTGTGGTGATGTGTGGGCGTAGGCTTGTGGTGATGCGTGGGCGGAGGCTTGGGGTGATGCGTGGGCGGAGGCTTGGGGTGATGCGTGGGCGGAGGCTTGGGGTGATGCGTGGGCGGAGGCCTGGGGTGATGTGTGGGCATAGGCTTGTGGTGATGCGTGGGCTTAGGCTTGGGATGATGCGTGGGCGGAGGCTTGGCGTGATGCGTGGGTGTAGGCTTGGGGTGAGGCGTAGGCTTTGGGTGAGGAGTGGGCATCAGCTTGGGGTGATGTGTGGGCATAGGCTTGGGGTGAGGAGTGGGCGTATGCTTGGGGTGAGGCGTGAGCTTGGGGTGAGGCATATGTTTAGATTTAGACAGACTTGGGGTGAGGCGTGGGCACAGGCTTGACTTGGGGTGAGGAGAGGATGTAGGCTTTGGGTGAGGAGTGGGCATAGGCTTGGGGTGAGGAGTGGGCGTAGGCTTGGGGTGAGGAGAGGACGTAGGCTTGGGGTGAGGAGAGGACGTAGGCTTGGGGTGAGGAGAGGACGTAGGCCCTGGGTGAGGAGTGGGCGTAAGCTTCGATTTAAACAGGCTTGTGGTGAGGTTATGGCTTAGACTTCAGCTTCGGGTGAGGCGTCGGGTTAATATTGGCGTTTAGGTGTGAAATTTGTGAGAAATGAACTTGTTCAAGTTCTAGAAATGCATATCTGGCCCAACTATAACTACTTGTGTGGGGAAAAATAATTATTTTTTAAATCTTTTTGAATGCCCATGTTTGCCCATGTTTTTTCCTCAGTCACCAAAGGTGCATGGAGATTGTTTTTTCCCCTGACTTTGTTTTTTGTGAGCAGGATGTCTCAAAATGTTGACGGATTCAGACAAATCTTGGTGGACAGGTGGGATGTTTGACAAGGCCAAATCAATCTTGGTGAAGATCCGAATCCGGATTCGGATACAATATTTGTTTCCAATTTTCCAGGTGATTTTTCACCATTGAGAGATGGGGCCAAAAACAACAGATACAGTCGTATGATATTTGAAAACTATGTAGATGAATTATGACAAAACTAGGTGGAAGAGTTGCGAAGGTGTTGTGGAAGAGTTCTATTTCTTAATGGAAGAAGGATGGAAGACTCCACTTTGTTCTTATGTTCGGTTTATTTAACTCAAAAGGGAGGGTAGGGAATTACGAACTGATGCAAGGTAAAATACCATACTAAACGAACTATACTTTAACAAAGCCTTGTTCAGCCGGTCGTGGCATGATCTTCTCCTCCTTTGTAGATCTTCCTTCGTTCCTTCGTCCAGCGCCACTGCCTTCTCCAAGTCCCATCTTCCTTATATTTTTAATCTTCACTCCCATATATGGTATGGAATGTAAGTCTCCGAGCAGACTCTCTCGGCTAAGACAATGAGACATTCTGGTTTTTGTCTTGGAGAATTCTGAAATCCATCTTAGACAGTTATTATCAGTTGGGATAATTAAGCACCTTTTTATCTCCTTTGTAGGTCAATTCTTGACCTGTCCATGCAAGCCTTTTCTCCTCCAGATTCCATTTCTATACTTTAGACAAAAACACATTTTTGGAGAAGGAGAAGTATATGGAAATATATGAACACATATACTTTTTGGTTTTCTCCCACAATCCCTCATTTTTTCTTTTGTTGTTTATATTAATCATTAATCTAAACATCAACCTATTTAATATTCGAACCATAAATTTGGTAATCCAATTTTCCCATACATAAGGCATACACCGTCATTCTGGAAGAATATGATCACAAAACATTTCTCTTTCCATATTAATAATGCAATTCACTTCATTTGCATAAAGCATACAACACTTCACCTTTACCAAAACACAATAATTTCAGTTCACCATTAAAATAATAAAACATCTGCAACATTTGGCAATACGTTTGCTTTGACACAAATGTTGACTTTTTTATTGAAAAGAAGGGGCTGATCAATCGTGTTTGAAATTCAAGTATGACACATTATCTTCTGATGTCTTCATGGCATCTACACTATTTTGCGTAGGATTTTCTGCTGTTGTGATAGCTGGGCCGAGTCACAAACTGCCCCTGCTTTGCATGTAACATTCTTGCCACTCTTGCTGTGAGCCATAGTAGATTTGAACAAGGCCTTCGTCCAATTGTCGTCGACTTGCCTCCTCACTCATCATGAGTATGGAGCAAGTATTGATGTGATGTTGATTGGCCAGCAAGATGTGGAACAGGGATGCCGGATGCATCCGCAATGATGTTGGGACCATGGCGTTCAAGTTGTCCATGGTCCATACCAGGAGCACCCAGCAGAACCGTGCACAGCTGTTGTGAAGGAAAAAGCACAGCCGTTTGCTTGCAGCTCCATGCTGGCTCCCCGGAAGTTGGTGAAGTAATAACACACGTCACCGCATCCCGTGGAAGTTGCAGGTAAAATGTCGTTGTCCTGCAATTGCTGACGTGATGAATGTCCGAAGCATTCGAACAAAAGTAGGTGATCGCCCTTCTTTCATATGTTGCAATGTGATCCAGGCCAATGGTCACATAAATCTCCCTTGGTGAAGGTAAACATCCATCTCCAATCTTACAAAGGAGTATGTCTTCACCATTCTTTGAGACGGAGGGTGTATGCCAAAATTCACTTCATTTTAGTCACAAATTTTCTTTTTGAACTTCTTTCCAGATGTCGTCATCACTCCATTTGAAATGTGACCTGGTCTTTCCTTTACTCAGCCACATTTATATCTGCTCGCCACACAGATTGAATCAGATGGGGTACATTGTAACATGAAATCACTATATTTTAACTAATCATGTATATCTTATAACAGCTTCACACGAATAATATTCAAATCAGGTATGTGTTTTATACTACTAAACTAAGAATAACATCCACAATTTCTTTCAGGTTCATATAATTCAAAAACTAAACTCATGCAGTTATTTTAACACTACTCAAAGAAATAAATGCATTATTAGTTGAGTGTATATAAGTAAAATCACAAACAGGAATATCTAATTCCCAACAAATCTTGCAAACAGCAAACTATGCATAATGTATTATTAGCATAGCCCTCCTCACTTTTTCTTTTAATAGTGGAACTTATGGTGATATGAGTTCCCTAACTCGTAAAACGGACACAATGCACAATGGTTTGTTATGCCCTTATCTTAGCTCTACTGTACTCATTTGCAACATCACTTGATTCAATCTTTTAATCTCAACATTTATGTTGCCAAAAAAGTCTTCCTCTTCTGGTGCCACATGTATTTCCTCATTTGTCACTTCATTTATTTCTGCATGTGGTGCTTCATGCACTATCATAGCGTTATTTGTTATCTTATTCAAACCCACCGTTACTAAGGTTTTCAAGCAAGCCACTACTAAAACTATTGCCAATATAACTACTAATCCAACAAACAAGTATTGGAGTATCTTAGCTGCCACTCCTCCGAATGTGTTTTCCAACCATGCAAAGGCACCCCCATGTACATAATCGTGATATCTTGCTCCCTCTTGTCTTATTGTATCGGCTATGTTATAAACGTCTCCCAAATTATCAGGTATATATGTACAACAATCTGTACCAATCACTGCGCATGTACCTCCTTTTTCCGCTAACAGCATATCTAATGCCATACGATTTTGTAATGCCATGGTGCTTGTTGCTGCCAGCTCACTTGTAAGGTTTGTCAATCCACTAGCTGTTTTATTTGCCAATGTTTCTATAGCCAATGCCATTTGCCGTAGTTCATGTCCTGCCTTCCAGGTTCCATAAAATGGAAATACTACCATTCCAACCCATTCTCCCATACTAACAGTTCTTTTCTGCCTAGAATGCAGGATGCGCATTGGTGACTTTGTTAACAAGCGCATGTGTGGAAGTACAAAACCAAGAAAACATGATCCTGACAATGTCAGTGGGAGATACACATACGCCTTGTGTCCACATATAAAATATGTATTATTATAGGTCCATGTAGTATCTGTCATCCAAGTTCCTCACATTGATATCCCCCTTTTTCCCAACCAACGTCCCCTCGCATCATCGCCATTGGTAAATAAGGTATTGTTTCTACCAACCTCTTTGGGAAGCGACTACATAATTCATCCCAACCAAAAGGAACTGCCTCCAATGGTACTCCGTTCTCACTAGAATGTGGCATTTGTGTGCATATCCAACAATTACTTTCATTTGCTATATCAGCCCTTGTGTGGGCTAAATGTAAAAAAGTATTAATCCCGTGTAATCCATCGGGTTCTAAAGGTGTGTCCCTATCTTCCATCAAACTTCTCCTTTGCTTATGTCGTACCGCATAATCATATATTTGTACGTCGGCCACCAATGTTGCGTTTTGTTCTCTCATTACCCCGAAGTAATGCATGCAACACAGAGTCCCCACTACTAGAGAACTCATTCCCAGGATGAATATCACCATTTTCAAGGAGTATCCGAAGTAGAAGTCTTTGTTTTCCCCTGATTTGTCGGCTTGTCTTGATAAGGTCTTTCCCTTTGTCCCACCTGTATCCATCTGTAAAAACATGTAAGCTACCCCTTGCATATGTTCATACCTATAACATAATTATATGTCAATGACATTCAACATGATATACCAAACTAACAAGCTTCCTAAAAGGTGAATAAGAAAAAATCCCTTAATATGCAACATAAATCTGATTATGTGCCTTATCCTGATCTCCCTATCTCCCAGGGTCCATATTTGTCTCTATTCTTAGCAACTACCTATGGTCTGTCAATTCGTTCCAAAATACCACAACCAAAGGTTTTAACCAAAGGTCTACCAAACTATTTCCAATGTGAACTCAAAATACTAGTGAAACAATCAATTCAAAGAATTAACTTCAAAGGGTCAACAAATTCATTTTAGAAACAGATCTAATTTTCTTTCTATTGCTATAAGGAAGAACAATAGTTCTTATAAGTCTTTGTAATATCTCATTTAATCCACCCAGCATTGAAAAATTTATTTACTATTCATTCCCCTTCTGTTTACCAGTAACGTCGTTTAAACTCCATAACTTAATTTGGTGAATCCCATGTGTACAGCTACCACTTATTGAAAACCCCTATTTTTGTAGAAAATATCCAAATAAGTGGTTTTACGCCACCTTAACTGTTGCTCATCCATTTCTATGCAACTAGTGAATACTACTAACACCTGTATGCCAATATAGGTGTGTCAGATTAACAAATATGTTGCAGATACACGTAACATCGCGTTCTGAGTGTAAATAACATAACAGCACGTTCATGTCTGCCCCTTGGTTTTTTTAAGATGCACAATGCCTTCCGTTGTTAAAACTTACAATAGTTCAAGTCAGCAAAATTTTCTTTACTTTCTGCCCATATCATCTATGCCTAAAACATATCCATACATACAGCACAATTTATATGCTGATTAAAGTCCAGTTTATATATGTCAAAATCCATGAGCAGAGTACTTTGGGAAGTCAGTATAAGACCTCTTCCAAATTTGGCTAATTTTGTACTCCCTCATCTTTTATGAAGCTCATATCCATAAATAGCTTTTTATTCTCATATAATTTCTATTAACAACGGAATCCCAAAACTCCTCACAATTTTACTATTAATTAATGGCTGCTCATAACCCAGCACATCAAATCGTCATATTCCATCTCCCTTAACAGAAGGGACAATTTTCATGATCAAATTATATTTCTATTTGAATTTACGAATTCTCTGGATATTTAATCCCATCCACATGAAACTATCTATCTCCAGACAAGTACATTGTTGGTTTCAACAATCTTGTAAGATTGACACATAAAACAACAACACACACATTAACACACAAACGTACACAAACCCAAATAGTATGTATATTTGTTTGCGTTGGAACCATCTTAACAGATCAAAATATGTGTCAATTTTATCTCAATTTCGTAAAATGTATCCTTCAATTTTAAAAACGCTAATACACAAATAGACAAAAGTTTATTTCCAGAAAACCCCTATAATGTCACATTGAAATTACCCTTTGGTTCCCACAATAATGTATCCAAATTTGACAATACATCCATTTGCATGTCAGTTGATCACTGACCTAGCAAATCATACAAAAGAATAATCCAAAATTCTCACCTGATGATCATGTGACGCTTGTCACTTGGTTGCCCAAAAATTTGCAAAGCAATATTGCACACTTTTATAAAAATTTGTTTTGCCCAAAATGCTCCCTAAAACCACATTTATAATTTACAAATATGAAGCTTCCAGAATGAACTCTAATTCTGGATCTTTTAAATCATGTTCCAAAAATATCCAGTTTTGGCATCCAATCAATTAATTATTAATTTGCTAACAAGCCAAAAAGTAAAAATCATTCTTGCTCCGAAAACTTGTCAGACACAAGAAGCGTCAACAGTTATTCATATTAGTCTAGTGATTTAATCTGTTGAGGCCAGTCGTCATTTGGGATCTACAGCAATGACGGCCTATTTGTTATTTGAGGTACCGGTAAACACTGGTACCCTTAATCTTGGTTTTCCCTTGCGAAATCGTCTTTTGTTGACATACGGACATCTTCTTTTCCAATGCCCCATTTCTCCACAATTAAATCACCGGTTTCTGTCGTTGCCTTGTCTGTCCACCTGTTCACTTGTATTTCTGGGCTTCATCTCTGGGTCTCTGGGTTGCCACTCCAATCTCCGGTTATCTCCTGCTGCATTATTGCGTTGTTGCCCAGAAACCTATTGCGTTGATTCGTAGTCATCAGGGCTTGTGTCTGTAATTGCATCAATTTTTCCGGCATTTACAGCACTGTTCCTGGCCTGAATTCGCTGATGATGCAAGGCATAATTCTATATTTCTTGCATTGGCTTGCCTTCCCAAGCAATACACTGTCTTTCCACTTCACTCTTCAATTTTGGCAACAAACCATTAATAAAAAGAGGTTTTAAGGCATCGTCGTTTTGTGCCCGGTCTATCCCCGAATATAGTCGGAAAACATCTCGCAATCTGTCCAAATAATCGCTAGCATCTTCACCTGATTTCTGCTTGCATGTAACCACTTTGTTCCAATCCGTCACAGGTGGCAATTTTTGTATGGCCTCTATCAATCTATTCATCTGTACTGTCTTAGCCTCCGTGGGCATGTCCAACTGTCCATCTGTCGCATTGACCCAGTTTGCCTCACGCATTAAGTCCCTTAAAGTGGTGGTATTGGGAATTAACCACTTCAAAAGTATTTCCATGTCTCTTGCAGTGGGCAACTGAGTTTCCACAATCAATCGCACCTCCTCCACGAATTGAAGTGGATCTGTTTTGATTGATGGCATACTACTCTGCACTGCCTTGCCCAACCTGTGTTGTATCTGCTTCACCTCCTTTTTCAAACCCCCCATCTTTGTTCTGGTCTCCCTCTCCCTAGACTCAATGTCCCAGTAATAGAATGGTTTCCAATCCACTTCCAACTTCTGTCTCCCTCGTGCTTCTATTTCTTCTCTGAGTGTTTCCAATGTGTTCCTGTCAAAAGTGCCATCCATGGGGAATTCCTGTTTTCGTCCTTTTGTCCATTCATACCAGGATTCCACATCTTTAAGTGACTCTGCACCATATCGTTGACGCATGTAGTTGATACAAGCACCTCTTTGGGACAAGTCCAATTGACCTTGCTTCTCTTTGGAGACTCCATTCCCCATTTCACCTGTGTGTGAGTAACACTCTATATGCACTCAATGTACCAGATAACTACCAAGACTACACTTTTAGATTACACCTGCACCCACTATCGACCGTGTGTATTGCAAGAAAATCGCTGAAATTTGTTCCACCTTAACGTTGAATGCACGATTTCCTAGCTTATGTCCTATAAGCTCGACTCTGTAGTCTCCCAGGAAGTATCTCTCCACCTTTGCAATTGATGACTTCAAGTGATTGCCAGAGAGTCTCCCTGTCCTGTGGCTTTCCCACACCCTAATCGCACTGATCGGTGTTGTAGTTGGGTCAAATGGATCAGTAAAAATGGGTCAGCACGTTTGCCGTTCTGTTGAGGGGGAATCAAACAGAAAATAACCACACATATGTATGTAATATAACTATCTAAACTCACCACCTTGCTCCTTCCCAAGGTTGTCTTCACATTAATGTCTCCCAAATATCTCAAAACTTCTTTCTGGAGACTTCACCTTCATCAATCAATCAATGTATTCAATTAAATCAATTCATCAATCTTCATCAATAAATCACATTAACCATTCAGATAACTCTATACCTAAGCGTTTCCCAATGTTGCCAGAACAGTTCCATCCACTGATGGAGATATATGATCATTGGTCGTCACCTTTGACCTATACCTTTTGTCAATTGACAAATCACCGTTCTGCCTCTGGATCATATCTGACATATTTTTCAATCTTGTCTGGTCATTATATCACAAATTCAAGTTTAGCAACCACTGAAGGCAACCCAACCCTCCATTTGTGAAATAGTCAGCCAAGATCAATCAAACAGGTATGAGACAGGTCACTGAGAAAATGTCCCAATTTAAATGGTAATCACTCAAACTTCTTGACAATTAAAATTTCGTAATCTATATATATAAAACACAGTTTGTGTGTGTGTGTGTGTGTGTGTGTGTGTGTGTGTGTGTGTGTGTGTGTGTGTGTGTGTGTGTGTGTGTGTGTGTGTGTGTGTGTGTAATGTTACCGATAGACTCCTAAACGGAGAGGCTCACGTACTTGATATTTGGCACAGATATGGCCATTGAGCCTGGGACGAACATGGCTGACCTAAAAAATTCTTTCATAATGTTTTTACCATATTTTTATCTCAGCGCGAAATATTATGACCGGAAGCAGAGCAGCGCGCTGATTCGCTCAGAGCGATCACGTGATGTTCGTTGCCGCCATTAACTCAGTTACGCGTTCGCACGTATTTCAGAGTGATTGCGTTTTTGCCGGGTACTTCTGCATGATTAGTATTTAGCATGTTTCACATAGATTTGTTTTCAGCGAGCAGAAGTACCCGGCATTGTACGAATAATATATCGATAGTGCCGTGTAGGGCGGAGTGATGCCGCTGTGGGAGGGACCGAGCAAGGTCGCTGTGGGCGGGACCGAGCGAGGTCGCTGTGGGCGGGCCCGGGCGAGATCGCTGTGGGCGGGGCCGAGCGAGGCAGCTATGGGCGGGGCCGAGAGAGGTTGCTGTGGGCGGGGCCGAGCGAGGTCTTCGTTAGTGCGTTGCCGTTGCCTGGTATAAAAAGATGGTGCTTGATGCTCTCTGCGTCAAGATACGGACTTGATGTCCGTATCTTTACAACAGACATTCCAATGATGATGATGATAAATGTAATACCACTCAAGGAAGGCCCACAACTCAAGAGAGTGGGAAAAAAACAATAAAATGAACAAAAATACGGGGAAGGAGAAGCAACCACTCAGAAGAATGACAGAAAATAATTTCCCTTAAATGTACCGTGTTCACCAACGAGCACGATCATACCACTTACCTCTGGATCAAACTGTATTGCAAATATTCAAACGGTTTTTACATGCTGCCGTCTCCTAGCAACCAATTAAATTTTTCAAATATATTGTAGCTTCACTTTTCATGGAGTATGAGCGTTCTATATATTTTCAATTCAGTGCGCCCGACTCGCTCACGTACTTGATTTGTGGCATAGACATGGCCATTGGGCCTTCACGGTGTAATTTGTGCGAGGCTTTTGTCCAAGTGAGCTTGAGTCGAGAGGGCGAATGTACGGGTTGGGAATGTACGGGTCTCCCTTCCCCTGCCCGGCAACGCCGGTACTGGAGGGCGTCACAGGATCGGTGAGTCTCCAAAATCCACTTCGTGCTGTTGCGAAGATTCAGGACGATGTCGCGATTGTTGTGCTGCTCTCCGACCATGAGAACTGCAACGTCATTGTTGACTGGCCCTCCCCTTCCCTCCCCCTACCCCCTCCCCCTTCCCCCTCCCCCCTCCCCCTTCCCCCTCCCCCCTCCCTTTTCCCCCTCCCCCTCCCTTTTCCCCCTCCCCCTCCCTTTTCCCCCTCCCCCTCCCTTTTCCCCCTCCCCCTCCCTTTTCCCCCTCCCTTTTCCCACTCCCCCTCCCTTTTCCCCCTCCCCCTACCCCTTCCCCTCCCCCCTACCCCTTCCCCTCCCCCCTACCCCTACCCCTTCCCCTCCCCCTACCCCTTCCCCTCCCCCCTACCCCTTCCCCTCCCCCTCCCCCTCCCCTCGCCCCTCCCTCCTCCCCATCCCCATCCCCCTCCCCAACCCCCCTCCCCCTCCCCCTCCCCCTCCCCCCACCCTCCCACTCCTCTCCCCCTCCCCTCCCCCCTCCACCCCTCCCCCCTCCCACCCCTCTCCTCCCTCCCCCCTCCCACCCCTCTCCCATCCCTTCCCCTCCCCCCCTCTTCTCCCCTCTCCCCCTCCCCCCTCTTCTCCCTCACATTTATACACGGAATGCTGGGTACTTCCCCCCCCTCTTCTCCCCTCCCCCCCCCCCTCTCCTCCCCTCACCCCCTCTCCTCCCCTCACCCCCCCCCCCCACCCCCTCTCCTCCCCTCCCCCCCGTTCCCCTCCCCTCATCTTCCCCCTCCCCCGCCCGGCAATGCCGGGTACTTCTGCTAGTTTATAATATTTGCCAATTTTATCCAAGCATGCTAAAATTTTGACACTTAACCCTATTACTCGTCATGCCTCATTAATCTTACAGGGCTCAAAAGTTGTCCTTTAAGCCCGTGCAATCATTTTACACCGAAACCCTTCTGATCGTATTCCTGTCAATCATAACATCATGATTTTAAAATCATCATCATAATTATCATCACTATTATAATCATGGTCATATCATAATAATCATCTATTTGAAAAACAAACATTTCCTGTATCGCCACATCCACGTGGTATAATCAACATTGAAAAATAAAACTGCATATAACAAAAGGCCATCGTCTGACCACTTAATATACCTATTGACAAGAAGTCATAGTAATATCAAATAATCGTTAAAAATTTAAAAGATGAAAATCATGTCTAATTCGTCTGCCGCTTTGTCGTACCAAAATCGTAAAATAATTATACAGCCGTACACCATATCAGTGGTTCTTCGTGAAAGCCCAGCACCCTTGCTAAGGAAAAAAAACTCTTAGTGGTTCTTTGTGACTATTTCACGGCACCCTTGCTGAAAAATGCGTATACGTACATTGGTAGTACACAAATACAGGGCTTTGTGCATCTTCACATGCTTTGTGGATTTCGCCCACCGCCCACACTTAATTAATACAATAAACATTTCTTCCGTTCAACAGAACAAACATTTCCTGTATAAGCATTTCAAAACAAAAAGAAGAAGCACTCATTTCCAAATCAAAATTAAAAATCAATCCTTTATTGAAAAATAAAGAAGAAGAAGAAGAAGAAGAAGAAGCAATTAAATGAGAGCTTGATATAAGACCAAGCCACAATTAGGGGTATTAATACTGTGCGAAATACGACACTCATTTTATTATCCTAAAGATAACTGTGTATTATTGGTCGCACTCATTACTTTACTGTTTTTATATCTTTTTCCCTTTCAAGGCTTTCAGAGATTTTTATGTTCATGCTGTCCCCTGCCTCGATCTATCTGTGCGAACCGTTACACTCATCATTTAACCATTTGAACTGTGTCGTATCATCGCACTCATCACTTTAGCACTATGGGGCCATGGTTTGAGGGAGAGGGGGGGGGGAAAGAAAAGACAAGTGAGGATAAAGGACTGAGGAGTGAGGAAGTGAGGACTTTCATTCAAAGTCATAAAAAATGAAAAAAAATGAAAAAATGAAAAAAAAAAAAAAAAAAAAATTAAAATAAAAAAATTAAAAAGAATGAAAATTAAAATAAAAAATGAAATGAAAAAAATAATATGAACAAAATCACAATCATCTCCCTCAAAAATCATCACAATCTTCTGATCTGCATTTTAAGGACGTCAATGCTCCCTTTTTAAGAATTCACTTTTAAACCAATTTAAAAGACAAACAAGACAAGACAAACAAGCATAATCCCTTTTTCCAATTTGGTCCAACTTCAATTTTGAAAATGAACTCAAAAGGTCAGCCAAAAGGTTTAACCGATAGAAATATTTGTCCATTTTAATCCGTTTTCCCATCCAATGGAAAATCTGCCAATTTTAATCCGAATAAAATTTAATAAAACACCATTTAGCTCACTATTGCCCGATTCCCCATTTTACAAGTGGGAAACACAATCCGCTTCTTGGGGGCCCTCCAAGAAGCGAAATGCTGCCCACTCATCCTATGACCTCCATCAAAAGAGGATATTACATTTAAACCCATATGATTGTCTGTCTGCACAGAACAATTTTGGTTTGCTCTACATTTGTTGATATGAATAACAAAAACTGCCGTCACAGGTGCAATACCACCTGTGCAAGTATATAAAATCACAAGCATGTCGGTGTGTTTTAACACAGTCATCGAAGAATCACTGAGAAAAATCCTGGCAAAAACCCACAATCCTGATGTCTCCTTCTATACAACAACAACATGCATTTTAAAGGCCATTTTCCCTGCTAGAGCGGGGGTTAGCCTTGCGGTCCCCATGACAATCTCCATTTTGCCCTATTTTCTGCATCTCTCCTTGTTAACCCCCTTGCCCGCATTTCTTCTTCCACCATCTTTAGCCAAGTCTTTCTCGGTCTTCCCCGTCCTCTGCTTCCTTCTACATTCATTTCCATCACTCTTCTCAACCAGTCACTTTCATCCTTCCTCAACACATGACCAAACCATCTCAACCTGTTCCTCTTCACAGCATCAATCACAGGCTCTATTCCCATCATCTTTCGCAATTCATCATTTGTCTTCCTCTCTCTCAACGATACTCCGCACATCCGTCGAACCATTCGCATTTCCACCCTTTCCAACCTTCGTTGCTGCTCTACGTTCATTACCCATGTCTCGCTCCTATTAATCATAACACTTCTCACACATGCAGCATACACCTTTCTCTTCAGCTTCAACGACACTCCCCTCACCATCAGCACGCCACTCAGTTCCCGAAACTTCTTCCATGCACATCTCACTCGAGCAACCGTTGCCGAGTCTGATCCACCTTCTCCATTCAGCATGTCTCCGAGGTAGCAAAATGTTTTCACACCTTCCAGCTTCACGCCGTCTCCAAGATCCAACTCAACATTTCCTCCATCTGCAGCTCCCTCTGTGCACACCTTACATTTGAATGTAGCTGCCACACTGGTTAATGACCCTCTCAGACCACTACATTTTTGATGAACCCACTCAGCGCACATTGTACATTGAATGGAGTTCACTCCGACACCCTTCCTACACACAGCACAGGGCCACTTCCCAGTTCTTTCCACCTCACCACATGCTTTACCACTTGCCATCACCTTCGTCTTTCCGATATTCACCTTCAGATCTTTTGTCTCCATACATTCCTTCCACGTGTTCATCTTTTCCTTCAGTCCATCCATACTTTCCGCAATCAACACCAGATCATCTGCATACAACAACTCCCACGGTAAACCCTCCTTTACGTTCTGAGCCAGCACCTCCATCACAGCTACAAATAGTAGTGGACTTAGTACCGACCCCTGATGCACTCCCACCTTCACCTCAAAACTCACCACTGTTCCCGTCCTTCGTCCTTACAGCTGTGCGCGCTCTTTTGTACATTGCCATCACTACTCTGATCAACCATTCCTCCACTCCTAACTTCCTCAATGCCCATGTCAATACTTTGCGTGGTACCCTATCGAATGCTTTCTCCAGATCAACAAACCCAAGAAACAACTTCTTCCTCTTCTCCATGTACTTCTCCTGCAACTGCCTCACAATGAAAAGCGCGTCTGTCGTTCCTCTTCCTGGCATGCATCCAAACTGCATTTCGTCGATCTTAACTTTCTTCCTTATCCTCCTCTCCAACACCCTTTCCAATACCTTCATTCCATGCTCCAATAACTTTATCGCTCGGTACGAGCCACACTCCAGAGGGTCACCTTTCCCCTTGTATCGAGGGACGAGGGTACTCAGTTCCCAATCCACTGGAATGCGGCCTTCTTTCACCACCAGATAACAGATCTCTGTCATTCTCTTCACACCCCAACTTCCTGCTGCCTTCAACATATCTCCCACAACTCCCGTCGGCCCTCCCGCTTTTCTACTCTTCATTGCTTTTATCGCTTCCTCAACTTCCTTCTCAGTTATCTTCTCTGCCGGTCCTAAAACTGGGTTACTCTCTATGTTGCCATCCCATTCATTCTCTGTATTCAACAGCATTTCCATATATCTTTTCCATCTTCCTTTAATTCCATCTGGGTCGACAACGATTTGTCCCACTTCATCCTTCAAGCAACTCACCCCCATCACATCACACCTCTCTTTCGCTATCTGCTTCGCAATCCTGAAAACTGCTTTCTGACCCTCTTCCGAATCCAAGCGTTCTCCGAACATTTTCCTACTGCGCCTTTGCTACCTCTTTCTTTGCAGCCTTCCTGGCTGCCTTATAACTTTCATGCTCCGCTGTTTCTGCTCCCGTACCCTTCGCCTTCTGCCACTCCTTGAACTTCTTCCTCTTCTCGTCAATCCTCTTTCCAACTTCATCATCCCACCACCATGTTTCCGAGTGCCTCGGTGGTCCTTTTGTCCATCCACATCGCTCACCAACGGCTCCCAACAGACTAGCTTTAATCGACATCCAACCACTTTCAAGCTCAACCACATCATCCTCGACCCGACTCAGCCTCCCTTTTAATGCCTCCCTTACTGTCACCTCTTTCAACCTCCACACCTTCATTCTCGGTTGGTACTTCATCCGCCGAGCTCTCCTCGCACCTTTCACCCTTACGTCGCAGACAACCAAGTGGTGCTGTGAAACAGCCTCCTCCCCCGGTATCACCTTTGTGTCCCGGAGGTGCCCCCTATCTCGCCTACGCACCATCAGGTAGTCAACGGTTGTCGTCGACCCACCTGACGTGTATGTAACAAGCTTATTATCCTCTTTCTGGAACTGAGTATTACAAATCAACAAATCAGCTCCATCAGCAAACTCCAAAATCCTTTCACCTTCTCCATTTCTCACACCATATCCGTAACCCCCATGAACTCCGTCAAAACCATCCATACTCCTTCCCACATGTCCATTTAGGTCTCCTCCTACCACAACAACTTCCTCATCTTTCACGTTTTCCATCAGCTTCTCTATCGCACACCAGAACTTGTCCTTTTCTTCATCGCTTCGACCAACCTGCGGAGCATATCCCGAGATGACGTTCACCAAGAGCTTTCCAATCATCATTTTCACCATCATCAACCTATCACTCACTCTCGTCACACTCACCACACTGTCTACAAACTCCTCAGAAAACAGGACACCAACACCATTCACGCCCTCCAGGCACCCTTGCCACACAAACTTGTATTTCTGTCCCTGCCTACCCTTCACCATTCTCACACCACTTCCCTTCCATCTCGTCTTGCACACAACATATGTCCACTCTTCTTCTGACCAATACTTCTACCACTTCTCCTGATCTCCCTGTCATTGTCCCTACATTCCATGTCCCAAACCTCAGAAACCGATCTCCACTTCGGGCTGTACCCTGCCCATATGTAGTTGTAATTGTCATGGTTCCCTTTTTGAGGCAATGTTTTTTTTATGGCCGGATGCCCTTCCTGACGCCAACCCTCTTTGTCGTCTTTTACGACATGCAGGGATACGGTGTGCCTATTCTTATCCAGGGTACACACCGGGAAACGTTTAAAACATGGAAATTATGGGGGGTGGAGGGGGGGGGGGGCGGCGTCAAGGGAAAGATAAAATGAAAATAAACCCCTTCAGCTGGCACTTAGCTTGGCATCCCAAAGAGTACTTTCAGGAGCTTGGCGGCTGTTGAA
Source organism: Myxine glutinosa (assembly GCF_964187855.1). Lineage (NCBI taxonomy): Eukaryota > Metazoa > Chordata > Myxini > Myxiniformes > Myxinidae > Myxine > Myxine glutinosa. The sequence goes on along the minus strand of NC_136265.1, from coordinate 112,441,033 downwards.
ACTGGGTTAGCCACTCATGCGGGAAGTGGTCCAAAATGGCGGTGTCGAACACCGCGCGTCGAAGACACAACAAGCGTGGGGCGAGCAGATTAGACGGCCTCCTTTCGATTCTCTACCGTCAAGCCCAATGCGGCCTTCAGCTTCCAAGAGCCCAGCAGTTGTCCAAAACCTCGTGTGGGTTAATCGAGATCAACGTTCGTATCTTTCCGGAGCCGTACAATTCCTGGAATTAACGTTTTTGAGCATCCAATGGCCGTGCTCTCAGTCCGTGGTGAGAAGGAAGCAAGGCCGCGTCGCAAGCTCCGTGATCTCACACATGCACAGCCGCCATCTTGAAACACCAGCTTATCATCACAGCATATCAGCAGCAACACTGGCGATCCTTCTATGATAATTCGAATCCAAAATAAATTTTCAAATGCATCTTCAATGATTTTTTCTTATAAATTCTACATCCCAGTGACATGGGATCGCCTCTCATCATTTTTTACCGTAATTGAATGAAATTTAGCTGTCCAGGATGGCCGCCGAAAAAAAACAATCCTGGAAAATGTATATTTTTTGGAAAAATTACAGGTGAAAACATCATATTACGGAGCGGGAAGATGGTGAAAGGGTGGTGGGGGGGTTCAGGGAGGGAGGGGAAAAGGGGTACTGGAGGGAAGGGGGGTACGATGGGAGGGGATTAGGGCCAGAACCAGGGTTAGGGTAGAGGGGGCACATAGGGTAGAGGGAAGGAATGAAGGAGGCAAAAAGGAATTAATGGAGGGAATGAGTGAGGGAGGGGCACAGAGGAATGAGGGGAGGGGGGCGGAAGACAGGGTGGGAAGAATAAGGGGTGGATGAAGGTACAAAGACCAGCTGGGACAAGCTGCAATAAGGGTTTGAGGGGAGGGGGAGCTGATGGCAGGAGGGTGGGGGGAAGGGGAGGGCAGGAGAGGTAATGCAGGGAGATTAGAAGAAGAAGAAAATAAGTAAAAACAACAACAACAACACTGGCGATTATTTGCTCCATGGAAGCATTTGCTTCCTCGAAGAACTCACTCACTGGAAGAAAAATTAAGGGGAGAGAGGAGGGGGAAAGATGGGTATGAGGGGAGATGAAAGGTGGGATGTGAAATAGAAGGGGGAAGGATTGATGAGAGTGAGACAGGGAAAAATAAGGAGAAAGAGAGAGAGGGAAAAATTAAGTGATGGAGTTATTTATTTTCTCCATATTTCATGCAAATAATAAACATGACACAGATTGAAATGTATTCGTTCGAACGAACGACCACATTCTATACACCCCCGGCCTCAACATGACAGCGGCACTGAATCAGCGGCACAGCTGCACCTTGTCGTTCGAACCTCCACTCATCTAATTTTACAGTCTCCAAAAGAGGTTGCAACACAAATAAATTGGAAGAAGAAATAAGAAAATGAGGAGGGAAGAAAAACAGCAAGACTGCGATGAACAACAGACAGAACAAACGACATCGTCAACAGTGCCCAGTGCTCTGAATGTCAAAGCGAAGAGATTCACAGAAGCGCGGGTAAACGGCGGGCGTAACGATACACACCAGCCTTGTACCACTTTAAAATGCAAAATTAATGGAGACTCCCGGTGCTCCTCAATTCGCCTGCACTGTATGAACCTCAACCCCAAAACTGAAGTTAGTATTGACAATTCAGACTTATTTGCGAAAAAAATCCACGCATGATATCGTTCTTCCCACATATCTTAGTAATGGATGCAAGACAATTTGACAACTGCCTTTTTAACATGATGATCAAACGTAATGACGTCACTGTACGCACACAGCACGGAATGTTTCACACCTATACACTTACATCGCAAGCACACACACATTCTGAATCATCACCAACCAAATGTGAGTCAAAATGAATTGACCCACCAATGCCAATTACACAATGGTTGCCACCTCATTTTAGCGGGTGTGCGTGTGCGTGTGCGTGTGTGTGTGTGTGTGTGTGTGTGTGTGTGTGTGTGTGTGTGTTGTGTGTGTGTGTGTGTGTGTGAGTGAAAGAGAGGAAGAATTGTAAGGAACAGAAATGAAAAACGAGATGTGTGTGTGTGTGTGTGTGTGTGTGTGTGTGTGTGTGTGTGTGTGTGTGTGTGTGTGTGTGTGTGTGTGTGTGTGTGTGTGTGTGTGTGTGTGTGTGTCATCGTGGGTCCTTATTTCTCTGAAGAACTCGTTATAAATGAATTTCAATCAACGTGACGTGACAATAAACATGACAGGTGTACATGTATGATGTCAATAACCGCGACAGCTTTTTTTCCCTCGCGGTCCCCCTGTGCTGTCTTTTTCTTTCCCTCGTGGTCCCCCTGTACTGTATTTCCCTCGCGGTCCCCATGTGCTGTCTTTGTCTTTCCCTCGTGGTCCCCCTGTACTGTCTTTGTCTTTCCCTCGCGGTCCCCATGTGCTGTCTTTGTCTTTCCCTTGCGGTCCCCATTGTGCTGTCTTTGTCTTTCCCTCGTGGTCCCCCTGTACTGTCTTTGTCTTTCCCTCGCGGTCCCCATGTGCTGTCTTTGTCTTTCCCTCGCAGTCCCCATGTGCTGTCTTTGTCTTTCCCTCGCGGTCCCCATGTGTTGTCTTTGTCTTTCCCTCGCGGTCCCCATGTGCTGTCTTTGTCTTTCCCTCGTGGTCCCCATGTGCTGTCTTTCCCTCGTGGTCCCCATGTGCTGTCTTTGTCTTTCCCTCGTGTTCCCCCTGTACTGTATTTCCCTCGCGGTCCCCATGTGCTGTCTTTGTCTTTCCCTCGTGGTCCCCCTGTACTGTCTTTGTCTTTCCCTCACGGTCCCCCTGTAATGTCTTTGTCTTTCCCTCGTGGTCCCCCTGTGCTGTCTTTCCCTCGTGGTCCGCATGTGCTGTCTTTGTCTTTCCTTCGTGGTCCCCATGTGCTGTCTTTGTCTTTCCTTCGCGGTCCCCATGTGCTCTCTTTGTCTTTCCCTCGTGGTCTCCCTGTGCTGTCTTTCCCTCGCGGTCCCCATGTGCTGTCTTTGTCTTTCCCTCGTGGTCCCCATGTGCTGTCTTTGTCTTTCCCTCGTGGTCCCCATGTGCTGTCTTTGTCTTTCCCTCGCGGTCCCCATGTGCTGTCTTTGTCTTTCCCTCGCGGTCCCCATGTGCTGTCTTTGTCTTTCCCTCGCGGTCCCCATGTGCTGTCTTTGTCTTTCCCTCGTGGTCCCCCTGTGCTGTCTTACCCTCGCGGTTGTCAGCTCTTTCACGAGCCTCGATTCAGTATAGAAAAAAAAAAGAAAAAAAAAAGGGTGCCGCATCAGGAAGTACACGCCTTAAAACCGAGGTTCTCCCATACGAGTACGCCCAAAGGGAGCAACCGAGATGAGGGTGGATGGGGATGGGGGTTTGGAAGGTGGGGTGGAGGTGCGGTGGTGGGGTGTGAGTGGAGAGACAAGACGAAGCGAAGCCAAAGTATATTGAGCCACAGTGTACACCCTTCCGATCCTATACGTATTATATGAATGAACAGCGGGACGTAGCATAAAACGAACGATATGTCCACAATATTATAAACACAGCCGCCAGGATTGTGAACTAACTTGGTGAAAGGCTCTGTCGTCAATAATATAATGAATAAATCAACCCACTGGGTGGTAATTGAACGGGCGGATAGGGGCTGGAATCATGTCATCCAAAATTTAATTCAAGCCGAAGTTCGTGCAGACAGGTCCGAAAAAATCGATCGATGCCGTTTCAAAATTAATAAAATTAATTATACTCGCTGACGAGATGCGAACCGAGCCAAAAATATCAATGTCCTCCGTATTTACCGAGCGAGCCATGTCAAAGCTGAGAATTTAAAAAAAAAAATCCCAGTATTTATATAACTAGGGCATTGCCCGTACTATATCTATATCTAAAATTATATCCCCCCCCCTCTATTTACATGAAATGGTTTGGTCCAAAGCGAACGGCTTGCGAGTACGGTGACAATCCCCCCCCTCTATTTACATGCAATGGTTTGGTCCAAAGCGAACGGCTTCCGGAGTTTGGTAAAGAAATCGCCATCGCGTGCACAAACGCGCAGGAAAGCGAATGAATCGCAAATTCGTTTTTATTAGTTTTAAAACATAGTTTAACGCCAACATAGTTTGCAAACGTGAAATAAATGAATACGCTCTCAAAGGTGCCATCCGAGGCAGAGTGTGTCCTCCACGTTCGGCACACGCGATAGTTCGCTGCTCTCTGATTGGTTGAATCGTTTTTTGGACATAGCTCGGTAAGTAATTGTCCGATTAATATGAAACCTTGAAAAGGCACATCCTCGGGTCCCCAGCAATATACCTGGCAAGTTAAAAGTATATCGGACCCGTGGTTGTCGAGAAACAGCGGTCACAGACAAACGTACAAACAGAGATTACTGGAATTATAGATAGATGTCTGTCCGATCGTGCACACAGCTTCCCATTCGCCCATTGCGAAGCTGGAGCTATCTCGGTGCCGCGTTTTTCCGTGCGCACGTCAAACGGCTCTGTGCTCATTAATCCAGTGCCCCTTCTAGCCTCGGAACAGGAAATTATCATTTGTTCAGGTTGCCGGCGATAGCTCCCCTGCTCCTGGTTCATGCGGGAATGAAAAATGACGGATGAACGCAAAGGAGGCTTTCGCTCCTGCGCAGTAAACGCGTCTTCAGTGACTTGCTTGTGCCAATTTGGGGCTAATATCAAATATCATCATTTAAAATATAAAAGATGTACAGTAATGTTCTTTGTACAGACGGTGTGGTGTACAGACGTTTCCATTTAAGCTGTATTCTTTATACAGTGTAGTCGGAATAATAAAAGGATACAATTAGTTACTCTGCACATGGGAGAGGGGCGGAACAGCGTTTAAACGTCTCGCCACTTACATGTGGTAACAATTACGTGTCGCGTTTGTAATGCTATCTCCAAAAATAAATAAAATAATGAGGGAACTGAACAAGACCGAGAGTGAGGGGAGAGAGGCGACTGAGAGACCCGAATGGGTGGTGGTGGTGGTGATGGGGTGATTGTTAGGATTGTCGTGGAAGTGTAGTGAGACTCGTGACTCCAATGATGTCACAGGTTTACGAAAGATCACAACTTTATTAACTGGTAGTTCACTTCATTCCAATACCAAATAATACCGTTTAACTCAATGGACCAGGTAACTCTATCCGCATAGTCCCTCTTTCGTGGCTGCAGCGCCGTACTCGTGGTACGCGTTCATTCCGTCGGGCAGGGCTTCTGAGGATGAGTGCTCCTCGACTCAAAGTCTCTTCTGTTTATATGGGCAAACTTCAGTCTCTTCTGTTTATATGGGCAAACTTCAGTTAATCCTCTGTGCGCTGAAATCGTAATCCCTTCTCCGCAGCAATGTTACTCAGTCATCCTGCTCGCCTTCCTGGCACCAACTCGCTCCTCCCTGCTGGGAATTTGCTTCATCCTCTTTGCATCCCGATGAAAGACAATAGTACGGGCTTGGGAATGTGTGTTAGCCCGGGGTCGTGCTAAAGCTACACAACAGGACTCCCAGCTTCGACAGGGCGAGATGCATTCCTGACATTCTTACGACCACCTGCTCGTACCTTGGTTCGTTACCAGTTCCAACCAATGAGTTACACTGAGTTACACTTCCACAGGGTGTATGAGGGATGAGTGAAATGAGGGATGAGGGATGAATGAAATGAGGGGGCGATGGGAGTGAGGGAGAGAGGAGAGAGAGGGACAGATTTTGCATTTACACATCAGCAAGAAGTCGTTTACAAAAAGCCACGCATTTTTCGATCAAATTTGTATGTATTTACAAAAATTCGCTAAAAATGGCGGGAAAAGTCGTTATTTATCGAAAAAAAGAGTTGTGCTTTCATGCTAGAAATCGCTAACCCTCGCATATTCATAAAAAAATCGTTATTTATGTCCATATTAAAATGTATGTAACAAAATTTAGCAAGTCCTTTTATATCGTTGTGTAAAGGCTTACCTTCGACCTGGAATGGTCTCCTCTGGCCTTTACAGTGGATATCCTCGTCGGGTCACCATCTTGTGGAAGAGTTCTATTTCTTAATGGAAGAAGGATGGAAGACTCCACTTTGTTCTTATGTTCGGTTTATTTAACTCAAAAGGGAGGGTAGGGAATTACGAACTGACGCAAGGTAAAATACCATACTAAACGAACTATACTTTAACAAAGCCTTGTTCAGCCGGTCGTGGCATGATCTTCTCCTCCTTTGTAGATCTTCCTTCATTCCTTCGTCCAGCGCCACTGCCTTCTCCAAGTCCCATCTTCCTTATATTTTTAATCTTCACTCCCATATATGGTATGGAATGTAAGTCTCCGAGCAGACTCTCTCGGCTCAGACAATGAGACATTCTGGTTTTTGTCTTGGAGAATTCTGAAACCCATCTTAGACAGTTATTATCAGTTGGGATAATTAAGCACCTTTTAATCTCCTTTGTAGGTCAATTCTTGACCTGTCAATGCAAGCCTTTTCTCCTCCAGATTCCATTTCTATACTTTAGACAAAAACACATTTTTGGAGAAGGAGAAGTATATGGAAATATATGAACACATATACTTTTTGGTATTCTCCCACAGTGTCAACAAGCCGATTCGATTTTGATTCCCATCCGGTTCGGATCCAGATACGGCCCCTCAGTGGGATATCAGTGAGAGAACTTACTGGTGCGATGAAGGTCTTGTTATACTCATTGATTCTATCAGGGTCTACCTGTTCCCCCATTCCCTCTCCCTACCCCCACAGGTGGAATGAAACCAAACACGCTCGTCATGGGTTTCTATGACGATGCCCAGTCACATGACTGGTTCCTGTCTGACCGGGCCTTCGCCGACGATGCTGAAAACAGATCTCACGAAGCTTCAGTTTGTGGTCCCACACCCGTTCAACAACTTCGCACTCATTTCTCCCCTCCACGTGGAGCAGAAGCGGTGCGCTTGCTGTGTGAGTCAGAATACGTCGCCATCATCAACGATGCCATCAAAATGGGTAGAAACGTTTGCCTCGCTCGCTCCTTCCATCGGTACCCTGGGCCTCCCCTCCAAAAGAGGTTTCGATCATTGCGAAGGGGCGAGACCTCATTACAAAGCACAACCCGCTCTGATGGCGAGACCGGCACGAGTGATCTGGAAACGGGTGCTTCGTTCTCCGTTCTCGACGAAGATGACGATGCTTCAGTTACTATTGACGTTTGGCCTCTCGACTTGCTGCGTCCTGATGCGGCCTTCTACCTCGACGTATGCGGCCTGCTCGCCTTGCAACTCGCCTGCGTGCTGGGTATGGTGCCCGCTTGGCGTGGGGCACGGCTCCGAGTACTTCTACCGGTTGAAATGTTCTCGGGCGTCGGGCGCAAGTCATTGGACAATGCCAGCGGTCGCCTGGATAATGCAACGGGACAAACGGATAACGGTGAGCTTGGAGGCCCGGGTACGGAGGCCTCCGCCTCGTTCCTGCCTCTTAGGGACGGAGTCCGTGAGGCGGAGGCGAGTCTACGTAAACTACTGTCCGGCCTGAGAATTTGCGCCACCGTTCGCACCATACCTTGGGACGATGTTGTCGCTCTACATTGGTGTCGCAGTAACTGTGGATGGACTCCAGACTCTGTCGAGGATGTGGCAAAGACCATCAGGGGGGTCCCAGAGAAAGTTTATGCACCTTATGTCGATGCCGTTAACGGTTTACTCCGGCGCACATCCGGGGCCGCGGCTATCCGTCTGCTTTACCTTCCTCGACCACCCAGCGATCAACGCATGTATCCGGCCTACTTGCAAAGGCTTCATCAAATGACTCGCCACCTCGGTCCAACACTCTTTGTTCACGGGGTTGATCATGTGACTTGCACTGATCTTTGAATCAAATTAATGCTATTTGATACCAAAGCTTGTAGAATTAATATTTGAATCGTCTTTACTCTCTTAAATAGCAAAACCTTATTAAAATATCCCATTTCCTGGTTTCTCAGCAACACAAGGAACAAGTGTAAGAATTCGTTTTTATCCAAATGGAAACTTGAGAAGATCTTCAGGTTTAAATGTTGTGGAGATATTCCTCCCGATGTTGCAACTTTGGTCATAAATTATCATGGATTTCAGAATATGTCAAATGTTTCTTCATCGCAACAAACCTGAGCGTTTTATCATTGTATAACATGAATTTGTCCGTCTTTTATCTGCACATGTCTGCATCCTCTTATCTCTGGATCCTCAGCTACAATGTCACATGTCTGCATTCCATCCCCCAAGCCCCAATCAAGTGTTCTGCATTTGCTGTTTAATATTTTATAATCCCGCGCACGTGTGGAAAGCTGAACCTCCATGATGAGAGTCTTCATTTTGCTTTAGTCTATTGAACCCCTGTGTGGTGGGTGCTGTCACGGTCCTGCATGCACATCCAACCTCCGATCACAATTTGTCCTCTGTTTCTTATTTTAATAACCATGTTGCGCTTAACATTTGAACCTGATTCCCAAGCCACCTGGCATACCATGCACGTAGGTGTGCCCTCACGGGGTCGTGCTGTGCATGCGTGTGTGTCCTTCCGTCGTCTCACTGTGCTCGTAGGTGTGCCCGTGCATAGGTGTGCACTATGGGTGCTACCACTTCATACCCTACGTTTCGTCTCGTATCTAGCACCTCATCTCAGTGCGCACGAGGGCATGCCGCCACACCAGGGTTGTGCTGTCTGGGCGGGTGTGCCTCCCCGGTCTTACTGTGTGTGCAGGCAGGCATGTCCTCACGCACTCATGTTACGCGCAGCTGCACTTCATTGCCGGGACTTCACACCAGCGTTCTAACGTTTGCTATTTTACAGATTTAACGAGTTTACTCACGGATTTGGAAATCTTAACCTTTATTGCCTTACGGCCTAAGTCATGAAAAAGGAGACTTTTGATTGTCAGGTGTTCATGGCGTTTGCTTCATTTGTAGCTTGCAGAGGTTGCTGCATGAATGTGATGTTTCACATTTTTGATAATAAATGACATTGACTCGACTGCATCGTGTTTAATGTATGTTTTGCGCTAACCCGCACGAGGAACCGTTGAGGTATTAAAATGTGCAATAATTAATACTTTCACCAGAAACTGTTTCCACTTATTTACTTTACAATCGTATCGACCACATCATTAACATTACAATCACATCTACCACTTCATTAACATTACAATCACATCTACCACTTCATTAACATTACAATCACATCTACCACTTCATTAACATTACAATCACATCTACCACTTCATTAACATTACAATCACATCTACCACTTCATTAACATTACAATCATACCTAACCCTAACAACTCGGCAACACAATGAATGAAATTTGCAATAAATGTTTTCATCGTTAATAATAATCTATATATATAAAACACTGTGTGTGTGTGTGTGTGTGTGTGTGTGTGTGTGTGTGTGTGTGTGTGTGTGTGTGTGTGTGTGTGTGTGTGTGTGTGTGTGTGTGTGTGTGTGTGTGTGTGTGTGTGTGTGTGGTGTGGTGTGTGTGTGATGTTACCGATAGACTCCTAAACGGAGAGGCTTATAATAATAATAATAATGCATTTATTTTATATAGCGCTTTTCAGGAAGCCCAAAGACGCTTTGACAGAGTGCAAAACATAATGCATAGCAAAACATAAAGACAATTGCAAAAAAAGAAGAATCAATAGGGAAATATTCAAAGCACAAAGGAGGGAGAAGGAGAGGAGATAGTCAGGGGTTAGATGCTGTGGGTTAAATGTTGAATGCAGTGTTGAACAGGTGGGTCTTGAGTGATGTTTTGAATGTGGTGAGTGAGGAGGAGTCTCTGATGGTGTGAGGTAGCGAGTTCCAGAGGGTGGGAGCAGCGATGGAGAAGGCCCTGTCCCCCCAGGATCTAAATTTGGTCCGGATGGGGGGGGGGTCAGGAGGTTGGTACCAGCAGAGCGGAGGTTGTGGGTGGGAGTGTGTCTGGAGAGGAGGTCAGCCAGGTAGGATGGGGCCAGGTTATGGAGGGCTTTGTAGGTCAAGAGGAGGATTTTGTACTGGATTCTCTGGGAGATGGGGAGCCAGTGAAGCTTGTAAAGGACGGGGGTGATGTGGTCACGGGTCCGGGAATGGGTGAGTAGACGGGCAGCGGAGTTCTGAATGTATTGGAGTTTATTGGTGATTGTTGAGGGTGAACCATGAAGGAGGCTATTGCAGTAGTCCAGACGGGAAGTGATGAAGGCGTGGATGAGGGTTTCTGCAGCCACGGAGGAGAGGGATGGACGGAGACGGGCGATGTTTTTCAGGTGAAAGAAGGCTGTCTTTGTGATCTGTTTAGTGTATTTGTCGAAGTAGAGGGTTTGGTCAAAGATGATGCCAAGATTCCGGATGTGAGGGGAGGTGGATACTGGGAAACCGTCGATGTTGAGGGCAAAGTTATGGGTGGACTTGGTGAGCGTTTTTGGGCCAATGATGATTATTTCAGATTTATCACAGTTAAGTTTGAGGAAGTTGATTTGAAGCCAGGATTTTATTTCAGTGATGCAGTTTGTCAGGATAGAGTGGGTGGCGGTGGAGATGGACTTGGTGGAGATGAAAAGCTGGATGTCATCGGCGAAGCAGTGGAATTGGAGACCATGACGGCGGATTAAGTGACCGAGGGGGGACAGGTAAAGGATGAAGAGGAGGGGGCCAAGAACTGAACCTTGGGGGACACCTTGGGGGAGGGGAGCAGTGGGGGATTTGCAGTTATTGATGGAGATGAACTGACGTCTGTCAGAGAGGTATGATTTAATCCAAGAGAGGGCAGTGCCGGTAATGTTAAAGGTGGTTTCAAGTCGGGTGAGGAGGATGGTGTGATCGATGGTGTCAAAGGCGGCGCTGAGGTCGAGGAGGATGAGAATGTTGAGGTTGCCAGTGTCAGAGGAGAGGAGAAGGTCGTTGGTGATTTTGAGGAGAGCAGTTTCAGTACTGTGGTTGGAGCGGAATCCGGATTGGAATGTTTCATACAGGTTATTGGCAGAGAGGTGATGTTTGAGTTGAGTGGCTACAGCGCGTTCCAAAACCTTTGACAGAAAGGGTAGGTTGGAGATGGGTCTGAAGTTATTTAGGGTGTCAGGGTTTAGTCCAGGTTTTTTCAGAATGGGGGTAACAGCAGCAATTTTGAGGGATGGTGGGACGATGCCTGTAGACAGGGAGGAGTTTATTGTTGCAATGATAAGTGGAGAGAGAGCAGGAAGGGAGGCCTTCACAAAGCTGGAGGGGATGGGGTCAAGAGTGCAGGTGGCAGTTTTCATTCCGATGAGGAGTTCAGAGAGGTCAGTAGGGGAGACTGGGGAGAATTGAGACAGGGGGTGGCAGGATAAGGGGGGGCAGGTGGTTTGAGGGGGAGCGGGTGCGGCGGTGGTCAAGCTGTTGTAGATGTTTTCAATTTTGCGTTGGAAGAATGAAAGGAAGGAGATGCAGTTGTCTATTGTGAATGACTGGGTGGTGGTGTTCAGGGGGCTGAGGAGTTTGTTTATTGTAGAGAAGAGTGCTTTTGGGTTTCCGGAGCCAGAGTGGATAATTTGAGAGTAGTAGGCGGAGCGGGCGCGGGAGAGGGCATCTTTATAGTGTTGTATGTGGTCCTTGTAGGCCTGGGAGTGAACTGTGAGACCTGTTTTATTGCGGAGTCTTTCAAGTTGGCGAGCACGAGTTTTCATCAGGCGGAGTTCAGGGGTAAACCAGGGAGCAGAATGGGTGAAAGAAACTGTTTTGGTTTTTATAGGCGCAAGTTGGTCAAGGCAGGAGGAGAGAGTGTGGTTGTAGTAGTCAGTGAGGTCAGAAGGGGTGTGGAGGTCAACGAAGGGAGAAGTGGACATTTTTTCAGAGAGGGTCGATGAGAATGAGGCAGGTGAAAGAGCGTTTAGCTTACGGAAGTTGATAGTGCGATAATGCCTTGGTGCTGGGGTGGGGATGTTGATGGTCAGAGTGATGGCTAGGTGGTCAGAGAGAGTGAGGTCGGAGCCAGAGAGATGGTGCAAAATTAGTCCAGTAGAGCAGACAAGGTCCAAAATGTGACCACGGTTATGGGTAGGAAAGTTGACATGTTGAGTGAGGTTAAAGCAGGTGAGTAAATCAGTGAAGTCAGTGGTTAGCGTGGAGTCAGTGGAGTCCATGTGGATATTGAAATCACCAAGGAGGAGGATTGAGGGGGAGAGGGAACATAGCTGGGTCAGAAAGTAGGAGAAGTCAGACAGGAATGATGGGTGTGGTTTGGGAGGGCGGTAGACAACAGCCATGACTGACTGTGTGTGACCAGAGAGTTTAAAAGCCAGGTGTTCAAATGATGGAGCAGATGAGATGGAGATGAGGTTTGTCTTGATGTCTTGTCGGTGAATAACGGCAATTCCACCACCTCGGCCCTCCGAGCGTGGTTTATTGATGTAAGAATATCCATTGGGTGTGGTGAGGTTGAGCGTGTAGTAGTCCAGTGGTTGTTGCCAGGTCTCAGTGAGACAGAGAAAGTCCAGTTTATTTTCCAGGATGTAGTCGTTCAGGATGAGGCATTTGTTGTTGAGGGACCGGGTATTGAACAGGGTGAGCTTGATGTTGTTTTGTACGGCGGGTATGAATCCAGGTGATTTGGCCAGGGTTCGCAGACAGGAGGTGCGATTTTGTGCGTTGTTGTGACCAGGTGTGTTGGGACGATGAGTGGGAGTGCGCTGAGCCGACCAGAGGATGGGGATGGAGTGACCTGATTGTAAATAAACAAACTTACGACCGGAGCCACGGTGAATGTACCTGGGTCGACGCAGGAGTCCATTCGATTTGATTGCAGAGATGCATGATGGGGTGGAGCGGGTTTTAAGCAGGAGAAGCCTTGCGGCGGAGTACCGCAGAGCCATGCCAGCAGGAGCGAAGGGACTATCTGTCGCTATGAAAATCGTATGTACTATCCCATACTGTCCCGGACTGTCTCCTACTGTCCCGTACTGTCTCGTACTGCCTCGTACTGCACCACCTGTTGATGGACCTTTGGGTCAACGTGGCACCTATGCCATACAGGTGAACCACTTTTAGTGGCCCCCCTGACGGCCACAATTAAGAAATGGACGCGGTTGGCGCCTTTCTTTATTTAAAAAGAAGCCAGAAGGCCAAGTGCACTCCATGAAGGCAAGAGCAGCGGCAGAACATCGGCCGGCTGCGACACCACCGGTGACCATGGACACTTGATTGTGCATTTTTATGAACACTTTATTGGTGCACCGGATGGTGCTGACTGTGTTATGGGGTGGTGCTTGGACGGGGTGCTCTGCACATTATTAAAGGCCGTAGGGCCACAGGGCACTCGTGGGTTGGTGTATCGATGCTGGCATGCGTGCTCTCTCTATGCATAACATCTGCATGTGTTCCTCAAAGAACAGGTCCTGGATCGTAGTGTAAATATCAGTGTAGTCTTGTGTAAATAATGCTCCCTACCGGCTGTATGTTTAGTTTGAGGATGCTTTCCGCGATTCGGTTATCCTGTGGGTGTGTTTCTGTGAGGAGAAGGGTGCAACGTCGCAGGGGGACATATTTACTCATTTGTGAACATTTGTGAACGTCGCAGGAAAATCGCTATGAAACGCTATGCCGCTATGAACGCTATGAAAAAAAAAAATCGCTATGACGCTATGAAACGCTATCACGCTATGGACGCTATGACGCTATGAAAAAAAAATCGCTATGACGCTATGACGCTATGAAAAAAAAAATCCCTCGCTTTGCCAAGGGGCTCGCTCCCCTCCCCCCCCCGTTCCCCTCCCCTCCCCCGCCCGGCAATGCCGGGTACTTCTGCTAGTAATTAATAAACCCAGTTGTCTGTGTGGGCCTTTTCCACCGACGCGCAGGCATTTTGTTTTCAGGTGTCCGGCCGTCTGTCCGTGATCGGTTTTCGTTCCAGCTTGAGAACGCCTGAAGGGATCTTGGTCAAACTCGGTGCAGGTATGTATAATGAGGTAGGGATGAAAGGATTAGATTTTGGGGTCACAAGGTCAAAAGCCAAAGGTCAGAAGTCATGCTAGGTACAAATCCTGTTACCACGATAACTTGTGAACCAGTGATGGGATTCTGACCAAACTTGGTACAATTATGTATTATGATGTAAACATAAACTGATTTGATTTTGGGGTCACAAGGTCAAAAGCCAAAGGTCAGAAGTCATGCTAGGCACAAATCCTGTTACCACGATAACTTGTGAACCAGTGATGGGATTCTGACCAAACTTGGTACAATTATGTATTATGATGTAAACATAAACTGATTTGATTTTGGGGTCACAAGGTCAAAAGCCAAAGGTCAGAAGTCATGCTAGGTACAAATCCTGTTACCACGATAACTTGTGAACCAGTGATGGGATTCTGACCAAACTTGGTACAATTATGTATTATGATGTAAACATGAACTGATTTTATTTTGGAGGTCAAAGGTCAAATCAGTAATAGGTCTATAACTTGAGAACGGCTGAAGTGATCTAATTCAAACTTGGTACAGGTATGTATAATGATGGAAAGATTAACTGATTAGATTTTGGGGTCCTGAGGTCAAAGGTCAGAGGTCATGTCAGGTAAAAATGTGATACCTTATGAACAGCTGAAGCGATTTAAATTTAAACTTGTTACAGTTATGCATAATGATGTAAACATGAACTGATTCAATTTTGGGGTCAAAGGTCAGTGGTGTCAGGTAAAAATGTAATAACTTGAGAACAGCTGAATGGATTTAAGTCAAACTTGGGACAAGTATTATAATGATGTAATGGGACGACGTCGTGACGTCGAAGAGTGTTGTTGGTTTATAAAGGTACGTAACAGCGTGAAGCTGTGAAGGAATGGATTATAAATGTACGACACAAAGTGAAACTGCGAAGGAATGGATTATAAAGGCACGTCAATGTGAAAACGTGAATTAATTGATTATAAAGGTACGTCACAAAGTGAAAGCATGAAGGAATGGATTATAAATGTATGACACAAAGTGAAACTGTGAAGGAATGGATTATAAAGATACGTCACAAAGTGAAGCTGTGAAGGAATGGATTATAAAGGTACGTCACCAAGTGAAAGC
The DNA here is from genome assembly GCF_964187855.1 of Myxine glutinosa. Classification (NCBI taxonomy): domain Eukaryota; kingdom Metazoa; phylum Chordata; class Myxini; order Myxiniformes; family Myxinidae; genus Myxine; species Myxine glutinosa. The sequence continues at coordinate 112,425,984 of NC_136265.1, read as the reverse complement.
ATGAAGGAATGGATTATAAAGATTGGTCACAAAGTTAAAGCATGAAAGAATGGATAATAAAAATACATCACAAAGTGAAAGCATGAAGGAATGGATTATAAAGGTACGTCACCAAGTGAAAGCATGAAAGAATGGATTATAAAGATAGGTCACAAAGTGAAAGCTTGAAGGAATGGATTATAAAGATAGGTCACAAAGTGATAGCGTGAAGGAATGGATTATAAAGGTACGTCACCAAGTGAAAGCATGAAGGAATGGATTATAAAGATCGGTCACAAAGTGATAGCATGAAGGAATGGATTATAAAGATACGTCACAAAGTGAAGCTGTGAAGGAATGGATTATAAAGGTACATCAGTGTGAAAGCGTGAAGGAATGGATTATAAAGGTACATCAGTGTGAAAGCGTGAAGGAATGGATTATAAAGGTACATCAGTGTGAAAGCGTGAAGGAATGGATTACAAAGATACGTCACAAAGTGAAAGCGTGAAGGAATGGATTATAAAGGTACGTCACAATGTGAAAGCGTGAAGGAATGGATTATAAAGATACGCCACAAAGTAAAATCATGAAGGAATGGATTATAAAGATGCGTCAAAGTGAAAGCGTGAAGGAATGGATTATAAAGATAGGTCAAAAAGTGAAAGCATGAAGGAATGGATTATAAAGATATGTCACAAAGTGATAGCATGAAGGAATGGATTATAAAGATACATCACAAAGTGAAAGCGTGAAGGAATGGATTATAAAGATACGTCACAAAGTGAAAGCATGAAGGAATGGATTATAAAGATGCATCACAAAGTGAAAGCGTGAAGGAATGGATTATAAAGATACGTCACAAAGTGAAAGCATGAAGGAATGGATTATAAAGATAGGTCAAAAAGTGAAATCATGAAGGAATGGATTATAAAGATAGGTCAAAAAGTGAAATCATGAAGGAATGGATGATAAAGATACTTCACAAAGTGATAGCACGAAGGAATGGATTATAAAGATGCATCACAAAGTGAAAGCGTGAATGAATGGATTATAAAGATACGTCACAAAGTGAAGGCATGAAGGAATGGATTATAAAGATACGACAACGTGAAAGCATGAAGGAATGGATTATAAAGATAGGTCAAAAAGTGAAATCATGAAGGAATGGATTATAAAGATACTTCACAAAGTGATAGCATGAAGGAATGGATTATAAAGATAGGTCAAAAAGTGAAATCATGAAGGAATGGATTATAAACATACTTCACAAAGTGATAGCATGAAGGAATGGATTATAAAGATACTTCACAAAGTGATAGCATGAAGGAATGGATTATAAAGATACGTCACAAAGTGATAGCATGAAGGAATGGATTATAAAGATACTTCACAAAGTGAAAGCGTGAAGGAATGGATTATAAAGGTACATCAGTGTCAAAGCGTGAAGGAATGGATTATAAAGATACGTCACAAAGTGAAAGCATGAAGGAATGGATTATAAATATGCGTCACAAAGTGAAAGTGTGAAGGAATGGATTATAAAGATACATCGCAAAGTGATAGCATGAAGAAATGGATTATAAAGATACGTCACAAAGTGATAGCATGAAGGAATGGATTATAAAGGTACATCAGTGTGAAAGCGTGAAGGAATGGATTATAAAGATACGTCACAAAGTGAAAGCATGAAGGAATGGATTATAAAGATGCGTCACAAAGTGAAAGTGTGAAGGAATGGATTATAAAGATAGGTCATAAAGTGAAATCATGAAAGAATGGATTATAAAGATGCGTCACAAAGTGAAAGCATGAAGGAATGGATTATAAAGATACGTCACAAAGTGAAAGCGGGAAAGAATGGATTATAAAGATGCGTCACAAAGTGAAAGCGTGAAGGAATGGATTATAAAGATAGGTCACAAAGTGAAAGCGTGAAGGAATGGATTATAAAGATGCGTCACAAAGTGAAAGCGTGAAGGAATGGATTATAAAGATAGGTCACAAAGTGAAATCATGAAGGAATGGATAATAAAGAAACGTCACAAAGTGAAAGCGTGAAGGAATGGATTATAAAGATACGTCACAAAGTGAAAGCGTGAAGGAATGGATTATAAAGATGCGACACAGCACATTAATCGTCGTTGTTGTTGTTGTTTCCCCATATTTATACCTGTAGATCCTTCCTCCTGTTCGCTTTTAAAATCCTCATAAATAAATTATATTTCCTTCTTGAGAGAGCACGAGTGTTTGATTCACCTTCCAAACTACACCTGGAAAGGATGCTTGTGCTTTGTTTACGTTGCCATGGTGATGGCCGTTTGTCTCTGACGTCGGTTTGTTGTGACCTTCGCCCCGTCCTGTTACTTGTTGCTTTTCAGCGATGCAGCTTCAGGTGTTTGGGTTGATGTCTCGTGACGCTTTTCACCGGACAGGTCGAGTTGCACAGGTACCGGTGCTCGTTTTAATGAATCGATGATCTGGATCGTGGTGAAATCGGGGTCAAGTGGAAATGGAACATTTTTCATTCACTGCACGTTAAAATAAATGTTTGTACCTGTTCGCATCAAGCGGTGAACATGAACACGTGATTTATGGACGTGAACACGTGATTTGTGCGGATATGTACACGTGATTATTGGACATGAACACGTGATTATTGGACATGAACACGTGATTCGTCTGAACTTTACTTCAATCAAATTAATTATCAGTCCATGTTTGTACAATTTGTCCAACAATACACAACAAAGCTGTTGGTGAAAGGAAAATGTTGCTCGTGGATGTTTTGTGATAATTTAATATTTTGTAATAATTAATATTTTGTAATAATTTGATATTTTGTAATAATTAATATTTTGTAATAATTTAATATTTTGTAATAATTTGATATTTTGTAATAATTTGATATTTTGTAATCATTTAATATTTTGTAATATTTTGATATTTTGTGATAATTTAATATTTTGTGATAATTTAATATTTTGTGATAATTTAATCTTTTGTAATAATTTAATATTTTGTAATAATTTAATATTTTGTAATAATTTGATATTTTGTAATAATTTAATATTTTGTGATAATTTAATATTTTGTGATAATTTAATATTTTGTAATAATTTGATATTTTGTAATAATTTAATATTTTGTGATAATTTAATATTTTGTGATAATTTAATATTTTGTGATAATTTAATATTTTGTAATAATTTCATATCTTGGAATAATTTGATATTTTGTAATAATCTGATATTGTGGAATAATTGGATATTTTGTCATAATTTGATATTTTGTAATAATTTGATATTTTGTAATAATTCATATTTTGTATTAATTAATATTTTGTAATAATTTAATATTTTGTAATAATTTGATATTTTGTAATAATTTAACATTTTGTAATAATTTGATATTTTGTAATAATTTGATATTTTGTAATAATTTGATATTTTGTAATAATTTAATATTTTGTAATAATTTGATATTTTGTAAGAACTTAATATTTTGTAATAATTTAATATTTTGTGATAATTTAATATTTTGTGATAATTTAATATTTTGTAATAATTTCATATCTTGGAATAATTTGATATTTTGTAATAATCTGATATTGTGGAATAATTGGATATTTTGTCATAATTTGATATTTTGTAATAATTTGATATTTTGTAATAATTAATATTTTGTAATAATTAATATTTTGTAATAATTTAATATTTTGTAATAATTTGATATTTTGTTATAATTTAATATTTTGTAATAATTTGATATTTTGTAATAACTTAATATTATGTAATAATTTAATATTTTGTGATAATTTAATATTTTGTGATAATTTAATATTTTGTAATAATTTTATATCTTGGAATAACTTGATATTTTGTGATAATTTAATATTTTGTAATAATTTCATATCTTGGAATAATTTCATATTTTGTGATAATTTAATATTTTGTGATAATTTAATATTTTGTAATAATTTCATATCTTGGAATAATTTGATATTTTGTAATAATCTGATATTGTGGAATAATTGGATATTTTGTCATAATTTGATATTTTGTAATAATTTGATATTTTGTAATAATTAATATTTTGTAATAATTCATATTTTGTAATAATTTAATATTTTGTAATAATTTGATATTTTGTTATAATTTAATATTTTGTAATAATTTGATATTTTTAAATAACTTCATATTATGTAATAATTTAATATTTTGTGATAATTTAATATTTTGTGATAATTTAATATTTTGTAATAATTTCATATCTTGGAATAATTTGATATTTTGTGATAATTTAATATTTTGTAATAATTTCATATCTTGGAATAATTTAATATTTTGTGATAATTTAATCTTTTGTAATAATTTAATATTTTGTAATAATTTAATATTTTGTAATAATTTGATATTTTGTAATAATTTAATATTTTGTGATAATTTAATATTTTGTGATAATTTAATATCTTGGAATAATTTCATATTTTGTGATAATTTAATATTTTGTGATAATTTAATATTTTGTAATAATTTCATATCTTGGAATAATTTGATATTTTGTAATAATCTGATATTTTGTAATAATTAATATTTTGTAATAATTAATATTTTGTAATAATTTAATATTTTGTAATAATTGGATATTTTGTCATAATTTGATATTTTGTAATAATTTGATATTTTGTAATAATTAATATTTTGTAATAATTAATATTTTGTAATAATTTAATATTTTGTAATAATTTGATATTTTGTTATAATTTAATATTTTGTAATAATTTGATATTTTGTAATAACTTCATATTATGTAATAATTTAATATTTTGTGATAATTTAATATTTTGTGATAATTTAATATTTTGTAATAATTTCATATCTTGGAATAATTTAATATTTTGTGATAATTTAATATTTTGTGATAATTTAATATTTTGTAATAATTTCATATCTTGGAATAATTTGATATTTTGTAATAATCTGATATTGTGGAATAATTGGATATTTTGTCATAATTTGATATTTTGTAATAATTTGATATTTTGTAATAATTAATATTTTGTAATAATTAATATTTTGTAATAATTTAATATTTTGTAATAATTTGATATTTTGTTATAATTTAATATTTTGTAATAATTTGATATTTTGTAATAACTTAATATTATGTAATAATTTAATATTTTGTGATAATTTAATATTTTGTGATAATTTAATATTTTGTAATAATTTCATATCTTGGAATAACTTGATATTTTGTGATAATTTAATATTTTGTAATAATTTCATATCTTGGAATAATTTCATATTTTGTGATAATTTAATATTTTGTGATAATTTAATATTTTGTAATAATTTCATATCTTGGAATAATTTGATATTTTGTAATAATCTGATATTGTGGAATAATTGGATATTTTGTCATAATTTGATATTTTGTAATAATTTGATATTTTGTAATAATTAATATTTTGTAATAATTCATATTTTGTAATAATTTAATATTTTGTAATAATTTGATATTTTGTTATAATTTAATATTTTGTAATAATTTGATATTTTAAAATAACTTCATATTATGTAATAATTTAATATTTTGTGATAATTTAATATTTTGTGATAATTTAATATTTTGTAATAATTTGATATTTTGTAATAATTTGATATTTTGTGATAATTTAATATTTTGTGATAATTTAATATCTTGGAATAATTTCATATTTTGTGATAATTTAATATTTTGTGATAATTTAATATTTTGTAATAATTTCATATCTTGGAATAATTTGATATTTTGTAATAATCTGATATTTTGTAATAATTAATATTTTGTAATAATTAATATTTTGTAATAATTTAATATTTTGTAATAATTGGATATTTTGTCATAATTTGATATTTTGTAATAATTTGATATTTTGTAATAATTAATATTTTGTAATAATTAATATTTTGTAATAATTTAATATTTTGTAATAATTTGATATTTTGTTATAATTTAATATTTTGTAATAATTTGATATTTTGTAATAACTTCATATTATGTAATAATTTAATATTTTGTGATAATTTAATATTTTGTGATAATTTAATATTTTGTAATAATTTCATATCTTGGAATAATTTGATATTTTGTGATAATCACTGCACGTTATGCAGTGACTGACAATCATTGCACGTGAGTACCACACGGATGCCTCCTAGTTTGGAGGTGATGTTGGTATAATTTATGTGCATGACGTCAGCATCATGTCATAGGGTCAGTGTGCTTCCTTCGTTCAATTTAATGTTCCTGACTGCAAACCTCCTAATTGTTGGTGAGCAGGCCAGATACAATGTGTCAGCGTGGCAGGCGGCACTTGTTGCTAACAGGTTGTGCAGCAATTGTTGAAGTGAGACTCGATCTGTGCCTTGCTTCCTAGTCAAGTTAGGGGGTTCAACGTGTGTGTGTGTGTGTGTGTGTGTGTGTGTGTGTGTGTGTGTGTGTGTGTGTGTGTGTGTGTGTGTGTGTGTGTGTGTGTGTGTGTGTGTGTGTGTGTGTGTATGCTTGTGTGTGCGTGTGTGTGCGTGCGCGCTCATGCACGTGTATGGAACAACTAAGGGTTTTGTGGTTGGGACGATCCATTGTAATTATTAAAACATACAGCCAAACAAAATGACAAGAACACAACGAAACTCGCACCTATTTTCATTAAAAATGGACGAGGGCCGATGGAGTATTCAGGTGATGTTTGGTTTTTTAACCCACAAACTTCTTCAAAGCCAAATGATCAAATGTTAATTTTAATTTCATTCCGTAGTTTAGTACACGTTGCATGATGTTGCATGATGTTGCATGATGTTGCATGATGTAGCATGATGTTGCATGATGTTGCATGATGTTGCATGATGTTGCATGATGGCCACAATGTACATTCTTGTGCTTTTGTACTTCCTTTCCCTCCCAAGGATTTATTCTTTCAGCTCCCAGGATTATTTTCTAAACCGAACATCACGGCCATGTTGGAGATGGATTGGATCACTCACGTGCAATCCCAGCAAAAGGTGACGTCACAATGCCAGGAAACCCCATATTCGCACTCGAAACAAGTCGTCCAATGTTTCCCTCTTACCTCTCTAATGTTCAATGAACGATGCCAATAATGATCGAGTCATTTCACATTTACAGTTCAAGTTGATCGTCTCGACTCCAGAGTTGAACCAGTGATATAACTTTTATATAAAATGTTTAATACAAAAGAATGTTCACAAGAATATCAACATAGTTGTATACAGCCCCTTTCCTATGCCATCCCCAGGTGCGGTATGACGTCATTTCCGGGCACCGAAGGGGGCCCGGCGATGTCGCATGCTGAAAGGGAGTACTCAGTTTTCACTCGGGTTTCTTTCTTGTTTGTTTGTTTGTTTGTCCGGACGATATCTCAGCCATCCTTTGAGCTAGGAACCTGAAATTTCGGCACAGTAGTGAGCAAGTCCTTTGTCAAAAACGGTTTTTTTTGTTTTTTGATTAATCAATTAATTGATTAATCACTTAATTATTATCGATTCATTAAGTAGTTAAGAAGGGCAGCAGGCGGGCACCTCGTTTTTCTTGGGATGGCCCACAAGGGAGGAATAAGGCACCTCCTTCCCTCAGCTAGCCTGGGAGTCGACCTTGAGCAAGCGGTAGTACTCTCGATTGCCATCCTGCCAGGGTTCCGGTGACGCCATGGGTAGCAGCATGGCGGATGAGTGCACCATGGAAGAGGCTTCACGAGCAACGGTGGTTGTTCACGTGATGCTGGGCGGATGATCTGCTATGTGACAATGGCCAGAGTCAATCAGTCCAGTTAGCGGACTACTGCGAAAAATCACTGTAATTGTTGTGGAGAGATGGGGCCTCCTGCAGTCCATCTTGCAATTGGTGTCCACTGCGTCCCACACACCTCCGGTTGTCTTGCTGTGCTTGTCGTCGGATTCAGGTGATGAGGAGGAGAGGGTGCGGGAGTTGCGGCGCAACGACTTCAACACCATCAACAAATCTTTTGCGCAGGAGTTGGGGGAAAGTCAAATGGCGATGGGGATCGGTAAAGTGACAGGTCCAGGATCGTGCTGGCGGTCGTAGTCGAGAACCTGCACGTTTACGGTCTGGAACTTTGGTCGCTTTGTCAACACCACCGGAACAAATGTGGCGATTCGGCAGCATTCTAGATGTCAGAGCAGATCTATTTAGAGAGGGCACTGCTCTCCCCAAGCTGGGGAAAAGGTTAGAAAAGGTACCCTAAAAATGGGTTGCTCCATCTAACCTGGTGAGCAAACCGCGGCTGACGGGTTATCCCTATCAGCGGTCGAAAACAACGAAAAAAGCTTACAATTGCTCCTTGGAACGTACACACACTTAGTAGTGAGCGCACGATTGATCGAAGAATGACACTGATTGGACTGGAATATTACAAAGATACTCCATTGATTTAGCAGCTCTGTGTGAAACTCGGCTTGCAGACGGTGAACAGCTCACCGCGGACACCTCTGGCTACACCTGGGTTACCAGCAGCTGACAAACGTTTACATGAGGTTGCCCTGGTTGTGAGAACATCAATCGTCAATAAATCCCTGTGCTTCCCCAGGCAGTGAATGAGCGACTCATCACGCTCAGACTCCAAATTAGCAAAAAACAATATCTCACCATTATTAGTGTGTGTGTGTGTGTGTGTGTGTGTGTGTGTGTGTGTGTGTGTGTGTGTGTGTGTGTGTGTGTGTGTGTGTGTGTGTGTGTGTGTTTGTGTGCCCCTACAATGACGAATGAGTCGAAGATAGATAAATGTTATGCTGATCTTAGTAGCTTGATCAACAAGACACCAAGGGAGGACAAACTGATTAAACTTGGTGATTTGAATGGTCGTGTCGGGACTGATGGCCCAACACCATCGGGCGCCATGGGGTCGGGAAATGCAACTCAAATGGCATCCTTATTCTATCCACATGTCATGAACACAGTCTAACTAATACCAATACCATCTTCCAGCTACCTGTAAAGCACAAAACCCCGCAATGGATGCACCGCAATCAAAGCACCGGCACCTCGTTGATTGCATCATTGTAAGAAGTAGAGATGTGCAAGATGTTACTATCACGAGGGTGATGACTGATGAGAGGTGCAGAGTGCCAAACAGAGCACAGAATGGTACGTTCCATATTGAACCTTACTATACAGAGCACATAATGGTACGTTCCACATTGAAGCTTACGACAGAGCGCATAATGGTACGTTCCATATTGAAGCTTACTATACAGAGCACATAATGGTACGTTCCTTATTGAAGCTTACTATACAGAGCACATAATGGTACGTTCCATATTGAAGCTTACTATACAGAGCACATAATGGTACGTTCCACATTGAAGCTTACTATACAGAGCGCATAATGGTACGTTCCATATTGAAGCTTACTATACAGAGCACATAATGGTACGTTCCTTATTGAAGCTTACTATACAGAGCACATAATGGTACGTTCCATATTGAAGCTTACTATATAGAGCACATAATGGTACGTTCCTTATTGAAGCTTACTATATAGAGCACATAATGGTACGTTCCTTATTGAAGCTTACTATACAGAGCACATAATGGTACGTTCCATATTGAAGCTTACTATATAGAGCACATAATGGTACGTTCCTTATTGAAGCTTACTATATAGAGCACATAATGGTACGTTCCTTATTGAAGCTTACTATTGTTACGTGGTCCCCTCGGTGAATACCTGGTCTCGGTGACCCCCGGACCGTGAGAGGAACTTCGCCAGAAAGTTGTATTATATATGCGCTTTCGCCACGCAATCCATATGAATTCCACCCAAGAGAAAACTGATGTTCAAGGATATATTTCAATGGTAATGATACCATACAATTTCAATGATACAACCACGGAGATTTTCCCCGAGCAATCAATAACAAACAACCATCAACAATTCCCAATCCACAATCAATTCCCTATATGATTAAGATGGCCATCTTATATATGTGTGTCCCCTTCTGTACTCACGACCCCCTTTTGGTCTCTGCCCCTCACAATGTCTCTGGGCCCCTCCTGACCAAGATGCTGGTCGGCGTCGCCGCACTCGGGCGGTTGAACGAACCCCGGGTGGACGTGTTTCCACCGGGCAGGTATCGTACCAGGCACCGCGGCTGCAGCCCCTCGTGGCCACGCGAAGCGGGTACGGTAAAGCAAGCCAAAAGCCCCACGCCGCTTGCAAGGCGTGTTAGGCCCCAACGGGCGACCCGTACGCGTCTTTTTAGACGGTGCCGCGAACGGTGCCAGACGCGGGGTCGATGCACGGCCCCACGTCAACTTGACGTCTCCACCGGGTAGGTACACGTCCCGGTAACTCCTCTCGCCAGACGGGCTTCGGAACGCCGCTTTTCCACGCGGCGCAAGGTCGATCCCACCTCTCGTCGGAGCGGGGCGAGGAAGAAGAATACTCGTCCCTTTTCTTCCTCGTGTCTTTTCCTCTTCCGTTTCCGGTCACTTCCGTTTCCGGACTCTTTTCAGAAGGGCTCCTGACCCTCCAACCACAACAACCCTTAATCTATTACACATGGATAAGCAAAGACCTGAATGGTAATTCACATACATTCACATAAATATGTAACACTCCCCCCCTTCAAGAAAGAAAGTTTGAACCCAGCGAAAACTTTCTTTGCCGGCCAATTTGGAGAAACAAACCAGATAACTCAACCCCCCCACATTATCAGTTCCCCCCGGGCACAGTTATCACTTAAAAATAAAGCAACCAAAATTTCACCACAACCCCTCCAGATTACTCCCTCTGGACTAAGCACCAGCAACGACATTGGCCCTGCCAAATCAAACTCCATCTCATGACCCTCTGACTTTGACCGTCAGTTTCTTGTGAATGAAGGTTAAGGGGTTGATCAAAGATCCAAAGTTAAGCAACTCGATAGCACTTTTTCCGGGAGGCCAAGCCGAGTATTCACAACATGGATGCCTTTAGGAACGTGGAGTTCACGGTTAGTCCGTGCAGGAAAGTTCTCTACATGGGCGCCTTGAGGAACGTGGAGTTCACGGTTAGTCCATGCATGAAAGTTCACTACATGGACGCCTTTAGGAACGGCGTTCACGGTTAATCCGTGTAGGAATCTTGGCTCGGCGGCTCCGCCGCATTCAGTGCTTCAACTTCTCAGAACTTCCCTAATAATTAGGGTGGGACCACTTGTCCCTGTAGTCCCCTGAATAGCGGTCTCCTTCTCGGCCACTACTTTGCCAATCCTTCCTTCGGGGGCTGCCGTAACTCAGGGAGCCTCCATAATAATATTGATTGCGGCCACCACCAAAACTACCGCCCAGTGGTACTCTCCTGTAGACCTCTCGATGCCTACGAAATGCCTTCCCTACTGTTATGGTCCGACCCTCCAAATCCTTGCCATTCCAATTCTTCTCTGCCTCTCTGGCGTCTTTTGGGCTTGCAAACGTGACAAAGCCGAACCCTCTTGACTGTTGCGTTTCCCTGTCTCTTACCAACCGCACTTCCACCAGCGGCCCATATCTGTTGAAGACAGAGGTCAGAACTTCTTCCTCTGTTTTGAAGTTCAGTCCCCCTACAAATAACTTGGTACTTTTGTCGCCATCCCGAGCTGGTGTGGTGTTATTTTCCCTGCTAGGCTCTTTACCAACCCTCAGGTTACCATAAACTTGACCCCCGGCCAAATCATTCCCGATAACCACAGATACACCCTCTACAGGAAGTGTGGCTTGTAAACCGACGGTGACCGGTCCTGACATCAACTCGGACTCCAAATGGATGACATGAAGTGGAGCACTAACACCGCCCCCGATCCCCTGTAAACGAACACTATCCCCCGTTGCCGTCTCCTCGGACCATGGCAAAATGCCTTCAAGCATTAAAGATTGATGTGCTCCTGTGTCCCTCAATATCCTAACCGGTCTCCGGTTAGTCGAGGCTCCATCCAGTGACACAAACCCCTCTGAAATAAATGGTTGGTAACCCTTTTGATGGCGATTTCTCACAATGGCCATTGCATTTGGAGTCGTAATAGTCGGACTCCGCTCTGGGTCTTCCCTTTTCATGCGGTAACAACTGGACATCAAGTGTCCAGGTTTCTTGCAAAAAGCGCAAGTAGGCCCGGAGGAAAAACTCGTGGTCTGCCTTGGGCCCCCTGAAATATAAGTTTGTCTTGGGCCCGCATCCCTCTGATTTCGAACAGGTGGGGTATCCGCGTTGTCCCCATAATCCTCTCGAGGTCGCCGCCATGTATTGTCGTTCTCCGCACCTGCTGTTCCCCACCTCCCCTGCGGAGATCTAGGCGAGGAGTTAGGTTCGTGGACCCCTATTCGGTGGGTTAAGGCATAATCATCTGCCATGGGGGCTGCGTCCCACAACTTTGGTACTTTCTTTTCCTGCAGGTACACTTTGATGTCCTCGTGGACACACTGCTGAAATTCCTCCACCAGGATCAAGTCACGCAATGTTTCGAAGTCTTTCCCGACTCCTTTTGACTCACACCACCGATCAAACATGTTTTCTTTCACTCTGGCAAACTCCACATGGGTCTCACTCTCCCTCTTCCTGGCATTCCTGAATTTTTGCCTGTAAGCTTCCGGAACCAACTCATAGGCTTTGAGGATGTGCTTCTTCAGTACCTCATAATCTGCACATTGGTCCATTGGTAGCGCCGAATAAATCTCTTGAGCTTTTCCCACCAGCACACTTTGCACGAGTATGGTCCAGGCCTCCTCCGGCCAGTTTAATTGTCGAGCCACTTTCTCAAAGTGTGGAAAAAATTTCGCGACTCCCTTTTCACTGAACGGTGGAACCAGCCTCACATGTCTGCCCACATCCCAGGTTTTCTGGTTAGGTGTCGACCCCGTCAGCAAGGGTGGTGCCTCTCCCCGTTCTCTCATTAACTCCAGCTCCTTGAATTTAATTTCTTGCTGAAGCTCCATATCACGTTCCTTTAATTCCCTTTCCGCTTTTCTCTCCTCTGCTTCGAGTTCCCTTGTTTTCATCCTTTCTAACCTTTCCTGGAGTTCTCGTTCCCCTCTCCTTTCTTCTTCTGCTCTTTCCTTTTCTGCTTTCCTTTCTTCTTCTGCTAACCTTTCCTGGAGTTCTCGTTCCACTCTCCTTTCCTCTGCTTGTTTCTCTTCTCTCCTCTCTTCTGCTTTCCTTTCTTCTTCTTTGATCCGTTCCTGGCTCCGTAATTGCAACTCCAGTTTCCGGAGCTCAACGTCTTCTGGTTCTTCGGGTAGCCACTCCCAGGCTAACTCGTCCCATGTTCCTAATCCCACCATAGATTGTATCACCGTGGTCTGCAACTCTGCCTTCCTCAAATTAGTTCGGACCTCCAAGTTAAAATGTTTGGCCAATTTCAAGAGGTCCGACTTTAGTAACGCTCGGAACTGTGCCTCACTCGGTGTTACCGCAAAGTTCTGTGCCACAAACGCCATGGTGACTATCGTTAACACCTGTTAACCTTCATTTATTAAATTTTAATTAATAAAAATATTATTTTATTATTTTATACAAATACAATTTCAGATCCCGGACGTAGACCCAATTGCGAAGCCGCAAATCGTAATTTGGACGAGCCCCCAATTCTGTTACGTGGTCCCCTCGGTGAATACCTGGTCTCTGTGACCCCCGGACCGTGAGAGGAACTTCGCCAGAAAGTTGTATTATATATGCACTTTCGCCACGCAATCCATATGAATTCCACCCAAGAGAAAACTGATGTTCAAGGATATATTTCAATGGTAATGATACCATACAATTTCAATGATACAACCACGGAGATTTTCCCCGAGCAATCAATAACAAACAACCATCAACAATTCCCAATCCACAATCAATTCCCTATATGATTAAGATGGCCATCTTATATATGTGTGTCCCCTTCTGTACTCACGACCCCCTTTTGGTCTCTGCCCCTCACAATGTCTCTGGGCCCCTCCTGACCAAGATGCTGGTCGGCGTCGCCGCACTCGGGCGGTTGAACGAACCCCGGGTGGACGTGTTTCCACCGGGCAGGTATCGTACCAGGCACCGCGGCTGCAGCCCCTCGTGGCCACGCGAAGCGGGTACGGTAAAGCAAGCCAAAAGCCCCACGCCGCTTGCAAGGCGTGTTAGGCCCCAACGGGCGACCCGTACACGTCTTTTTAGACGGTGCCGCGAACGGTGCCAGACGCGGGGTCGATGCACGGCCCCACGTCAACTTGACGTCTCCACCGGGTAGGTACACGTCCCGGTAACTCCTCTCGCCAGACGGGCTTCGGAACGCCGCTTTTCCACGCGGCGCAAGGTCGATCCCACCTCTCGTCGGAGCGGGGCGAGGAAGAAGAATACTCGTCCCTTTTCTTCCTCGTGTCTTTTCCTCTTCCGTTTCCGGTCACTTCCGTTTCCGGACTCTTTTCAGAAGGGCTCCTGACCCTCCAACCACAACAACCCTTAATCTATTACACATGGATAAGCAAAGACCTGAATGGTAATTCACATACATTCACATAAATATGTAACACTATACAGAGCACATAATGGTACGTTCCATATTGAAGCTTACTATACAGAGCACATAATGGTACGTTCCATATTGAAGCTTACTATATAGAGCACATAATGGTACGTTCCATATTGAAGCTTACTATACAGAGCACATAATGGCACGTTCCATATTGAAGCTTACTATATAGAGCACATAATGGTACGTTCCATATTGAAGCTTACTATATAGAGCACATAATGGTACGTTCCTTATTGAAGCTTACTATACAGAGCACATAATGGCACGTTCCTTATTGAAGCTTACTATACAGAGCACATAATGCTACATTCAATATTGAAGCTTACAATACAGAGCACATAATGGCACGTTCCTTATTGAAGCTTACTATACAGGGCACATAATGGCACGTTCCTTATTGAAGCTTACTATACAGAGCACATAATGGTACGTTCCTTATTGAAGCTTACTATATAGAGCACATAATGGCACGTTCCATATTGAAGCTTACTATATAGAGCACATAATGCTACGTTCCTTATTGAAGCTTACTATATAGAGCACATAATGGCACGTTCCTTATTGAAGCTTACTATACAGAGCACATAATGGTACGTTCCGTATTGAAGCATACTATACAGACCACAGAATGGTACGGTCCTTATTGAAGCTTACTATACAGAGCACATAATGGTACGTTCCGTATTGAAGCTTACGATACAGACCACAGAATGGTACGTTCCTTATTGAAGCTTACTATATAGAGCACATAATGGTACGTTCCATATTGAAGCTTACTATACAGAGCACATAATGGCACGTTCCATATTGAAGCTTACTATATAGAGCACATAATGGTACGTTCCATATTGAAGCTTACTATACAGACCACAATGTGCCCGCCACACGTGCCCCCCCAGAATTACCGCGCACCTGAAGGGTGAGCTTGCGGGAAAGCCAGATGACCCGGCCGAAACGCCCTCTGGCGATGCGTGCAGGGCTGGGGGGTAGCGGGACGGCGGGGCTGGGGGGTGCCGGGGGTCTGACCGCCGGGGGGCGGCATCGACGCGGAGGCAGGGCTGCTTGCAGGGGGTGGTCCAGATCGAGGCGGTCCCCGGTCTCCAGCCCACCGGCTTGAGGCGGTCCACGGAGATACGATCCGGAGCACCGCCGATGTCCACGATGAAATGTTTGTCCCCGGTCTCCAGCACGTGGAAGAGCCCGTCGTACGGGGGCCGCAGCGGTGTCCGGTGGGCGTCGTGGCGGACGAACACGTACTCCGCTGTGCGAAGCTCTGGGGCGACGTGCGTTGGCGGGCACCCGTGGTGCGCCGTCGGCACCGGGGCGAACCTCCGGGCAGTCTCCTGCAGTGTGGAGCACTGCTGCGCCACGGACCATGGTGCCGTGGAGTCGGGGAGGAACTCGCCCGGCACCCGCAGCGGTTGTCCGAAGACCAACTCCGCCGCGGATGCGCGCAGGTCGTCCTTGGGCGCCGTCCGGAGGCCCAGCAGGACCCAGGGGAGCCTGTCGACCCAGCCGCCGTCGCGGAGGGTGGCCCGGAGCGCGGCCTTCAAGGAGCGGTGGAAGCGCTCGCACAGGCCGTTGGCCTGGGGGTGGTAGGCCGTGGTGCGGTGCAGCTGGACGCCGAGCCCCTGCGCGACCGCCCCCCAGAGCTCCGAGGTGAACTGGGGGCCGCGGTCGGATGAGATGTCCGAGTGGGCGCCGAACCGGGCAACCCAGGTGGCGATGAACGCCTGCGCGACGTCAGGCGCCATCGTCGCCGCCAAAGGCACGACCTCTGGCCACCGGGTGGGGCGGTCCACCATGGTGAGGACGTGGGTGAAACCCCGCGAGGGGGGCAGAGGTCCCACCAAGTCCACATGAACGTGGTCGAACCGACGTTCGGGCACCGTGAACGGGGCCAACGGGGCCTGGGTGTGGCGGTGCACCTTAGCGCGCTGGCATGCGAGGCACGTCCTGGTCCAATCGCGGACGGCCTTCCTGAGGCCGTCGAACTTGTCGGCGACCAGCCTCTGGGAGGCCTTCGTGCCCGGGTGGGACAGGCCGTGGATGGCGTCAAAAATCCGGCGCTGCCAGCCCGCGGGCACGATGGGGCGAGGCCGCCCGAGGGAGACGTCGCACAAGAGGGCCGTGCCCGCGCCGTCGAACGGCACCTCGGTGACGCAGAGGCCCGTGACGGCGGTCCGCAAGGCCTGGACGTCGGGGTCGGCGGTCTGGTCCGCCGCCATCCGGGCATAGTCGATCCCGAGGTGTACCGCGTGGGCGACGGACCGGGAAAGGCAATCCGCCACCGGGTTGTCCTTTCCCGCGACGTGCCGGATGTCCGTCGTGTACTCGGACATGGCCGAGAGGTGAGGCTGCTGCCGGGCCGACCATGGCTCGGTGACCTTGGCCATCGCGAAGACCAGGGGCTTGTGGTCGACGAAGGCCGTGAACGAACGGCCCTCGAGCAGATAGCGGAAGTGCCGGACCGCCAGGTGGAGCCCGAGCAACTCGCGGTCGAAGGTGCTGTACCGGCGTTCGTGCGGGCGAAGCTGCCGGCTGAAAAACGCCAGCGGTTGCCAACCGCCACGCACCCATTGCTCGTGCACCGCACCCACCACGTAGTCCGACGCGTCGGTGGTGAGGACGATCGGTGCATCAAGCGCCGGGTGTGCGAGCATGTTGGCGTTAGCCAAGGCGAGCTTCGCGCCCGCGAACGCTGCGTCCATCTGCTCGGTCCAAACAACGTCACCTTTGCCCGGCTTCCCCCGGAGGGCCTCGTGCAGGGGGCGCAGGAGCTGGGCGATGCGGGGCAGGACCTCGCCGGGACCGAACCGCTCAGCAAGTCGCTTGGCGAGCCGCTCGGTGGGCCGCTCACGGAGCTGCCCAACGAACTGCTCAGCGCGCAAGCAAGCGAGCTGAACGTTTCGGCCTGGAGGAGGCGTCTGTGCTTCACGTCCACCAACAACCCATTTGCACATAGGAAGTCCGCACCGAGTAATGTCATGGGCACGCTGGCGGTTACGAACGTCCATTGAAAGCGTTGCCCTCCGAACCACAGGGAGAGGCAGCGCTTCCCAAATGTGCATATGGGTGTACCGTTGGCTGCAAGCAATGCGGGGCCCCGGCCCACGGTTCGCTTGTCGGACGTGGAGGCGGGGATAACGCTCACCTGTGCGCCTGTGTCGCAGAGGAAGCGATGCCCGGACAAGGTGTCTGTGACAAAAAGGAGGCTGCCGGAAAGGCCGACGCTCAAAGCCGCTACCGAGCGCCGGCCCGGGCGTTTCCCGACTTGCCAAACGAGCACGGCGGGCAACAATTCCGAGCCTTGTGGCCAAACCTGGCGTGGAAACGGCACCAGGTTTGCGGCGGAGGCGGAGGCCGCGGCTTTCGCGGTGGTGGTGGGCGGGGCGTGGCGGCGGCCACGAGGTGTGCATCGGCATCATCCTCGGGATCCACGAGGTGTGCAGCAGCATCAGCCTCGGGATCCGCGACGGCCGCACCAACTCTCGCCCGCGTGTCACAAGCCGCAAAAAACTTGTTGGCCTCGATGGCCAGAGCGCGGGGTTCCTTTATTTTGGAACCGGCCAACGCGAGGCGTACCTGTGCCGGTAGCTGGCGTAGAAAGAGCGCCCGGAATAAAAAATCCGGGGCTTTGTCACCCAGCAGCGACATCATGTAGTCCATCCGGATGGATGGTCGTGTGTCGCCGAGTTCGGGAAGGTCCAGGAGGCGGTCGGCCCGTTCGCACTCCGTGAGGCCGAACGTGGCGATGAGGAGACGCTTGAGCGCCTCATACCTGTGGTTGGCCGGTGGGTTCCGCAGGACGGACACGACTCGGGCGGCTGTGCCAGGCCCGAGGGCGGCGATGACGTGGTAATAACGCGTCTCATCCACCATTACGCCTCGAAGTTGGAACTGTGCCTCGGCCTGCACGAACCATACCTCGGCCTGAGCTTCCCAAAACTCAGGGAGCTTCACCGTGACCGCGTTGTTTGACATGGCGCGTTCTGTTGGTCAGCGGCGGCTGAACCAGCGTCGAGGTCACCAGTGAAGTGCGGTGCTATGCGCATGACTTGTTTGCCAAGAAGATAAGCAACAACGCGGGTAACCAGAAAGAGTCTTTATTCCAAAGCTCAACTACAGCACTGACTCGCTCGGGGCTGCGCGCCCCGTGTATATCCCGAGGCCACGCCTACCCCTCGGGCGTGGCCGACACCCTCTTGGTGCGCGGAATGATGTCACCGTGCCAGTGAGCCATCGTGTCCGCCACAGCCTCATGTAATTGTGGTGACGGAATTTATATTACGTTTGGCATAAATGGCGGTTTTTTTCAATATTTTGAGGCTTCGTGCAAAAACCAAAGTCCATCAACAACTACTCCACTACCTCCTGTTTGCCGATGACTGCGGCCTATTTACCCACAAGGAGGAGCAGCTTCAGTCACTGAAAGACCGTTTTTCTACTTCAGCGAAACACTTCGGACGCACTATTAACGTCACAAAGACTGAGGTGATGTATCAGCCCCCACCTAGTTTGGAGTGTGTTGAGATGTGTAGGTTACCTTTGTGCAAGGTGAGCAACTGAAGAACACTGATGTTTACACCTATCTCGGGAGTGTTTTTTGTGACTATGGTCATTTGGATCAGGAAATCTCCAGTAGGATAATAAAAGCTTGTACATTGTTTGGCCTTCTTTACCACTGAGTCTGGAACAGTCACGATATTAAAATGAATACTAAAATATTGTTGCGGTTTTGAGAACCCACACAGGTAACATCATTAAAGGTTAAAGGTTGCACCCCATAGATAGGCCACAAGCAACATGTACAGTCACGTGAAAAAGTAAGTACACCCCATGTAAAGTTTTGACTTTTTCAACATATTTCAACATACAGCTATTTGATCTTCATTTCAACAATATTGATAGATAAAGGTGATATTAAAGCGCGGCGTTACGCGCGCTGCTTGTGAGCAAGGAGGAAGCGGACAAGCGGTAACATATAAACGTCTTTATTGTAAGACTACACTGTAACACTAAACTCCTCCGGGCTGGTCGCCCGGGGTATATCATGAGGCCACGCCTACCCCTCGGGCGTGGCCACCGCCCACTCGGTGCGTGGAATGATGTCACCACGCCAGTGGGCTTTTGTGTCCGCCACACGCGCCCCCCCAGAATTCCCGCGCACCTGGAGGGCCAGTTTGCGGGGCAGACGAATGACCCAGCCGAAGCGCCCCCTGGCGATCGGCGGCGTCCGGGGTGCAGGGATACCAGGTGGGATGCCCCTGGCTGCCCCTGGGATGGGTGCAGGACCGGGGGGCGCCGTGGCGGCGGGGCTGGGCGGTGCCGGGGGTCCGCCCGCAGGAGGGCGGCCCCGACGTGGGGGTCGGGCCACTGGCGGTGGATGGTCCACATCGAGGTGGGCCGGCTTGAGGCGGTCTACCGAAACGCGGTCAGGAGTACCGCCGATGTCCAGGGTGAAGTGCTTCGCCCCGGTCTCCAGCACGCGGAAAGGCCCGTCGTACGGGGGCCGCAGTGGTGTCCAATGGGCATCGTGGCGGACGAAGACGTACTCCGCCGTGCGAAGCTCCGGGGCGACGTGCGTCGGTGGGTGCCCGTGGCATGCCGTTGGCACCGGGGCGAACCTCTGGGCGGTCTCTTGCAGAGCGGAGCGCTGCTGTGCCGCGGACCATGGTGCCGTGGAGTCGGGGAGGAACTCGCCCGGCACCCGCAGCGGTTGCCCGAAGACCAACTCCGCCGCGGATGCACGCAGGTCCTCCTTGGGCGCCGTCCGGAGGCCCAGCAGGACCCAGGGGAGCCTGTCGACCCAGCCGCCGTCGCGGAGGGTGGCCCGGAGCGCGGCCTTCAATGAGCGGTGAAATCGCTCACACAGGCCGTTAGCCTGGGGGTGGTAGGCCGTGGTTCGGTGCAGCCGGACCCCGAGCCCCTGCGCAACCGCCCCCCAGAGCTCCGAGGTGAACTGGGGGCCGCGGTCGGATGAGATGTCTGAGGGGGCGCCGAACCGGGCGACCCAGGTGGCGATGAAAGCCTGCGCGACATCGGCCGCCGTTGTCGACGCCAAGGGCACGGCCTCCGGCCACCGGGTGGTGCGGTCCACCATGGTGAGGACGTAGGTGAAACCCCGCGAGGGGGGCAGAGGTCCCACCAGGTCCACGTGGACGTGGTCAAACCGGCGTTCCGGCACCGTGAACGGGGCCAACGGGGCCTGGGTGCGCCGGTGCACCTTGGCGCGCTGGCACGCGAGGCACGTCCTGGCCCAGCCGCGGACGGCCTTCCGGAGGCCATGCCAGACGAACTTGTCGGCGATCAGCCTTTGGGAGGCCCTCGCGCCCGGGTGGGACAGGCCGTGGATGGCGTCAAACACCTGGCGCTGCCAGCCCGCGGGCACAATGGGGCGAGGACGCCCGAGGGAGACGTCGCACAAGAGTGCCGCGCCCGCGCCGTCGAACGGCACCTCGGTGACGCGGAGGCCCGTGACGGCGGTCCGCAAGGCCTGGACGTCGGGGTCAGCGGCCTGGTCCGCTGCCATCCGGGCATAGTCGATGCCGAGGTGGACTGCGTGGGCGACGGCCCGGGAAAGGCAATCCGCCACCGGGTTGTCCTTCCCCGCGACGTGCTGGATGTCCGTCGTGTACTCGGACACGGCCGAGAGGTGACGCTGCTGCCGGGCCGACCACGGCTCGGTGACCTTGCCCATCGCGAAGATCAGCGGCTTGTGGTCGACGAAGGCAGTGAACGCCCGGCCCTCGAGCAGATGGCGGAAGTGCCTGACCGCCAAGTGAAGTCCGAGCAACTCGCGGTCGAAGGTACTGTAACGGCGTTCGGGCGGGCGAAGCTGCCGGCTAAAGAACGCCAACGGTTGCCAAGCTCCACGCACCCATTGCTCGTGCACCGCGCCCACCGCGTAGTCCGAGGCATCGGTGGTGAGGGCGATCGGTGCATCGGGCGCCGGGTGCGCGAGCATGGTGGCGTTAGCCAAGGCGAGCTTCGCGCCCGTGAACGCCGTGTCCATCTGCTCGGTCCAGGTAACGTCGCCTTTGCCCGGCTTACCTCGGAGAGCTTCGTGCAGGGGGCGCAGGAGCTGGGCGATACGGGGCAGGAACCGATGGTAAAAGTTCACCATGCCCAGGAACTCCTGCAGCCCTCTGATCGTGCGGGGGCGCGGAAACCCCTTCACCGCCTCCACCTTGGCCGGCAGGGGGACGGCGCCGTGCCTGGTGACACGGTGCCCCAGAAAATCGATTGTGGCGGCGCCGAACCGGCACTTTGCGGGGTTCACAATCAGGCCATGCTGGCCCAGGCGTTCGAAGAGCGTGCGGAGGTGGCGTAGGTGCTCTTCGCGGGACGCGCTGGCGACGAGGATATCGTCCAGGTAGACGTAGACAAAATCCAAGTCGCGCAGGACGCTGTCCATCAGTCGCTGGAACGCCTGAGCCGCATTCTTCAGACCGAAGGGCATGCGCAGGAACTCGAAGAGTCCGAATGGCGTGATGACCGCCGTCTTCGGGACGTCCTCCGGCCTGACGGGGACCTGATGGTAGCCGCGTATGAGGTCCACCTTCGAGAAGAAGGACCTGCCCGCCAAACGGGCGGAAAAGTCCTGAATGTGGGGGACGGGGTAGCGGTCGGGAGTCGTGGCGTCATTGAGACGGCGATAGTCCCCGCACGGTCGCCATCCCCCGCCGGGCTTCGGCACGATGTGCAGCGGCGACGCCCAAGCACTCTCTGAGCGCCGAACGATGCCGAGTCGCTCCAGGGTAGCGAACGCCGCTTTTGCCACCGCCAGCTTCGTCGGCTCGAGGCGGCGTGCCCGGGCGTAGACCGGTGGCCCGACGGTGGGGATGTGATGGGCCACCCCGTGCTTGACGGCCCCCGCCGAGAAGGTGGGCCGCGTGAGGGCCGGGAAGCCGGCGAGGAGGCGGGTGAATGCGTCCGCTGCCGGAAGCGTACAGACCAACGTGGCCGGAACCGAATCGTTCGGCAAGCCGCTTGGCAAGCCGCTCGTTGAGCTGGGCAACGCACATGCGAGCGAGCTGAACGTCTCGGCCTGGACAAGCCGTCTGCGCTTGACGTCGACCAGGAGCCCATTAGCGCACAGGAAGTCCGCGCCAAGCAGTGCCATGGGCACGTCGGCGGTGACGAACGTCCATCGGAAAACCTGCCCTCCAAACCGCAGAGAGAGGCAGCGTTTTCCGTACGTACGGATGGGCGTCCCGTTCGCGGCAAGCAGCGCGGGGCCCCCACCCGCGGCGTGCTTGTCTGACGTGCCGGCGGGAATGACACTCACCTGTGCTCCCGTGTCGCACAGGTAACGGTGCCCGGAGAAGGTGTCCGTTATGAACAGCAGGCTGCTCGAACGGCCGGCGCTCATCGCCACAATTGAGCGCCGGCCCGGGCGTTTCCCGACCCGTTGAAGGAGCACGGCGGATGACACCGCCGAGCTTCGTGGCCGAACTTGGCGTGGAACCAGCACCAGGTGGTGGAGCTGGAGGAGTGCTGCTGGCTCCGCCAGGCCGGTGGAGTCGACGGGTTTCCCCGCGGTGGCGGTTTTCGCCGCGGCGGTGGGCGGGGCGTGGCGGCGTTCACGAGGTGCTTATCAGCATGCTGCTGAACCACAGCGTGCTGTAGAAGATGATGCTGTGGAACCACAGCGTGCTGTAGAAGATGATGCTGTGGAACATCAGCGTGCTGTAGAAGATGATGCTGTGGAACATCAGCGTGCTGTAGAAGATGATGCTGTGGAACATCAGCGTCGAAGGCCGTGACGGCCACGCCAACGCTCGCCCGCGTGTCCGAAGCGGCGAAGTACTTGTCCGCCTCGGCCGCCAATGCTCGGGGTTCCGTTAGCCCGGTCCCGGCCAACGCGAGGCGAACCTGCGCTGGAAGTTGGCGACGGAAAAGCGCCCGGAATAGTGAACCGGGGGCTTCGTCGCCCAACAGTGACAGCATATCGTCCATTCGGACCGACGGGCGCGTCTCACCGAGCTCGGGGAGATCCAGGAGGCGGTCGGCCCGTGCGTCGTCCGTGAGGCTGAACGTGGCTAGGAGTAGCCGCTTGAGTGCCTCGTACTTGTGGCCGTCCGGTGGGTGGCGAAGGACGGACACAACTCGAGCGGCCGTGCCGGGCCCGAGGGAGGCGACGACGTGGCAGTAGCGCGTGTCATCGCCGGTGAGGTGCCGAAGCTGAAATTGGGCTTCGGCCTGGACGAACCAGACTTCGGCCTGAGCCTCCCAAAATTCCGGAAGTTTGACGAAGGCGGCCATGGCGATGGCGTCGCGTGTGGAAGGATCGCTCCGGCAGATCCAACGTCGAGGGTCACCAGTAAAGCGCGGCGTTACGCGCGCTGCTTGTGAGCAAGGAGGAAGCGGACAAGCGGTAACATATAAACGTCTTTATTGTAAGACTACACTGTAACACTAAACTCCTCCGGGCTGGTCGCCCGGGGTATATCATGAGGCCACGCCTACCCCTCGGGCGTGGCCACCGCCCACTCAGTGCGTGGAATGATGTCACCACGCCAGTGGGCTTTTGTGTCCGCCACAATATAATATAACAAATATCATGAAACATTTACATTTTGTAGTCCATTGTATAATTTAAATAAATATAAATGCAAATTTCACATGTGGAAAAAGTAAGTACACCCTTGGGTCGTATAGGTGGTATTGCCCCCTTTGGCAGAAACAACCTCAAGTAGGCGTTTCTTATAACTGTCTCCCAGTCTCTGACATCGACTGGGAGAAATTTTTGCCCACTCCTCCATGCAGAATTCTTTCAGCTGTGCGATGTTTGAGGGGTTTCTTGCAGGCACAGCTCGTTTCAAATCCCCCCACAATATCTCGATGGGATTTCGATCCGGGCTTTGACTTGGCCATTCCAGAAGCTTCCATTTCTTTCTTTTCAGCCATTCCTTGGTGGATTTACTGGTGTGTTTAGGGTCATTGTCATGTTGCCTGGTCCACCTTCGGTTGAGCTTCAACTCTCTGACAGATGGCCTCACATTATCCTCAAGCATTCTCTGGTACAATGAATAATTCATAGTGGATTCTATGATGGTGAGCTGCCCAGGCCCCGATGCAGCAAAGCTGCCCCAAACCATAATATTTCCACCACCATGCTTTACAGTTGGTATCAGGTTCTTGTGGTCAAATGCTGTCTTTGGTTTTCGCCAAACATGTCTTCTGGTACTGTGGCCAAATAGCTCTACCTTTGACTCATCTGTCCAGAGCACATTGTTCCAGAAGTGCTGGGCTTTGGCGAGGTGTTCATTGGCAAACTTTAGTCTTGCCCTGATGTTCTTTCTGGACAGCAAAGGTTTCCTCCTGGCACACCTCCCTTGTATATCAAATTTGTGCAGCCTCTTTCTAATGGTAGACTCGTGCACTTTGACATCAACAGTGGCAAGAGCTACCTGTAGGTCCCGTGATGACATTCTGGGGTTCTTAGAGACTTCTTTCAGCATCTTGCGGTCTGCTCTCGGGCTGAACTTGCTGGGGCGGCCTGGCCTGAACAAGTTGGCAGTTGTTTGGAATCTTCTCCACTTGTAGATGATCTTCCGGACAGTGGAATGATTGATTTCAAATTGTTTGGAGATCTTTTTAAATCACTTCCCAGACTCGTCGGCATCTATAACCTTCTTTCTGAAGGCCTCAGAGAGCTCTTTTGATCTATGCATGGTGACGCCGCACACTTCAACAACAAAGAGCAAACCAAACTTAATGTCTGAGGTTTAAATAAGACAGGTTCCTCCAGGATCCTCTCTAACGATGTTCTAATCATTTGCACCTGAGCTGGTGCACCTGATTCTAATTTTAGGTATTTGAAGTAGTGATAAATGTGGGGGTGTACTTACTTTTTCCACATGCGAAATTTGCATTTATGTTTATTTAAATTATACAATGGACTACAAAATGTAAATGTTTCATGATATTTGTTATATTATATCACCTTTATCTATCAATATTGTTGAAATGAAGATCAAATAGCTGTATGTTGAAATATGTTGAAAAAGTCAAAACTTTACAGGGGTGTACTTACTTTTTCACATGACTGTAGGTCACCTTAGGACATTAGTTATTTCATAGTATGTGTTTAGATAAGGCCATGTCCAGTAGTTGCATCTGCGTTGTGTAAAACAAATAAGAGTAGGCCCCATTCGTTCATTTTTGCAGCCTCCCTTCCATCGACGCCATTAAGCGCTAACCAGTCTGTACATCGCCCTCGCCCTTTAGGCTGCCAGCAGCCTTCGCGAACTCGTTGGGCTTCCGCTCAAACCAGCCCAAAGGCCACGAGGTAAGGCCCAAAAAGGGGGCGGAGCGCAGGGGTGGAGGTGCGGCCACATCAAGCAGCCATCAAGGCGGAGCCGGTAAGCCCTCAGCAGCCAACCAGGGCTGAGGTGAGATCGCCTGACAGGGTGTGGCTAGAGATTCGAGAGGGTTCGCTGGGCGTGGCAATATAACCCCTTGCGCGAGGCCCCCACCTCAGTTATGAGGAGAGAGAGGGCTTGATCAACGCTATGAGACAGGCGCTCAAGTCTTGACCTGATCGGAGTTGAGTTACGGGAGAGACGCGCTGTGGCAAGCATTTTACAAAGGGGCGGGCGCGTGGCACACGCTGCAGAGGACTGCAGCGTGAGAAGGACGTTGGTGAAAGGCGCTTGGATCGATCATAGTAATACCGGGAGCACATGTAAAGGCGCCAGTACACGTATTACGTACGCCGTCTGATCGCCAGCTTACCTACCCCCCGCTATATAATTGTCCGCATCGCGCCTACGCCACGGGGAGAGCTGCCTACCGTATTCCACCATCTGCACAGTACGAGTCGGGGACCGGACGAGCTGTGGACCCTTGGACCCTCAACCCGACCATCTACAGACCCCGTGTGAGTGACCCTGAGAGTGAGTCTGAGAGTGAACGGGCCCTTGTCCAGGGATAAGTTAAGACTGTTATTAAGGCTGCCCTGTGTATCTGCTTCTTCCTCTTCCCTTTACATTCCCTTCCTTTTCCTTCCTCTTCTTATTAGTGTACAATTAATAAATTCCTTGTTCTTCCTGGTTTCTTCCTAATTCGACCGTTTTAGTCATTTCCTCCATTGGGTAAACGCGGCACGATTATAACCGCTCCAATCGGGTTAGTTCCTGCTAACGGCCCGGATCACAGCTCGCTTCGCTCGGCGTGTCCACCTGATATCCGTGATTCGGGCGGGAGTTATTTTCTCGTTTCCGGTCAACGTTAGTACTTAGGTAATAGGACTAATTCGACCAACAACCCTATTTAACGCTGCCAGGAAGGACGTTATAGCCCCTGGGATCGCGTCAGCCAGATAAAGGACAAGGGGATTAATCCCCCCTTGATAAGGGGGAGGCCGACGTTGGAGATCCACAACAATATCATCTATCGAGCTGTGGTTCTGAGTACATTGCTGTCTGGTGCTGAGTGCTGGTCAACCTATAGTCTCCACATTTGTCTCCTACAAGCCCTACATCAACAATGTCTGTGGAAAATCCTGCATATAACATGGAAGGAAAGAGTTTCCAATCTGGATTTGCTGAATAAATCTACATGTCTATCAGTGGAGAGGACACTATCATCAAAAAACGACAACTGCAATGGGCTGGTCACCTGAGCAATTCAAGGATCCCGAAACAGGTATTTTATACCTGGCTGTCGGCAAACGTGGCATTGGGAAACCTAGAAAGTGCTCCAAGGATTGTCGAAAGGCGACACTAAAAACCTGTGATATTGACCCCGCCAAGTGGGAACAGCAGACCACAGATCGCTCCTTTTGGAGAAGGAATGTCAACAAAGGCATCACAAAATTCGATGAGGTGAGATGTGAGTGTATCGACCAAGACCACCTGAGCAGAAAGAATCCTGACCAAGCGGCATAAACCAGATTCCAGTGCGACACGTGCGAAGAACCGTGCAGGAGACCGTGCGAGAGACTGTGCGGGAGACCGTGCGATAGACCATGCGGGAGATCATGTGGGAGACCGTGTGGAAGACAGTGCGGGAGACCATGCGGGAGACCGTGCCGGAGACTATGCGGGAGACCATGCAGGAGACCGTGCCAGAGACCATGCGGGAGACCATGCAGGAGACCTTGTGAAACCGGCTGGGCTCGCTGCGCATTCTCGTGCTCGCCACAGGACATGATAAGGCTGGGAGCTAGGACTTGGAGCTAGGGCTAGGAGCTAGGGCTTGGAGCTAGGACTGTGAGCTGGGGCTGGAAGCTCGGCTTGGGAGCTAGGACCTGGAGCTAGGGCTGGGAGCTAGGGCTGGGAGCTAGGGCTTGGAGCTAGGGCTGTGAGCTGGGGCTGGAAGCTAGGCCTGGGAGTTAGGGCCTGGAGCTAGAGCTGGGAGCTACGGCTGGGAGCTAGGGCTGGGAGCTAGGGCTGGGAGTTGGGGCTGGAAGCTAGGGTTGGGAGCTACGGCTGGGAGCTAGGGCTGGGAGCTGGGGCTTCGAGCTAGGGCTGGGAGCTAGGGCTGGGAGCTAGGGCTTGGAGCTGGGGCTGTTAGCTAAGGCTGGGAGCTGGGACTGAAAGTTGGGCTGGGAGCTAGGGCTGGGAGCTAGGGCTTGGAGCTAGGGCTGGGAGCTGGGGCTGGAAGCTCGGGCTGGGAGCTAGGGCTTGGAGCTAGGGCGTGGAGCTAGGGCTTGGAGCTCGGGCTGGGAGCTGGGGCTGGAAGCTAGGGCTGGGAGCTAGGGCTTGGAGCTAGGGCTAGGAGTTAGGGCTAGCAGTTAGGGCTAGGAGCTAGGGCTAGGACTATGGGAGCTAGGGCTCTGAGCTCAGGCTAGGCGCTAGGGCTGAGAGCTAGGGCTGGGAGCTAGGGCTGGAAGCTAAAGATAGGAGCTAGGGATAGGAGCTTGGGCTGGGAGCTGGGGATAGGAGCTACCGATAGGAGCGAGGGATAGGATCTAGGGATAGGACCTAGGGATAGATGCTAAGGCTAGGAGTTATGATTGGGAGTTAAGGCTTGGAGCTTGGGTTCGGAGTTAGGGCTGGAAGTGAGGGCTAGGAGCTCGGGCTAGGAGCTAGGGCTAGGAGCTAGGGCTAGGAGCTAGGTGCTAGGGATAGGAGCTAGGAGCTATGGCTAGGAGCTCGGGCTAGGAGCTAGGTCTGGGAGTTAGGAGCTAGGGCTAGGACCTAGGGCTAGGAGCTAGGAGCTATGGCTAGTAGCTCGGGCTAGGAGCTAGGTCTGGGAGTTAGGAGCTAGGGCTAGGAGCTAGGAGCTAGGGCTAGGAGCTAGATCTGGGAGCTAGGGATAGGAGCTAGGAGCTATGGCTAGGAGCTCGGGCTAGGAGCTAGGTCTGGGAGTTAGGAGCTAGGGCTAGGAGCTAGGGCTAGGAGCTAGGAGCTAGGTCTGGGAGCTAGGGATAGGAGCTAGCGATAGGAGCTAGGGCTAGGACTTAGGGCTGGGAGCTAGGGTTGGGAGCTCGGGATAGGAGCTGGTGACAGGAGTTAAGGATAGGAGTTAGGGATAGCAACTGGAGCTCGGAGTTGGGGCCTGGAGTTAGGATTATGAGTTAGGGCTAGGATTTAGGGCTGGGAGTTAGGGTTAGGATTTAAGGGGAGGAGCTAGGGCTAGGAGTTAGGGCTGGGTGTTAGGGCTAGGAGTTAGGGATAGGGGCTAGGAGCTAGATCTAGGAGCTAGGGCTGGGAGCTCGGGCTGGAAGCTAAAGATAGGAGCTAGGGATAGGAGCATTGGCTGGGAGCTGGGGATAGGAGCTACGGATAGGAGCTAGGGATAGGATCTAGGGATAGGACCTAGGGATAGGTGCTAAGGCTAGGAGTTATGACTCGGAGTTAAGGCTTGGAGCTTGGGTTAGGAGTTATGACTGGGAGTTAAGGCTTGGAGCCTGGGTTAGGAGCTAGGGCTAGGAGCTAGGGCTGGGAGCTAGGGCTGGAAGCTAAAGATAGGAGCTAGGGATAGGAGCTTGGGCTGGGAGCTACGGCTGGGAGCTCGGGCTGGGAGCTAGGGCTTGGAGCTTGGGGTGGGAGCTGGGGCTGGAAGCTAGGGCTGGGAGCTAGGGCTTGGAGCTAGGGCTGGGAGCTACGGCTGGGAGCTAGGGCTGGGAGCTAGGGCTGGGAGCTGGGGCTGGGAGCTAGGGCTTGGAGCTAGGGCTGGGAGCTGGGGCTGGAAGCTAGGGCTGGGAGCTAGGGCTTGGAGCTAGGGCTGGGAGCTATGGCTGGGAGCTAGGGCTGGGAGCTCGGGCTTGGAGCTAGGGCTGGGAGCTGGGGCTGGGAGCTAGGGCTTGGAGCTAGGCCTGGGAGCTAGGGCTGCGAGCTAGGGTTGGAGCTGGGGCTGTTAGCTAGGTCTAGAAGCTGGGGCTGGGAGCTATGGCTGGGAGCTAGGGCTGGGAGCTAGGGCTCAGAGCTAGGGCTGGAAGATGGGGCTGGAAGCTCGGGCTGGGAGCTAGGGCTTGGAGCTAGGGCTTGGAGCTAGGGCTAGGAGTTAGGGCTAGGAGTTAGGGCTAGGAGTTAGGGCTAGGAGTTAAGGCTAGGAGTTAGGGCTTGGAGTTAGGGCGAGGAATTAGGGCTTGGTGCTCGGGCTGGGAGCTGGGGCTAGGAGCTAGGGCTTGGGGCTCGGGCTAGGATCTGGGGCTGAAAGCTGAGGCTGGGAGCTAGGGCTGAGAGCTAGGGCAAGGAGCTAGGGTTTGGAGCTCAGGCTAGGAGCTAGGGCTAGGAGCTAGGGCTGGGATCTAGGGCTGGAAGCTAAAGATAGGAGCTAGGGATAGGAGCTTGGGCTGGGAGTTGGGCATAGGAGCTACGGATAGGAGCTAGGGCTGGGAGCTCGGGCTAGGATCTGGGGCTGAAAGCTGAGGCTGGGAGCTAGGGCTGAGAGCTAGGGCAAGGAGCTATGGTTCGGAGCTCGGGCTAGGAGCTAGGGCTAGGAGCTAGGGCTGGGAGCTAGGGCTGGAAGCTAAAGATAGGAGCTAGGGATAGGAGCTTGGGCTGGGAGTTGGGGATAGGAGCTACGGATAGGAGCTAGGGCTGGGAGCTCGGGCTAGGATCTGGGGCTGAAAGCTGAGGCTGGGAGCTAGGGCTGAGAGCTAGGGCAAGGAGCTATGGTTCGGAGCTCGGGCTAGGAGCTAGGGCTAGGAGCTAGGGCTGGGAGCTAGGGCTGGAAGCTAAAGATAGGAGCTAGGGATAGGAGCTTGGGCTGGGAGTTGGGGATAGGAGCTACGGATAGGAGCTAGGGATAGGATCTAGGGATATGACCTTGGGATAGGTGCTAAGGCTAGGAGTTATGACTGGGAGTTAAGGCTTGGAGCTTGGGTTAGGAGTTAGGGCTGGGAGTGAGGGCTAGGAGCTAGGGATAGGAGCTTGGGCTAGGACTTAAGGCTAGGAGTTAGGGCTGGGAGCTAGGGCTGGGAGCTCGGGATAGGAGTTGGTGACAGGAGTTAAGGATAGGAGTTAGGGATTGCAACTAGAGCTTGGAGTTGGGGCCTGGAGTTAGGATTATGAGTTTGGGCTAGGATTTAGGGCTGGGAGTTAGGGTTAGGATTTCAGGGGAGGAGCTAGGGCTAGGAGTTAGGGCTGGGTGTTAGGGCTAGGAGTTAGGGCTAGGAGTTAGGGATAGGGGCTAGGAGCTAGATCTACGAGCTCAGGCTGCGAGCTAGGGTTGGAAGCTAAAGATAGGAGCTAGGGATAGGAGCTTGGGCTGGGAGCTGGGGATAGGAGCTACGGATAGGATCTAGGGATAGGACCTAGGGATAGGTGCTAAGGCTAGGAGTTATGACTGGGAGTTAAGGCTTGGAGCTTGGGTTAGGAGTTAGGGCTGGGAGTGAGGGCTAGGAGCTAGGGCTAGGAGCTAGGAGCTAGGGCTATGAGCTAGGGCTAGGAGCTAGGGATAGGGGCTAGGAGCTAAGTCTGGGAGCTAGGAGCTCGGGCTAGGAGCTAGGGCTAGTAGCTAGGGCTAGGAGCTAGGGCTAGGAGCTAGGGCTAGGAGCTAGGTCTGGAAGCTAGGGATAGGAGCTAGGTCTGGAAGCTAGGGATAGGAGCTAGGTCTGGAAGCTGAGGATAGGAGCTAGGACTAGGACTTAGGGCTAGGAGTTAGGGCTGGGAGCTAGGGCTGGGAGCTCAGGATAGGAGCTAGGGATAGGAGTTGGTGACAGGAGTTAAGGATAGGAGTTAAGGATAGCAACTAGAGCTCGGAGTTGGGGCTTGAAGTTAGGATTAGGAGTTAGGGTTAGGATTTAAGGGTAGGAGCTAAGGCTAGGAGTTAGGGCTGGGTGTTAGGGCTAGGAGTTAGAGCTAGAAGTTAGGGGTAGGGGCTAGGAGCTAGAGCTAGGAGTTAGGGCTGGGAGTTAGGGCTTGGAACTAGGGTTAGGAGTTAGGGTTAGGAGTTAGGGCTAGGAGTTAGGGCTATGAGTTAGGGCTATGAGTTAGGGCTATGAGTTAGGGCTATGAGTTAGGGCTATGAGTTAGGGCTATGAGTTAGGGCTATGAGTTGGGGCTAGGAGTTAGGGCTAGGAGTTAGCTCTAGCAGTTATGGCTGGCAGTTAAGGGAAGGAGCTAGGGCTAGGAGTTAGGGCTAGGAGTTAGGGATCTTTGTTTCTTTCACATTTCTTTGTACTTTTTCACATTTCTCCTTCTTCATTCTAATTCTTGCTTGTTCTTTCTTTCTCTCTTTCTTCATCTGTCTGTCCAAAGAGAAGTGAATTCTTGCAGAAATCTTTCTGGAAGGTTCACTAGACTGCACCTGGATGGGTTTGAGGGTAGAGAAGTAGTGGCTGAAACCTGAATCATATCCAAGTTCCTCCTGATCTTTGCTCTTTGCTTATTTGGGTTCCTCCTCATGACTCCAATGTAGTATTTGGTTTTCCGTTTCAGTACATCATGGGCGATGAAGGATGTGATCAAGTTTCATCAAAATCGTGTGTGTAGTTTCAGAGAAGAGAACAAATACCTATTTGGGGGAGTCAACCTCCCCTCCCACCATCCTCCCCACTCCGTAGACCCCTCAATGAGTGACCCCCTCCCACCATCCTCCCCACAATGAGTGAAGATTTTGATGCGGTCAATACACCTTCGTTGGACATCAGATATGAAGCTTTTGGCCAAGTTTCATCGAAATAGTGTGGTTGATTCAAGTGATAATGACTGAAGTGTTTACTGACTCACTCACTCACTCACTCACTCACTCACTGACCTACGGACACTGCTTGGTCGAATAAGCTCAACGGCTTAAAGTCCAGTTGAGATTTAAAAAAGAAAGCTTCACCAACTTTATGCTGTAGAAAAGAATCCCTGATGACAGGAGAGACATCAACAGAAGATTCTGAATAAGATAATACAAGAAACAGAAGTTAAATCTTTCCTCTCGGTACAAACGATCAGGTGTTTTATGTGGCAGGAGCTCGGAGGAGATCTTTGGGCCTTCACTGGAGACTCCATGTGCTTCTTGGATGGAAGGTTTCTCGGGTCTGACCTGGACCTCTTGAGATGGGCCGGTCGCCATTTTGATTACGAGCAAAGTCATGAACACCTTACTACAGAAGCCGACAAGGGCAAGGCCTACACGACTCACCTGGAGAAAACTAAGGCAGGTGTACCTTTGATGTTTGTACAGACTATACTGATGCATTTAATTGATTATTTTTCCTTTGGATGATTTGTTGGTTTTTGCTATGATGTAGATTGAGGATGTTAGATGAAGGGTTATGGGTATTGTTTGTTTGGATAACAATGGGTGGTGGGGTAAGGTCATTCCATCAAGGTAAGGTCATGTGAAGACCAAAGTCCTCATCCTTCTCTAGTTTGTACCACTTGGGGGGGCAGAGGGTGCACCATGACTGTCCCCAGATGGTGATATAGATATTGTTCACAAGGCCCAGCCATCTGGTATTGAAGTCGTACCATGGGCCCACCCATCTGGTATTGAAGTCGTACCATGGGCCCACCCAACTAGAATTGATCTCGTACCCCGGGCCCGGCCAACTGGTATTGATGCTGTACCCCGGGCCCAGCCAACTGGTATTGATGCTGTACCCCGGTCCCAGCCAACTGGTATTGATCTCGTACCCCGGGCCCAGGCAGCTGGTATCGATGTCGTACCCCGGTCCCAGACAGCTGGTAATTGATGTCGTACCACAGGCCCAGGCAGCTGGTATTGATGTCTTACCCCGGGTCCAGCCAGCTGGTATTGATGCCGTACCCCGGTCCAAGCCAGCTGGTAATTAATGCTGTATCCCGGTCCCAGCCAGCTGGTATTGATGGCGTACCCCGGTCCCAGCCAGCTGGTAATTGATGTCGCACCACAGGCCCAGGCAGCTGGTATTGATGTCTTACCATGGGCCCAGCCAGCTAGTATTGATGTTTTATCCCAGGCCCAGGAAGCTGGTATTGATGTCGTATCCCGGGCCCAGCCAGCTGGTATTGATGTTGTATCCCTGGCCAAGGAAGTTGGTATGGATGTTGTATCCTGGGCCCAGGAAGCTCGTATTGATGTTGTATCCCGGGCCCAGCCAGCTGGTATTGATGTCGTATCCCGGGTTCAGGCAGCTGGTTGATGTTATATCCCGGGCCCAGCCAACTGGTATTGATGTCGTATCCCACGCCCAGGCAGCTGGTATTGATGTCTTACCCTGGCCCCAGCCAGCTGGTAATTGATGTCGTACCGCAGACCCAGCCAGCTGGTATTGATGTCGTATCCCGGGCCCAGCCAACAAGTATTGATGTTGTATCCCGGGCCCAGCCAACTGGAAAATTGATGTCTTACCCCGGGCCCAGCCAGCTCGTATTGATGTCGTACCCCAGGGCCAGCCAGCTGGTATTGATGTCATACCCCGGGCCCAGCCAGCTGGTATTGATGTCGTACCCCGAGCCCAGGCAGCTGGTATTGATGTCGTACCCCGGGCCCAGGCAGCTGGTACTGATGTCTTACCACTGGCCCAGGCAGCTGGTATGGATGTCTTACCCCTGGCCCAGGCAGCTGGTATTGATGTCGTACCCCGGGCCCAGGCAGCTAGTATTGATGTCCTATCACGGGCCCAGGCAGCTGATATTGATGTCTTACCCCTGGCCCAGCCAGCTGGTATTGATGTCTTACCCCTGGCCCAGGCAGCTGGTATGGATGTCTTACCCCGGTCCCAGCCAGCTGGTATTGATGGCGTACCCCGGTCCCAGCCAGCTGGTAATTGATGTCACACCACAGGCCCAGGCAGCTGGTATTGATGTCTTACTCTGGGCCCAGCCAGCTGGTATTGATGTTTTATCCCGGGCCCAGGAACCTGGTATTGATGTCGTATCCCGGGCCAAGCCAGCTGGTATTGATGTCATACCCCGGGCCCAGACAGCTGGTATTGATGTTGTATCCTGGGCCCAGCCAACTGGAAAATTGATGTCTTACCCCGGGCCCAGCCAGCTGGTATTGATGTCGTACCCCGGGGCCAGCCAGCTGTTATTGATGTCGTACCCCTGGCCCAGCCAGCTGGTATTGATGTTGTACCCCGGGCCCAGGCAGTTGGTATGGATGTCTTACCCCTTGCCCAGGAAGCTGGTATTGACGTCTTACCCCTGATCCAGGCTGCTGGTATTTATGTCGTACCCCATGCCCAGGCAGCTGGTACTGATGTCTTACCCCTGGCCCAGGCAGCTGGTATGGATGTCTTACCCCTGGCCCAGGCAGCTGGTATTGATGTCGTACCCCGGGCCCAGGCAGCTGGTATTGATGTCCTATCCCGGGCCCAGGCAGATGGTATTGATGTCTTACCCCTGGCCCAGCCAGCTGGTATTGATGTCTTACCCCTGGCCCAGGCAGATGGTATGGATGTCTTACCCCTGGCCCAGGCAGCTGGTATTGATGTCCTATCGCAGGCCCAGGCAGCTGGTATGGATGTCTTACCCCTGGCCCAGGCAGCTGGTATGGATGTCTTACCCCTGGCCCAGGCAGCTGGTATGGATATCTTACCCCTGGCCCAGGCGGCTGCTATGGATGTCGTACCCCTGGCCCTGGCAGCTGCTATGGATGTCGTACCCCTGGCCCTGGCAGCTGTGATGGATGTCTTACCCCTGGCCCAGGCAGCTGGCATAGATGTCTTACCCCTGGCCCAGGCAGCTGCTATGGATGTCTTACCCCTGGCCCAGGTAGCTGGTATGGATGTCTTACCCCAAGCCCAGCCAGCTGGTCTGTATGTCTTACCCCTGGCCCAGGCAGCTGCGATGGATGTCTTACCCCTGGCCCAGCCAGCTGGTATTGATGTCTTACCCCGAGCCCAGGAAGCTGCTGTGGATGTCTTACCCCGGGCCCAGCCAGCTGGTATTGATGTCTTACCCCTGGCCCAGGCAGCTGCGATGGATGTCGTACCCCTGGCCCAGGCAGCTGGTATTGATGTCCTATCCTGGGCCCAGCTAGCTGGTATTGATGTCCTATCCTGGGCCCAGGCAGCTGGTATTGATGTCCTCTCCTGGGCCCAGACAGCTGGTATTGATGTCCTATCCTGGGCCCAGGCAGATGTTATTGATGTCCTATCCTGGGCCCAGCCAGTTGCTATGGATGTCTTACCCCTGGCCCAGGCAACTGGTATTGATGTCCTATCCTGGGCCCAGCCAGCTGCTCTGGATGTCTTACCCCGGGCCCAGCCAGCTGGTATTGATGTCGTACCCTTGGCCCAGCCAGCTGGTATTGATGTCCTATTGCGGGCCCACGCAACTGGTATGGATGTCTTACCACTGGTCCAGGCAGCTGCTGTGGATGTCGTACCCCTGTCCCAGCTAGCTGCGATGGATGTCGTACCCCTGGCCCAGGCAGCTGCTATGGATATCTTACCCTGGGCCCAGGTACCTGGTATTGATGTCCTATCCTGGAGCCCAGGCAGCTGGTATTGATGTCCTATCCTGGGCCCAGCCAGCTGCTATGGATGTCTTACCCCAGGCCCAGCCAGCTGCTATGGATGTCTTACCCCAGGCCCAGCCAGCTGCTATGGATGTCTAACCCCGGGCCCAGCCAGCTGGTATTGATGTCGTACCCCGGGCCCAGCCAGCTGGTATTGGTGTCCTATCCCGGGCCCAGGCACTGGTATGGATGTCTTACCCCTGGCCCAGGCAGCTGGAATGGATGTCTTACCCCTGGCCCAGGCAGCTGGTATGGATATCTTACCCCTGGCCCAGGCAGCTGCTATGGATGTCGTACCCCTGGCCCTGGCAGCTGCGATGGATGTCTTACCCCTGGCCCAGGAAGCTGGCATAGATGTCTTACCCCTGGCCCAGGCAGCTGCGATGGATGTCTTACCCCTAGCCCAGCCAGCTGGTATTGATGTCTTACCCCGAGCCCAGCCAGCTGGTATTGATGTCTTACCCCTGGCCCAGGCAGCTGCGATGGATGTCGTACCTCTGGCCCAGGCAGCTGGTATGGATGTCTTACCCCTGGCCCAGGCAGCTGCTCTGGATATCCTACCCCGGGCCCAGGCAGCTGGTATTGATGTCCTATCCTGGGCCCAGCTAGCTGGTATTGATGTCCTATCCTGGGCCCAGGCAGCTGGTATTGATGTCCTCTCCTGGGCCCAGACAGCTGGTATTGATGTCCTATCCTGGGCCCAGGCAGATGGTATTGATGTCCTATCCTGGGCCCAGCCAGTTGCTATGGATGTCTTACCCCTGGCCCAGGCAACTGGTATTGATGTCCTATCCTGGGCCCAGCCAGCTGCTCTGGATGTCTTACCCCGGGCTCAGCCAGCTGGTATTGATGTCGTACCCTGGGCCCAGCCATCTGGTATTGATGTCCTATTGCGGGCCCACGCAACTGGTATGGATGTCTTACCACTGGTCCAGGCAGCTGCTGTGGATGTCGTACCCCTGTCCCAGCTAGCTGCGATGGATGTCGTACCCCTGGCCCAGGCAGCTGCTATGGATATCTTACCCTGGGCCCAGGTACCTGGTATTGATGTCCTATCCAGGAGCCCAGGCAGCTGGTATTGATGTCCTATCCTGGGCCCAGCCAGCTGCTGTGGATGTCTTACCCCAGGCCCAGCCAGCTGCTATGGATGTCTTACCCCAGGCCCAGCCAGCTGCTATGGATGTCTTACCCCGGGCCCAGCCAGCTGGTATTGATGTCGTACCCCGGGCCCAGCCAGCTGGTATTGATGTCCTATCCCGGGCCCAGGCACTGGTATGGATGTCTTACCCCTGGCCCAGGCAGCTGGTATTGATGTCCTATCCCGGGCCCAGGCAGCTGCTCTGGATGTCGTACCCCTGGCCCAGCCAGCTGGTATGGATGTTGTACCCCGGGCCCAGCCAGCTGGTATTGATGTTGTACCCAGGGCCCAGCCAGCTGGTATTGATGTTGTACCCAGGGCCCAGCCAACTGGTATTCATGTTGTACCCCGGGCCCAGCCAGCTGCTATGGATGTCTTACCCCTGGCCCAACCATATGCTATGGATGTCTTACCCCGGGCCCACGCAGCTGGTATTGATGTTGTACCCCAGGCCCAGGCAGCTGGTATGGATGTTGTACCCCGGGCCCAGGCAGCCGGTATGGATGTCTTACCCCTGGCCCAGGCAGCTGCCATGGATGTCGTACCCCTGGCCCAGCCAGCTGCTATGGATGTCATACCCCGGGCCCAGGCAGCTGGTATTGATGTTGTACCCCGGGCCCAACCAGCTGCTATGGATGTCTTACCCCGAGCCCAGGCAGCTGGTATGGATGTCGTACCCCGGGCCCAGGCCGTTGGTATTGATGTTGTACCCCGGGGCCAGCCAGCTGCTATGGATGTCCTACCCTGGGCCCAGGCAGCTGGTATGGATGTTGTACCCCGGGCCCAGCCAACTGGTATTGATGTTGTACCCCGGGCCCAGGCAGCTGTTATGGATATTGTACCCTGGGCCCAGGCAGCTGGTATTGATGTCGTACCCCGGGCCCAGCCAGCTGGTATTGATGTCGTACCCCGGGCCCAGCCAGCTGGTATTGATGTTGTACCCCGGGCCCAGCCAGCTGTTATTGATGTTGTACCCCGGGCCCAGCCAGCTGGTATTGATGTTGTACCCCGGGCCCAGGCATCTGGTATTGATGTCGTACCCCGGGCCCAGCATCATCTGGTATTAATGTCCTATCCCGGTCCCAGCCAGCTGGTAATTGATACCGTACTCCGGTCCCAGGCAGCTGGTATTGATGTCCTATCCTGGGCCCAGGCAGCTGGTACTGCCTGAGCCCAGCTGCAGTTTTGCTCACCTGAAAAGGATAATAGGCTGAGTTGATCCTTGTGCTGTTACTTTAAAGAAAACCTTTACGATTTTAACACCAAAAGGCATGATATTTGTCATGATGAGATGTTATGTAATGAAGATAATTAAATAATTCTCATAGAAAGTAAATGTGATTTCAGATTCCGACATCAATAGTTTGATAAATTATGAATTTAGTGAATCTTTAATCACCACCTTACAATTTACTGAAAGCAGAAATGCCTTTATATGCAGAACATGTACGTGTCCATGGATATAGACATTGGAGGAGATCCGGCTGGAAAGATAGTGTTTGAGGTAAGTAGCAACACCACGTCCTGTTAACAAGCCGCGTTAACACGCACGCGCACACATGTATCATTATACCATATAAATACAGTCACGTGAAAAAGTAAGTACACCCCATGTAAAGTTTTGACTTTTTCAACATATTTCAACATACAGCTATTTGATCTTCATTTCAACAATATTGACAGATAAAGATGATATAATATAACAAATATCATGAAACATTTACATTTTGTAGTCCATTGTATAATTTAAACTAGAACGGGCACTCGGTAGAGCGCATACCTTCGCCGCAGCTACTGTTCTGTACTTGGCATGGGAGTGTAGGGAACAGAACAACAAAAATACGATTTTGACCTTTTCGTGACCTTGACCTTGACCTTTGACCCGATTGCTCCCAAAATCTAATCAAATGTGTCCCGTATAATAACCAATCATCCCACCAAATTTCATGCAATTCGGTTGAATACTTTTTGAGTTATGCGAATAACATACACACACACACACAGACATACAAATAAATACACAGCGATCAAAACATAACCTTCCGCTTTTGCGAAGGTAATAAACATAAATGCAAATTTCACATGTGGAAAAAGTAAGTACACCCCTACATTTATCACTACTTCAAATACCTAAAATTAGAATCAGCTGTGCCAGCTCAGGTGCAAATGATTAGAACATCGTTAGAGAGGATCTTGGAGGAACCTGTCTTATTTAAACCTCATTGGTTTGCTCTTTGTTGTTGAAGTGTGCAGCGTCACCATGCCTAGATCAAAAGAGTTCTCTGGGGCCTTCAGAAAGAAGGTTATAGATGCCGACGAGTCTGGGAAGAGATTTAAAAAGATCTCCAAACAATTTGAAATCAATCATTCGACTGTCCGGAAGATCATCTACAAGTGGAGAAGATTCCAAACAACTGCCAACTTGTTCAGGCCAGGCCGCCCCAGCAAGTTCAGCCCGAGAGCAGACCGCAAGATGCTGAAAGAAGTCTCTAAGAACCCCAGAATGTCATCACGGGACCAACAGGTAGCTCTTGCCACTGTTGATGTCAAAGTGCACAAGTCTACCATAACAAAGAGGCTGCACAAATTTGATCTACATGGGAGGTGTGCCAGGAGGAAACCTCTGCTGTCCAGAAAGAACATCAGGGCAAGACTAAAGTTTGCCAATGAACACCTAGGCAAAGACCAGCACTTCTGGAACAATGTGCCCTGGACAGATGAGTCAAAGGTAGAGCTATTTGGCCACAGTACCAGAAGACATGTTTGCTGGAAACCAAAGACAGCATTTGACCACAATAACCTGATACCAACTGTAAAGCATGGTGGTGGAAATATTATGGTTTGGGGCAGCTTTGCTGCATCAGGGCCTGGGCAGCTCACCATCATAGAACCCACTATGAATTCTTCATTGTACCAGAGGGTGCTTGAGGATAATGTGAGGCCATCTGTCAGAAAGTTGAAGCTCAACCGAAGGTGGACCTTGCAACATGACAATGACCTTAAACATTCCAGTAAATCCACCAAGGAATGGCTGAAAAGAAAGAAATGGAGGGTTCTGGAATGGCCAAGTCAAAACCCGGATCTAAATCCCATCGAGATGTTGTGGGGGGATTTGAGACGAGCTGTGCTCTCGGTTTTTTGTGCATGCAAAAACCCCTCAAACAACGCACAGCTGAAAGAATTCTGCATGGAGGAGTGGGCAAAAATTTCTCCCAGTCGATGTCAGAGACTGGTCGATAGTTATAAGAAACGCCTACTTGAGGTTGTTTCTGCCAAAGGGGGCAATACCACCTATTAGAGCCAAGGGTGTACTTACTTTTTCCACATGTGAAATTTGCATTTATGTTTATTTAAATTATACAATGGACTACAAAATGTAAATGTTTCATGATGTTTGTTATATTATATCACCTTTATCTATCAATATTGTTGAAATGAAGATCAAATAGCTGTATGTCGAAATATGTTGAAAAAATCAAAACTTTACATGGGGTGTACTTACTTTTTCACGTGACTATATATATACGTATATATATATACGTATATATATATATATATATATATATATATATATATATATATATATATACATATATATATATATATATATATATATATATATATATATATATTGTGGATCTCAGCGTTGGCCTTTTCCCTTACCAAGGGGGGATTAGTCCCCTTGTCTTTTACTAGCCGACGGGACCCGGGACCTATGACGTCACTCCTGGACGGCGCGAAGTAGGGTCGTAGGACTAATTACTAATACTTAAGTACTCGCGCCGCCCAGAAACGAGGAAATAAGCCCCGACCGAATCACAGCTGTTGGTGGATACGCCGAGCGGTAGCGAACCCGTGACCCGAGCCGTTATCAAAGACTAAACCCGATTCAAGCGGTTCGTAATCGTGCCACGCTTACCCAATGGAGAAATCACAGAAACGGTCGAATTTGGAAGAAAAGGAATACCAAGATTTATTTACACTTTTACAATAATCAGCAGAAGAAAACACAGTGCAGCCTTAAACAGTCTTATACTTATTCCCTGGACAAACGGGCCCGTTCACACTCAGACACACTCACACGGGGTTTGCAGTTGACCAGGACAGCACGTCCAGGGATGGTGTCCAGGCAGCTCGCTCTCCGGTCCCCAACTCGCACCGCAAAGTAGATGAATGCAACGCCCAGGAGCTCTCCGCGTGTCGTTGGCGCGCACGGGTTTATTACGGGGCGAACGGTCGGGCTGGCTTTGGCGGTTACACTTGCGGCTGCGGCCGCGTACATAATAGTTCAACAAACGCGAACAATGCGCTTCCAAGTCCTCGATACTCTCGTGTGCACGCGCTTCCTCGTGAGTATTCCAACAACCAACAACCAATCCTCATCAATACCAATGCTTGGCTTCAGTCTTTTGCGAGTCCTCCCCAAGGGCTTTGTGCAGCGACTTATATAGCCCTGCCCAGCGAACCCTCTGGAACTTACTAGACCCGTCTTGCCACGCCCTATCACACCTTGCCCTCAGAGCCCTGGTTGGCTGTTGCTCCTTACCGTCATCGCCCTCTGACGCGTTGCCTTGCGCGGCCACACCTCGACCATCGCGCTCCTCCCTCTTCTTCGGCCTACCTCCTGGTACCCGACTAGTTTCGAGCAACAAAGGGCAGCTAATGCTGCTGGCAGCCAAAGCATAACACACGGAGGGATCAGCCAAATGGGGCAGGGGATCGAGTTTCCCCATCGGTGGAATTTGAGGGTGGCCGCAAAATGAAAGGGACCTTAGCTCATTTCTTTACACAACGCAGATATCACTAGGGAAATGGCCTACACTTACACATACTATGACATAACTAATACTCTAAGTGGGCCTACGTGTTGCTTGTGGACTAACTATGGGGGGCAAACCGTTAACCTTTAATGATGTCATATGTACAATCCTAAAACCGCAACAATATATATATGTATATATATATGTTTATATATATTGTTACGGATCTCAGAGACGGCACTCCCCTTAGCAAGGGGGGGTTAATCCCCTGGGCCTGTTAAGCTGGCCGTCT
Organism: Myxine glutinosa; assembly: GCF_964187855.1. Lineage (NCBI taxonomy): Eukaryota > Metazoa > Chordata > Myxini > Myxiniformes > Myxinidae > Myxine > Myxine glutinosa. The sequence continues at coordinate 112,383,432 of NC_136265.1, read as the reverse complement.
CTCGTCCTGGTACTTGTAACGCTCTTTTGCGGGGTGGAATTGATCAGGATTATTGGTCAAGGTGTTCTCCCGAATACCTTTACCAATCCCTCCACAAAACAGGGAGACAAGTACCGCTCGAACCACGGACAAGATGGTATTTGCCGAGCAGTTTAGCAATCCGCGGCTCGAGCCGTTAGCAATTGACTAACCCGATCCCGAGCGTTGGCCAAATCGTGCCACATGTATTCAATCAGGGAAAAGACTAAAGCGAACGGGGAAGAATGAAACCAAAAGGGTAAGAAATAACAGACATTTATTAATTATTTACAAAACCAAAGAAGAGGAGGAACGAAAGTAATATACAGAAGAAGAAGAAGACACAGGGCAATCCTTAAAACAATCTTATATTATTCCCCAGGACAACAAACAGGACAGACAAACAGACTTACACGACAAGGGAATAGCAGGCAGGAACGACTGGAAGAAGGGATGAGAAGGCCCAGGCAGACGGTGGCGTCGAGGTCTGGCTCCAGGAGTCGACTCGCGTCATGGCGGGAAACCCTGGCAGGAAACGAGCGCGTATCGTTCACTGCGAGTGGTCGTTGCATACAGCGATGGGATTGGGATGCTCCGTCTTCTTATGCGTCTCTCCCTTGTTCATCGTTCATCTCCCAACCGTGCTTTCTCACCGACTCTGGATCACGTCTCTCCCTGCCTTCCTCGTCCAACTCGTAAAAAGGCTTCGCGCCCGCGCTTATATTACGCGTGTTGCAAATCAATGCGCTCTTCATGGAGCCACGCCCGCGATGGTACCTCGCCAGCCCTGGTTGGTCGGTAGGGGCTCGCTCGCCCCACCTCGGGTGGTGCGTTGGCGTGCCACGCCTGTGATCTGGCGGCTCCGCCCCCTTCTTCCCCGAGATGAAGCACATGGGCAATGGCGTCTTGTGGGGAGATAGAAAACCACTCGCACCGCTTTTGAAGGGAACTTTGGAGCCTACTCTTATTTGATTAATGCAACGCAGATTCAACTATTGGGAACAGGTCCTTAACTGAAACACACAATAATGAAATAACTATGAAGAGGTCCTATGGTTCGCTGGATGTTGTTCATGGTCTAACTAGGGTGCGATCTTTAACAAGCCAATTGATGGGAATATTTACAGGGGAACATTTATAAGGGAAACATTTACTAAAATTTACTAGTGAAGGTTCTAAAAACCGTAACACAGCACCCGTTTTTCCTCTAAGGTCGTCTCAACCCGAACTAACTTTACTTAATGTGACACTCAGGTGTAGTAGCCCTCTTCTATTAACCTTACCCTGAGTGCAACAGTTTTAAAACAATTAAGTATGTCCCCCTGCTGCGTTGCATCCTACCTAACAGACTCACACCCACAGGATAACCGAATTGCGGAATGGTCTTCAAACTATACATTTACGGTGGGGAGCATTATTTACAAAACGCTAATTTGTATTTACCCGGCAAACCCAGGACCTGTCATTTTGGGAGACAAAAAGAAAAGATCTGAAAAAGAGGAAGAGCATGCACTGCACTGCACCGATACACCATACTCAAGTGCCCGGGGATGCACAATAGATATTCCAGTGCACCCCCGAGCACAAGAGCATCACAAAGCACCAATCAGCACCAGAAAAACACCAAAGCACCATCCAGTGCTCATTGCACACATTTCAAATAAAAACAAACAAACTGTTGACCGGGTTCTTCTTTCTGCTCCTGCTCTGCTGGCCGATGTTTCTTCCTGGTGTTGTCCTTTCTTGTGGCTAGTTGCCTATTTGTAAATAATAAAAAGGCACACAACGCGTCCATTTTTATTTAGGACCCACAGGGGCCAACTGCGGGTGGTCCACCTGTAGGGCAAAAGGGGCCACCTCACCGTGGTCCGCAAGCCAACTCTTCTCTGGCCATCATGGCCGGTCCCAGCAGAGGGGCCAGGCCCCAATACGTGGGGTCCAAAGGGTGTGGTGCTTAGCCACAGAAGCGTGTGGTCCATATGGTGGTGCTAGGCCGCAAGTCGTGCGGTCCATAAGGTGGTGTATCGATTAAGGCAGGCTGTGCAGCGGCGGCTCGGGCACACAAGTGCGGCTACCTGCACACTCCCCACCCCCCCCCCCCGGACCCAAAAGAACAAGCCGTGAGTGGGGAAGGAAGGAACAAAGCAAGCATCGGAGCAAGGTCACAAGGGTACACATCAATACAAGGCAATGCAGAGGTGAGGTGCGCATGGGAGCGAGCGGAGAAAGCTCGTCCCTATCGTACGTCACCCCCCCTGTCACCTACTCTACCCTTGCCCTTACCCCATATTCACAAAACTCTACACATTTACAAATTCTGTCTCTATTGTCCTGTTTTCCCCATATCTCCCCATCTATACCAAATTCGTCAACAATCCCAATTTCTCAAATTTGCCATCAAGCCCAATTTCTCATCAATTCCTCATAAGGAGGAAGAGATGGAACAACCAGCACAATGTCACCCCCACGTCATGATGCGTCTCACATTCTCAAAACATTTGCAACAAAAAAAACAAAACAACCATGGTGTGGAGTCATATCATCACCTCCGGTGAGTGGCTGCAGATGGTGCGAAGGGATTTCAATCCTAACTATCCTTCTAAATGACTTTAACACTCTTACTCTACCCGGGGTCTTTCCCTGCAAAACCATTGGCCATCTTACACTATGTGGTTCTAAGAACCGAACTCCCATTGACCAAACTGTGGTGCTCACCAATTTGGGGTCTCACTCCCCCGATTCAACTCCCTGTGCCTTCACACAATTTCCGGGCTGGGTCGTGTGGCTCACCAGCAGGTCTACTCACCTGCACACCTCTGCCACTGCAGTTGCCTCTGAGCTTACCTGCTCCTTACCCTAACCTATCTACCTGGGGAAGGCCCTCTGGTGCTCTCCCCACTCGGTGCCCTCTCTGGCACTGGGCTACCCGGGTCCGTCCTCCGGATCCTCGGGCCCCATTCACAACTCTACTGGCTCCCAGAGCCCACCTTCGGCCTCACCTGGCCGACATCCTCACAGTGGCGGAGTGCCCATTTAACCACGCACACACTAACAGGCCACATGCCCAGCCATTTACACTTCACTAATGCACCCATCCAACCACCATTCTACCACACGCACCACAGATGCCAATAAACCACCGTTACCACAGATGCCAATATCCACCACAATTTACCTCTACCCTCTACCTACTCTTAAACTACCCTCCCCGGGTACTCGTGAAAGGGGTCCATCTTCCCCATCCACTCCTTTCGCACCAACCACTCCACTCCACATATTCCACACTACTCACTCCACACCATCCATTCCATACTCCATATATTCCATACCAGCTATTTCACACAACCATTCTCCATACACTCCATGCTCCATGCTCCATGCTCCATTCACTCCAGACCATCTATTCCATTCAACCATTCTCCATTCACCTGTGCTTTGCTTGCACACCTGTGCCCACACACCTGGTGTCACCTGTACACCTGGTGGCACGTGCACCCGTCTTCCCTCCAGGACCATTCACTCAATGCAACTCACAATCACACTTTTCACCATACGCTGCTCAATCACCTCCTTCACACACACTGCGCCATTCACGAGCATTGCCTCTCAATTCCTCATTTCAATATGCTCACCAGCAAGAACTTCCATACGCAATGCCTCATTCAATAAACCACACCACAAACACACTGCATCATCTGATCTCTCTGGTTTTTCCTCTAACTTAGTGCTTCCCGGCTTCCCTTATACTATTGCACATCCCACGTCATTATAATCCACTAATCTGCTACGGCCCCCCTACAGGTACAATGTCGCTACTTAAATCTAACGTTACCTATGGTCATCTTTCTCTAAATTCCTATCATTTTATCCTAACCCTCCCAGGCTAGTTTGCACAGCCAAAACCCCATAACTATTGCTCATGTGCCGGGTTGGGAGGGATGGTGAATTTACCATCCCTCTACATCGGGCACCTCTCACTATCAATTTTGCCCATCCAATTTTTGCCAATCAAAATTTGCCAATCGAATTGCCCATCAAATTTGCCAATCCAATTTGCCAATCATATTCCCTATCCCTACCATCGTCCATTAAACTTGAGCCTCTCGGTACATCATTACATCATTAAAACTCGGCTTCGCAAAGCCGAGCAATCAATTCGGGTGGTTTGGTCGCCTGAAGGTTGGGTCCATCCGGCATTCTGTTCAGGGGAGGAGGTTTGGTTGGGCCAAGGTTTAAAGCACCATGCCGGCGCGGGGCCTTTCAGTCTCCTGCGCGGTGGGCCAACCTTGCCCGGCCGGAACGCCGCAACCACAAGGGGGCGCCGCTCCGGTCCCTCCTACCTTCCCTCGAACCGGGCCGGTTGCCTTGCCCGGCAAAGCGCGGACTCGACCGTGCGGGGCAGGGCCTGGCCCGGATCGTGCGCGGCGCTCCGAACAGGAGCCACGCAGCACCGATCCCCGCCGGCTCCCACAATACACACAGCCCGGCACGGACCGAGAGCTCGCGTCGGTTAAACGTCGGTCTAACCGCTATCCCGTTTAACGTCGATGCTTTACTCGCATGCTCACATGCATACGCGACCCCTTTTACACTCACACATCCAGGTGTCTCAGCGCCTCTCGCACATCCCACGCATTCTACCACTGTACTCGCTCATGCGTTCTCTTCCGCTTCATACTCCGGTCTACTCATAACGCTCACCACACACTCTCGCGCACATTCTTGCGCACACTCTCCGGTTACATCCTCTGTAACACTCCCCATCACACGCTCCGATGTGCTCCCCCACACCCGCGCCACCACCAACTCACTCTCCGTGTCACACTCCGTACACTCTGTTTCACACATACCCTCTGATGTGCATTCTCGCTCGCACTCGGGTTTACTCCCACACTTTGTAACACACTCACTCTTCGACGCACACTTTTTCCTCACAAGCACGCCATTTTCACTCACCCCACTCACAAGGGACCCTCCACCAACGCCCGGGTGCCGTCGCGACCCCAAGCGCGTGAAAATTCTTTTTGCGCCAAACATCCTCCTGCAAAATCTCCCCGCACAATATACAGCACGACTCACCTGGGTGCTTCTTCTTCTTCGCTCCAACACCACCTGCAAATCTTTATTGGGGTTATTAAGCACAGCATCGTGATGTGAGCACGGACTTTGCACATTTTCCATCTTTTCCTCCCGCTGTTGCTCTACCAAGTCCGTCTCTCCAATCCCAATTTCCACAATAATTAATTCGTTGATTTCTTTCTCTTCGACGACCGCTGGCTTTATTAAAATTTTCTCTTCTACCTCAGCGGTCGCCGGATTACCCATACCCCGGGTCGCGATTTCTATCCCGGTCATTTTAACCGCGCTCTGCTCCGCCTTGCTCAACCCGCGCTCCTCGACTCGCGTTACCTTGTGTGCCTTTCCCGTTCCCGTTCCGTGTGCCTTTCCCGTTCAACATGCGATCCATGCTCTCCCCACATCTTTGTATGCTCTCACCCATTCTGTCCCCAAATTTACCTATTCGCTCCAATTTGCTGTCTAACCCCTCAAATGTGTTGTCTAACCCCTCAAATTTATTGTCTAACCCCTCAAATTTATTGTCTAACCCCTCTAATTTGCTTCCTAGGTAGTTTCTCACTTCCCCGATTTGGCTTCCCAATTGTTCACTGGTACCCCTTGCTTCGTGTCCCTCATTGCTCCAATTTGGCCTCCCAATTTCTCACTCATTTTCTCCATTTTTGCATCCAGTTGGGTCAGGAATAATCTGAAGTCAAACCCGATTGGCACAGCGGCCCCAGCTGCCACCGCGGGCTCGTCCTCCACGGCGCCGCCATTTTGTGCTGCCGCGACCATGTGCGAGGCGCTGCCATCTTGTGCGCCTGCAACCCCCGCTACCGCACCCTCATTGCTCTCGTCCTCCCTCTCTCCCAATGCCTCCCTGGGTTGCCTCTAACCCCTCATTCTCCCCTACCGGCACCCGATCACCTTGATCATCCATGGCACGACTTTAATTTAGGATGTTAAATAAAATTTCGGCCGCTCCAAATTTTTGACCAAATTTTCAGACGTTTTTTAAAAAATTTGGTTCGGGTCAAAATCCCACTCCTGACACCAATTGTTACAGATCTCACAGATGGCAATCCCCTTAGCAAGGGGGGGGGGGGTAATCCCCTTGGCCTGTTAAGCTGGCCGTCTCTCGTCCTGGTACTTGTAACGCTCTTTTGCAGGGTGGAATTGATCAGGGTTATTGGTCAAGGTGTTCTCCCGAATACCTTTACCAATCCCTCCGCAAAACAGGGAGACAAGTACCGCTCGAACCACGGACAAGATGGTATTTGCCAAGCGGTTTAGCAATCTGCGGCTCGAGCCGTTAGCAATTGACTAACCCGATCCCGAGCGTTGGCCAAATCGTGTCACAGGTATTCAATCAGGGAAAAGACTAAAGCGATTGGGGAAGAATGAAACCAAAAGGGTAAGAAATAACAGACATTTATTAATTATTTACAAAACCAAAGAAGAGGAGGAACGAAAGTAACATACAGAAGAAGAAGAAGACACAGGGCAAACCTTAAAACAATCTTATATTATTCCCCAGGACAACAAACAGGACAGACAAACAGACTTACACGACAAGGGAATAGCAGGCAGGAACGGCTGGAAGAAGGGATGAAAGGCCCAGGCAGACGGTGGCGTAGAGGTCCGGGTCCAGGAGTCGACTCGCGTCATGGCGGGAAACCCTGGCAGGCAGCGAGCGCGTATCGTTCACTGTGAGTGGTCGTTGCATACAGCGATGGGATTGGGATGCTCCGTCTTCTTACGCGTCTCTCCCTTGTTCATCGTTCATCTCCCAACCGTGCCTTCTCACCGACTCTGGATCACGTCTCTCCCTGCCTTCCTCGTCCAACTCGTAAAAAGGCTTCGCGCCCGCGCTTATATAACGCGTGTTGCAAATCAATGCGCGCTTCATGGAGCCACGCCCGCGATGGTACCTCGCCGGCCCTGGTTGGTCGGTAGGGGCTCGCTCGCCCGCCTCGGGTGGTGCATTGGCGTGCCACGCCTGTGATCTGGCGGCTCCGCCCCCTTCTTCCCCGAGATGAAGCACATGGGCAATGGCGTCTTGTGGGGAGATAGAAAACCACTCGCACCGCTTTTGAAGGGAACTTTGGAGCCTACTCTTATTTGATTAATGCAACGCAGATTCAACTATTGGGAACAGGTCCTTAACTGAAACACACAATAATGAAATAACTACGAAGAGGTCCTATGGTTCGCTACATGTTGTTCATGGACTAACTAGGGTGCGATCTTTAACAAGCCAATTGATGGGAATATTTACAGGGGAACATTTATAAGGGAAACATTTACTAAAATTTACGAGTGAAGGTTCTAAAAACCGTAACAATATGTATGCTTATATATACAGTCACGTGAAAAAGTAAGTACACCCCATGTAAACGTTTGACTTTTTCAACATATTTCAACATACAGCTATTTGATCTTCATTTCAACAATATTGATAGAAAAAGGTGATATAATATAACAAATATCATGAAACATTTACATTTTGTAGTCCATTGTATAATTTAAATAAACATAAATGCAAATTTCGCATGTGGAAAGGGTAAGTACACCCCTACATTTATCACTACTTCAAATACCTAAAATTAGAATGAGGTGCACCAGCTCAGGTGCAAATGATTAGAACATCGTTAGAGAGGATCTTGGAGGAACCTGTCTTATTTAAACCTCAGACATTTAGTTTGGTTTGCTCTTCGTTGTTGAAGTGTGCCGCGTCACCATGCCTCGATCAAAAGAGCTCTCTGAGGCCTTCAGAAAGAAGGTTATAGATGCCTACGAGTCTGGGAAGGGATTTAAAAAGATCTCCAAACAATTTGAAATCAATCATTCGACTGTCCGGAAGATCATCTACAAGTGGAGAAGATTCCAAACAACTGCCAACTTGTTCAGGCCAGGCTGCCCCAGCAAGTTCAGCCCGAGAGCAGACCGCAAGATGCTGAAAGAAGTCTCTAAGAACCCCAGAATGCCATCACGGGATCTACAGGTAGCTCATGCCACTGTTGATGTCAAAGTGCACGATTCTACCATTAGAAAGAGGCTGCACAAATTTGATCCACATGGGAGGTGTGCCAGGACGAAACCTTTGCTGTCCAGAAAGAACATCAGGGCAAGACTAAAGTTTGCCAATGAACACCTTCTTTTTTTTTTTGTATACTGAATCGAGGCTCGTGAAAGAGCTAACATTTACTTCACAGACAAATCAACCAGACAAACAAAATATATAACAAGAGGGAGCGGAAGACAAGAGAAGGGGAACCACACAAACACTTGAGAGCACACAACATTTAAGAGCAGGGAGATGTGTGGGAGGAAAAGGGCTTGGGGAGAAAAGAGACGTGGGAACGGGGGGGGGGGGGGGGGTGGGAGAAGTATAAAACACAAGGACACCAAGGACCTCCAGGACAGAAGTTGGTATTTTACAAAAGTGGATTTGGGGTGAAATTAGCGGGGATAGAAAAGATCAAGGTTTTGGATGGGGGATGATAAGAGATGGTGGTGGCAAAGACCAACACTTCTGGAACAATGTGCTCTGGACAGATGACTCAAAGGTAGAGCTATTTGGCCACAGTACCAGAAGACATGTTTGGCGAAAACCAAAGACAGCATTTGACCACAAGAACCTGATACCAACTGTAAAGCATGGTGGTGGAAATATTATGGTTTGGGGCAGCTTTGCTGCATCAGGGCCTGGGCAGCTCACCATCATATAATCCACTATGAATTCTTCATTGTACCAGAGGGTGCTTGAGGATAATGTGAGGCCATCTGTCAGAGAGTTGAAGCTCAACCGAAGGTGGACCTTGCAACATGACAATGACCCTAAACATACTAGTAAATCCACCAAGGAATGGCTGAAAAGAAAGAAATGGAGGGTTCTGGAGTGGCCAAGTCAAAGCCCGCATCTAAATCCCATCGAGATGTTGTGGGGGAATTTGAAACGAGCTGTGCATGCAAGAAACCCCTCAAACATCGCACAGCTGAAAGAATTCTGCATGGAGGAGTGGGCAAAAATTTCTCGCAGTCAATGTCAGAGACTGGTAGATAGTTATAAGAAACGCCTACTTGAGGTTGTTTCTGCCAAAGGGGGCAATACCACCGATTAGAGCCAAGGGTGTACTTACTTTTTCCACATGCGAAATTTGCATTTATGTTTATTTAAATTATACAATGGACTACAAAATGTAAATGTTTCATGGTATTTGTTATATTATATCACCTTTATCTATCAATATTGTTGAAATGAAGATCAAATAGCTGTACGTTGAAATATGTTGAAAAAGTCAAAACTTTACATGGGTTGTACTTACTTTTTCACGTGACTGTATATATATATACTAGCGGGGTCACCCGTGGGAATCCCACGGGCATGGATGTGTGTGACATTTCGACATATTGAGTTATATGCTGCACATTCATTTTTACAAAATGGTTACTGGCAAGTCATCAGATCCAGAAATGGTGTGAATTTAGTTATTTCACATAATATGTGACCCCTCACTCCTCTCCACCTGACACTCTCCTGTCTCCACCTGACACTCTCCTGTCTCCACCTGACACTCTCCTCTCTCCACCTAGCACTCCTCTCCTCTCCAAACCCTCACATCCCTCTCATTTCCAATCCCTCACCTCTCCAATCCCTCACACTCCTCTCCTCTCCAATCCTTCACACGCCTCTCCAATCGCGCCTCACACTCCTCTCCAATCGCGCCTCACACTCCTCTCCAATCGCGCCTCACACTCCTCGCCAATCGTGCCTCACACTCCTCTCCAATCGTGCCTCACACTCCCCTCCAATCACTCCTCTCCAATCGTGCCTCACACTCCTCTCCAATCACGCCTCACACTCCTCTCCAATCGTGCCTCACACTCCTCTCCAATCGCGCCTCACACTCCTCTCCAATCGCGCCTCACTCGCCTCTCCAATCGGCTTTCCCCGTCTCGTTTCTCTCCTTTTTCTCCCGTCTCGTTCTTTTTCTTGCTCCAAATCGGCCCGTCGGAATCGGAAATCGGCCCGTCTCGCCCGTCGGCCCGTCGGAATCGGAAATCGGCCCGTCTTGCTTTTGTGCTTGTGCGTAAATAAATTGTGTTCATGACACCATTTCTGGTGTTGGGCTAGCGGCTAGGGTGCCGGCTTAGGATCCTGGGTTCGAATCTCGGTCGATCGCCGAATTAATGCCAGGGGGGTTGACTCAGCCTGTCATCCTTCCGAGGTCGGCTAATTGAGTACCAGTTCACTGGTAATTCCCTGTTTGTCGTTGAAGGCGGCAAAAAGGGTTGGCGTCAGGAAGGGCATCCGGCCGTAAAACATTGCTTCAAAAAGGGGACAAAAAAACAACTACCACGGTCCCCGAAAAGGCCAACCCCCGCTTTGCGGGGAAAAATGGCCTCTAAACGGTGGTTTTTACACCATTTCTGGATCTGATGACTTGCCAGTAACCATTTTGTAAAAATGAATGTGCAGCATCTAACTCAATATGTCGAAATGTCACACACATCCATGCCCGTGGGATTCCCACGGGTGACCCCGCAAGTTTGCATTGACGTTCGTCGATGGACTCGTTCGCCCGTCTCATTCGTTTTCTTGCTGCATCCTGTTCAAGTCTGCGTTCTTCATCGATCGTCTCATTCATTTTGGAAATAGAAGTTTCCACGCAGCGCATGAATTGTCACGATCCTCAAGAGGAATTTGTCTCGTAATCATCAAATGATAAATGGCAAGTAAATTATATTGTGGAAAATTAAAGATTTCAAATAAACCTATTTAAAGTGTATTCGCACATAACTAATTTTAAAAAACGAAGAAATATCTCTCGGTAATTTCCTGAAACATATTTTACTTCCGGCTAATAATGTTGAATTAAATAAAAACGAAGAAATATATGTCGGCATCATTGTTGACGTTTTTGTGACGACTGTCATCAAACGAAAAAGTAATATATCTTAACGGAAAAGCAAAAGCGAATTTTTAATATATATCGACACGTTGCCGTCGGTGTCATGTTGGGCGGTGTATGATACACCATGACGCGATTTTTAAAAATATATCTCTGCATTTTCCCGCGTGTGTGGAATGTTCTCAATTATTGCTGACACCGAGTCCAAAACCATCGATAAAAATGAAATCATATGGTGAGTTAGATTGGAGATAAAGGCGTGAGAGAGACTCAATGGCCTTGAAGTTGAAGTTACAGGCGTTTGAGAATTCAGTTCGTTCTATAAACGGCAACTTTCATTGGATTTCCTTCCCGTTTTTTTTCAACCGAGTCGAAAACTATGTTAGCGACTGTGAAAAATGAAATGATATATCGAATTTTTAATATGTATCGACACGTTGCCGTCGGTGTCATGTTAGGCGGTGTATGATACACCATGACGCGATTTTAAAAAATATATCTGCATTTTCCCGCGTGTGTGGAATGTTCTCAATTATTGCTGACACCGACTCTAAAACCATCGATAAAAATGAAATCATATGGTGAGTTAGATTGGAGATAAAGGCGTGAGAGAGACTCAATGGCCTTGAAGTTACAGGCATTTGAGAATTCATTTCGTTCTATAAACGGCAACTTTCATCGGATTTTCTTCCCGTTTTTTTTCAACCGAGTCTAAAACTATGTTAGCGACTGTGAAAAATGAAATGATATATCGAATTTAAAATAGATATCGACACATTGCCGTCGGTGTCATGTTGGGCGGTGTATGATACACCATGACGCGATTTTAAAAAATATATCTCTGCATTTTCCCGCGTGTGTGGAATGTTTGTGGAAAATTAAAGATTTCAAATAAACCTATTTAAAGTGTATGCGCACATAACTAATAAAAAAAACGAAGAAATATCTCTCGGTAATTTCCTGAAACATATTTTACTTCCGGCTAATATGTTGAATGAAATAAAAACGAAGAAATATATGTCGGCATCATTGTTGACGTTTTTGTGACGACTATCATCAAACGAAATAGTAATATATCATAACGGAAAAGCAAAAGCGAATTTTTAATATATATCGACACATTGCCGGCGGTGTCATGTTGGGCGGTGTATGATACACCATGACGCGATTTTAAAAAATATATCTCTGCATTTTCCCGCGTGTGTGGATTGTTCTCAATTATTGCTGACACCGAGTCTAAAAGTAAAACCATCGATAAAAATGAAATCATATGGTGAGTTAGATTGGAGATAAAGGCGTGAGAGAGACTCAATGGCCTTGAAGTTACAGGCCTTTGAGAATTCATTTCGTTCTATAAACGGCAACTTTCATCGGATTTTCTTCCCGTTTTTTTTCAACCGAGTCTAAAACTATGTTAGCGACTGTGAAAAATGAAATGATTTATCGAATTTGATTTGAAATAAAACTGGGGGAGAGCAAGACACCACGGGCCTACAAAACAGGACTCAAAGCTATGCGAGTTAATAAAATGGTGGATATTTGTTTATAGCCACTCCCAGAATGGGTGGAGCTATGGGTGGAGCTACTCTGCAAACCGAGTAAGCCACACCCCGGACAGACACCCAACAGATAGACAGACAGACAGACAGAATCATCTACGGCTATTATTATATATATATATATATATATATATATATATATATATATATATATATATATATATATATGCGTGGCTTGAGACCCCTGCCCCCCTTGTGTCCTTATATTGTTTGACCAATTACCAAATATAAACCAACCATGTTTGCTTTGCTTAAAAATATCATATCCTTTAGATCCTTTGAAACCCTGCTTTTCCCTTTAAAAGACTTACTTTGCCTGTCATGTATCTCAAGGATTATATACTTTGTGTGACTTTTTATAGCATGTCTCTTACTGTCGAAATATCCTTTTGGAACTTACTATATCCTTAAAAAGAATTATATGTCTTGTAAAAGCCAGACCCTGATGGTATTATCCTTCACTCTGTGAAGACCAAACCGTATCTTCCCAGTCCCCCTTAACTGTGCTAGATCACTTTTCATGTTTGACATTTTAACGACTTGCTGAACTTTCCCTCAATTAACTGGTTTCTAGAGAATCGTCAACATGGTTGACCCATGAGTGACACCGAAGACCACTCCGTCCTTCTCTTTGTCTTGAGCTAAAAACCACACCCCAATATTCCCTTTATAAAGTGAAACTCGACCGAATTATTTGAGAGCATCATGTTGGAATCCTGGTCCTTGTGGGCCTCAGTTTTATGCATTTTGCTTTCCACAAGCTTGTGTGTTTGATGAATCAAATAAATATCTCAGTTGTTCCTTCTCTCAATCATGAGTCTTGAGTCCTAAGTCACGGATCCATCATATATATATATATATATAAATATATATATATATATACTGTATGTATGTGTATATATATATATATAAATATATATATATATACTGTATGTATGTGTATATATATATATATATATATTTATATATATATATTTATATATATATATTTATATATATATATTTATATATATATATTTATATATATATATTTATATATATATATTTATATATATGTATTTATATATATGTGTGTGTGTGGGTATATATGTATATATATATATATATGTATGTTGATATGGAGATGTAGTGCCATGAAAATGATGGGGTTTTTTTGTTCACTAGCTGTTCACAGACATCTGTCCCAAGACCTGTGACAATTTCATTTCTCTATGTGTTGGTCAAACCGCTGGTCTTCACTACGCTGGCTCTTCTATTCATCGTGTGGTACCCGATGGCTGGCTGCAGGGTGGTGGTATGTGCACTATTTATTGTCTTTCTTCTACAATAAGTAGAAAGCATCTGAAATGCAAAGCCTGCCCTCATCCATTTGTAATCAGACGTCTTCTTCTTCATCCTTATTACCAAAATAACAAACAACAATAACAACAACAACATGCATTTTAAGGCCATTTTCCCTGCGAGAGCGGGGGTTAGCCTTGCGGTCCCCATAACAATCTTCTCCATTTTGCCCTATTTTCTGCATCTCTCCTTGTTAACCCCCTTGCCCGCATTTCTTCTTCCACCATCTTTAGCCAAGTCTTTCTCAGTCTTCCCCGTCCTCTACTTCCTTCTACATTCATTTCCATCACTCTTCTCAACCAGTCACTTTAATCCTTCGTCAACACATGACCAAACCATCTCAACCTGTTCCTCTTCACAGCATCCATCACAGGCTCTATTCCCATCATCTTTCGCAATTCATCATTTGTCTTCCTCTCTCTCAACGATACTCCGCACATCCACCGAACCATTCGCATTTCCACCCTTTCCAGCCTTCGTTGCTGCTCTACGTTCATTACCCATGTCTCGCTCCCATAAATCATAACACTTCTCACACATGCAGCATACACCTTTCCCTTCAGCTTCAACGACACTCCCCTCCTCGTCAGCACGCCACTCAGTTCCCGAAACTTCTTCCATGCACATCTCACTCGAGCAACCGTTGCCGAGTCTGATCCACCTTCTCCATTCAGCATGTCTCCAAGGTAACAAAATGTTTTCACACCTTCCAGCTCCAAGATCCAACTCAACATTTCCTCCATCTGCAGCTCCCTCTGTGCACACCTTGCATTTGAATGTAGCTGCCACACTTGTTAATGACCCTCTCAGACCACTACATTTTTGATGAACCCTCTCAGCGCACATTGTACATTGAATGGAGTTCACTCCGACACCCTTCCTACACACAGCACACGGCCACTTCCCAGTTCTTTCCACCTCACTACATGCTTTACCACTTGCCATCACCTTCGTCTTTCCGATATTCACCTTCAGACCTTTTGTCTCCATACATTCCTTCCACTTGTTCATCTTTTCCTTCAGTCCATCCATACTTTCCGCAATCAACACCAGATCATCTGCATACAACAACTCCCACGGTAAACCCCCCTTCACGTTCTGAGCCAGCACTTCCATCACAGCTACAAATAGTAGTGGACTTAGTACCGACCCCTGATGCACTCCCACCTTCACCTCAAACTCACCACTGTTCCCGTCCTTCGTCCTTACAGCTGTGCGCGCTCTTTTGTACATTGCCATCACTACTCTGATCAACCATTCCTCCACTCCAAACTTCCTCAATGCCCATGTCAATACTTCGCATGGAACCCTATCAAAGGCTTTCTCAAGAACAACAAACCCAAATAACAAAAACCAAAATAAACCAAATACATTACCAAAATAACAAAAACGGTTAAAAAAAAAATACACTGAAAATTGATGATTTTATGTAACCTTGACCTTTGAGCTTTAGATCTAAATAAAAACAATCAGATTCTACCTTTTGATTTGTGAACCAATTCAGTGACCCAATATGCAAATTCTTTAAATTTCAGGTCAATCTTATTTGATTGTGACGCTGCCTGGTCAATACAATACCAGCTGCCTGGTCAATTTTATGTGATGCTGACCTTTGACTTTTCGACCAAATAATTAATTTGCCTTCTCCATAATCTATATATATAAAACACAGTTTGTGTGTGTGTGTGTGTGTGTGTGTGTGTGTGTGTGTGTGTGTGTGTGTGTGTGTGTGTGTGTGTGTGTGTGTAATGTTACCGGTAGACTCCTAAACGGAGAGGCTCACGTACTTGATATTTGGCACAGACATGGCCATTGAGCCTGGGACGAACATGGCCGACCTAAAAATTGATTTCATAATATTTTTAAACCATATTTTTACCTCAGCGCATTTCAGCGAGGACTTTATGCATGGAATCTGACCGGTCGCAGAGCAGCGCGCTGATTCGCTCAGAGCGATCACATGATGTTCCTTGCCGCCATTAACTCAGTTACGCGTTCGCATGTATTTCAGAGCGAAAAGCAACTGCCTTTTTTCACATTTCAGCGACGAACATTGCCATTCACACCACATAGGTTTTTTTCCCTTTCATCTTTAGATCCATATTTTTTGCCATAACGTAGCGCATTATGGCTCTCTCGAGCTCGAGTTAGCCAATCACCTGGGAGCATGAGGCCACGTTGGCCACGCCCACGACAGGACGCAGAGTTGCAATCGTGCGTTTGCACCGTTTCTTACCACGTGTAAACGTGGTATTTTGTCTACGAGTATTTTGAATTTGGTATTTTGAATTCGTCTACGAGTGAGTGACTGGAAGACTGACTGTGATAAAGGCAATGGCACCGAAGAAAAGAAATTTGTCACGTTCAACCTCCCGAGCAAGGAAAATCGCTGATCGGAGACTCCATGAAACCGATGAAGATACTTTTCACCATCGACAAGCCAATCAAGAACGTGTCTCTAGATTCAGACAGCGAGAGACAGAAGATGAGACAGAGGCACGTCTAAACGCCAATCAACAATGTCTGGCGAGGGCCAGACAGCGAGAGACAGAAGATGAGACAGAGGCACGTCTGAATGCCAATCAACAAAGTGTAGCGAGGGCCAGACAGCGAGAGACAGAAGATGAGACAGAGGCACGTCTAAACGCCAATCAACAACGTGTGGCGAGGGCCAGACAGCGAGAGACAGAAAATGAGACAGAGGCACGTCTAAACGCCAATCAACAAAGTGTGGCGAGGGCCAGACAGCGAGAGACAGAAGATGAGACAGAGGCACGTCTAAACGCCAATCAACAAAGTGTAGCGAGGGCCAGACAGCAGGAGACAGAAGAAAAGCGCCAAAAACGACTCAACAACTGGCAACCATCAGGCAGACGGCAGCCGGCCATTGCATGGGAGAAGGCTGCATTCAGTTACAATCCGAACACTGACTACTCCTCAAACGTTGATATTGGCTCCATGTCGTTCACCTGTCAGTTGTGCCATGCCTTGAAATGGAAGGGAGAAACACCAGGAATGTGTTGCAGGGGAGGCAATGTCCTTTTGCCTTCTCTCCAATCTCCACCGGAACCTTTGAAAGAACTACTTCAATCAACTACGACTCAATCCAGACACTTCCTGAAGGAAATCCGTAATTACAACTCTTCGTTCCAAATGACTTCGTTTGGAGCAGATCGCGTCATCACTGAGCAAGGATTCATGCCTACATTCAAGGTGCAAGGCCAGGTATACCACCTCATTGGCTCTATCCACCCTCAACCAGGTGAGCAACCGAAATTTTTACAAATCTATTTTATGGGTGACCACCGAGAAGAAGCTGCCCGACCCCCCTCCCCCTCCCCCTCCCCCTCCCCCCTCCCTCCCCCTCCCACTCCCCTCTCCCCCTCCCCCTCCCCCTCCCCTCCCCCCCTCCCTCCCCCTCCCACTCCCCTCTCCCCCTCCCACTCCCCCCTCCCCCCTCCCCCCTTCCCCTCCCCTCCCCCCTCCCCCCTTCCCCTCCCCCTCCCCTCCCCCCCTCCCCTCCCCTCCCCTTCCCCTCCCCCTCCCCCTCCCCTCCCCTTCCCCTCCCCCTCCCCTCCCCCCTCCTGCCCTCCCCCTCCCATCCTCCCCCTCCCCTCCCCCCTCCCCCTCCCCTCCCCCTTCCCTCCCCCTCCCCTTCCCCCCTCCTGCCCTCCCCCCTCCCCTCTCCCCCTCCCCTCCCCCTCCTGCCCTCCCCCTCCCCCTCCCCTCCCCTCCCCCCTCCTGCCCTCTCCCCTCCCCCCTCCTACCCTCCCCCTCCCCCCTGCCATCCTCCCCCTCCCCTCCCCCCTCCCCCTTCCCTCCCCCTCCCCTCCCCCCTCCCATCCTCCCCCTCCTGCCCGCCCCCCTCCCATCCTCCCCCTCCTGCCCTCCCACCCTCCCCCTCCCACCCCTCTCCCCTCCCATCCCTCCCCCCACCCTCCCCCCTCTCCCCACCCTCCCCCCTCTCATCCCCTCCTCCTCTTCTCCCCTCCCCCCCCTCTTCTCCCCTCCCCCCCTCTTCTCCCCTCCCCCCCTCTTCTCCCCTCCCCCCCTCTTCTCCCCTCCCCCCCTCTCCTCCCCTCCTTCCCCGTTCCCCTCCCCTCCCCTTCCCCCTCCCCTCTCCTCCCCTCCCCTCCCCCTCCCCTCCTCTTCCCCCTCCCCTCCCCCTCCCCTCCCCTTCCCCTCCCCTCCCCTTCCCCCCTCCCCTCCCCTCCCCCTCCCCCTCCCCCTCCCGTTCCCCTCCCCTCCCCCGCCCGGCAATGCCGGGTACTTCTGCTAGTCTCATAATAAAACGTTGGTGAAAATTTGATGACAAAACTCAAATGGTAAAAAAAAGTTATGGCGCAGACAGACAGACACACACACACAGTCACACAGAAGTGATTGCAAAACCCCATCCCCTGCGCATGTCAATGATGCATTACCCTCGCCTGAGGTTATTGCATTTGGGTCCGTTTGTTACTTGCGAAAATCGAAATTTTTTCGAAAAGTTCAATTGGGCAACATAGGCCAAAGGTCACGAACTTTGTCAAATTTCTAAAATCCTCAATTTTCATCCAATTAACTTGAAATTTTAAGAGGATTTGCATATCTGCACACTGAATTCAACCATCAAGTAATTTTGAGGTCAGCATCGGTCAAAAGGTCAACATAGACCAAATTTCTATAATCCTCAATTTCCATCCGATGAACTTGAAATTTAAAGAGGATTTGCATATCTTGACACTGAATTCAACCACCAAGTATTTTTGAGGTCAACATATGCCGAATTTCTAAGATTGTAAATTTTCATTTGATTAACTTGAAATTTGAAGATGATTTGCATATCTGCACACTGAATTCAACCACCAACTATTTTTCACATCAACATAGGGCAAAAGGTCAACATAGGCCAAGTTTCTAAAATCCCCAATTTTCATCCGATTAACTTGAAATTTGAAGACGATTTGCATATCTGCACACTGAATTCAACCACCGAATATTTTTCACATCAACATAGGGCAAAAGGTCAACATAGGCCAAGTTTCTAAAATCCCCAATTTTCATCCGATTAACTTGAAATTTGAAGACGATTTGCATATCTGCACACTGAATTCAACCACCGAATATTTTTTTAGGTCAACATAGGCCCAAAGGTCAACATAGGCCAAATTTCTAAGATTGTCAATTTTCATCTGATTAACTTGACATCTGAAGACGATTTGCATATCTTGACATTGAATTCAACCACCAAGTATTTTTGAGGTCAACATCGGTCAAAAGGTCAACATAGGCCAAATTTCTAAAATCCTCAATTTTAATCTGATTGACTTGAAATTTGAAGAGGATTTGCATATCTCGACACTGAATTCAACCACCAAGTATTTTTGAGGTCAACATATGTCAAAAGGTCAACATAGGCCTAATTTCTAAAAGCCTCTTTTAATCTGATTAACTTGAAATTTGATGAGGATTTGCACACCAGGTCACTGAATTCAACCACCAATTATTTTTGAGGTCACCATAGGCCAACAACTTATTTTAGGGGTCTTACAGGTGTCGTGCTATGCACAATATTTCTTGTTTGTCTGTTTGTCCGCACAGAATAAATATGATTTTCTCTGCATCCGTTGGTCTGATTAACAGGAAATGTTTACCATCGCTGTGCCTCCTCCTGTATAATTTATCAAATGTCGTCATAGGTCACGTCGTACGGGCGTGTTGAAGTAATATTTATGCACTTAAGCAAGTAAAGTTCACAGACATTACGTCTTTGTAAAAGATTTAATTCACCGTCGGAACAAACTCACTTCGATAGACACCAAGTTACATGACGGAACACACAGCAAACAATGGGTCGAGCGAGTCTGTTGTCGATTCCAAAAAATTTAGCTCTCTTATAGCTGGGTTGGTCTTTGATGTTGCGAAGAAGGGCAGAAGAGAAATTAAGAGGTCGTAAAGGCTCCAGACTGCTTGGCTCCTGAAGATCTGCCTCCCATCATGCAAGTCGTGAGAAACAGAAAGTATGTTTGTAGAAGTCACACTGATCAATGAAGGTCAGAGAGGTTACCGCTTGGAGCCGAGACAAGCGTCCTCTGGAGTATTGGTTTATCTGGAAGTCATTCTCAACTTCAGGACTCAGCGAGGAGGAGAGGTGGGGGCATGGAGAAACATATGGAACTGATCTCAGAAGAAAGATTATTGCTGACGTGGGTGATTGCAGGAAGGCCAAGCTGGCAATTTTCCAGAGCTCTCCAAAGAGCTGCCGTTTGCACCAGGTCATAGGTCACAGGTCACAGGCTCCTTTCTCCATCTCATTTCTAGCACACTTATTCTGTGATTCAAATGCAACTTGTTCCAAGCATTAGTTTCATATTATTAGCATTCCATATTTCAAAAGATTATATAACATTGTTATGGCTCTGAGTAATTCTACAAAACAACATGCATGTTTCTGTTATTTCCTGAAATGAGAAGAAAGTACGAACAGATTACAATTTGGCTGCAAGTAAAAACGTACTCACAGGGACTTTATCAATTCTCAACCACTTAGGTCTTATAAGTTATACTTCTACAGGCGCCATCTTGGAAAAAACGAAAAACTTTGCACTGCTATCTCCGAAAGCGCCTCATAGAAAAAATGGAGACATGGCTCATTGTAAATAACTCCCCATGGTGAATAACATATGTTAACGATTACATCATCGGTGCCTCAATTATGACTTCATACTTCGACAAGTACAAAACTTAATCTAATCAGGATGAAATTTCTTGAGCGTCATCTCGGGATAAATTGGTGGAGAAACATTATAATAATGACGTCATCAGTCACGTGGTTCAGCAGCCATATTGGATTTAACATAAGTCTATGTCAGCAATAAACCACACAAACACAGCACCCCCCGCCCCTTTCCCATGCCTCCTCCCCCCGGGCCCTCTCCCTTCCACACATCTCCCTGCTCTCGGATATTGTGTTCGTGTGCTTCCCCTTCTCTCCCCATCTTGTCTTCCGCTCCCTCTTTTTCTGTTTTTTGTCTCTTCTCTTTCTGTCTTTTTCTATCTTGTTTGTCTGGTTGATTTGTTTGTGAAGTAAATGTTAGCTCTTTCACGAGCCTCGATTCAGTATCCAAAAAAAAAAAACCAAAAAAAAAAAAAATCCATAAACACCACACAAACTACAAACACGTCCTGGCGAGGGTCTGCAATCTCTGATTGCTCTTTCTTGTTTATGATTTGCTTTAAAAAAAAAATTTTGCTGCAATTATTTTGACGTCACATGTTGATGAGTGGTGTCTCGTACATGAGCTCCCTGTCATGGAAAGATGTAAATAATGGGACTGTATGTGGTGGTTCATGGTTCAAAATGATGTGGGTGGTCAGCTTGAAAAAATTAGCACCACCAGGATTTTTCAAACTGGTCTGTGCTCTGACACTGATAAATGGTAGTGTTCTGATGTGTTATGGTGCTGTGGTGTGTGGTGGTGTTACGATGTGTGGTAGTGTTCTGATGTGTGGTAGTGTTCTGATGTGTGGTAGTGTTCTGATGTGTGGTAGTGTTCTGATGTGTGGTAGTGTTCTGATGTGTGGTAGTGCTCTGATGTGTGGTAGTGCTCTGATGTGTGGTAGTGTTCTGATGTGTGGTAGCGCTCTGATGTGTGGTAGTGTTCTGATGTGTGGTCGTGTTCTGATGTGTGGTAGTGTTCTGATGTGTGGTAGTGCTCTGATGTGTGGTAGTGTTCTGATGTGTGGTAGTGCTCTGATGTGTGGTAGTGCTCTGATGTGTGGTAGTGTTCTGATGTGTGGTAGTGTTCTGATGTGTGGTAGTGTTCTGATGTGTGGTAGTGTTCTGATGTGTGGTAGTGTTGTGATGTGTGGTAGTGTTCTGATGTGTGGTAGTGTTCTGATGTGTGGTAGTGCTCTGATGTGTGGTAGTGCTCTGATGTGTGGTAGTGTTCTGATGTGTGGTAGTGCTCTGATGTGTGGTAGTGTTCTGATGTGTGGTAGTGCTCTGATGTGTGGTAGTGTTCTGATGTGTGGTAGTGCTCTGATGTGTGGTAGTGTTCTGATGTGTGGTAGTGCTCTGATGTGTGGTAGTGTTCTGATGGGTGGTAGTGCTCTGATGTGTGGTAGTGTTCTGATGGGTGGTAGTGCTCTGATTTGTGGTAGTGTTGTGATGTGTGGTAGTGCTCTGATGTGTTGTAGTGTTCTGATGTGTTGTAGTGTTCTTATGTGTGGTAGTGCTCTGATGGGTGGTAGTGCTCTGATTTGTGGTAGTGTTGTGATGTGTGGTAGTGCTCTGATGTGTTGTAGTGCTCTGATGTGTGGTGGTGCTACGATGTGTGGAAGTGCTCTGATGTGTGGTTGTGCTTTGATGTGTGGCAGTGTTCTGATATGTGGTAGTATTCTAATATGTGGTAGTGTTCTGATATGTGGTAGTGCTCTGATGCATGATAGTGTTCTGATGCGCGGTAGTGTTTTGATGTGTGGTAGTATTCTGATGTGTGGTAGTATTCTGATGTGTGGAAGTGCTCTGATGTGTGGAAGTGCTCTGATGCGTGATAGTGTTCTGATGCGCGGTAGTGCTGTGATGTGTGGTAGTATTCTGATGTGTGGAAGTGCTCTGATGTGTGGAAGTGCTCTGATGCGTGATAGTGTTCTGATGCGCGGTAGTGCTGTGATGTGTGGTAGTATTCTGATGTGTGGTCGTATTCTGATGTGTGGTAGTGCTCTGATGCGTGATAGTGCTCTAATGCGCGGTAGTGCTGTGATGTGTGGTAGTGCTCTGATGTGTGGAAGTGCTCTGATGTGTGGTAGTGCTCTGATGCGCGGTAGTGCTGTGATGTGTGGTAGTATTCTGATGTGTGGAAGTGCTCTGATGTATTGTAGTGTTGTGATGTGTGGTGGTGCTACGATGTGTGGAAGTGCCCTGATGTGTCGTAGTGTTCTGATGCGTGGTAGTACTCTAATGTGTGGTAGTGCCCTGATGTGTGGTAGTGCTCTGATGTGTGGTAGTGTTCTGATGTGTGGTAGTGTTCTGATGTGTGGTCGTGCTCTGATGTGTGGTCGTGCTCTGATGTGTGGTAATGCTCTGATAAGTTGGATGTTTGCATTTGCAGATATTGTAAGTGGAAAGGGTAACAGAGGGCAATCGGTCTTTGGAGGAGACTTTGAAGGTAAGCAAATAATTTGTTAAAATGATTTACGTAACACCTCTGATTGTCACACCTTTTACTAACAAGAGTTATTGTACACCGCACCTTTCCTATGCCATCTCCAGGCATTGCAAATCGTCATTACTGGGCACCGAAGGGGGCTCGGCAGTGACGCACGCTGAAAGGGAGTACTCAGTTTTCACCCTGGTTGTTTGTTTGTTTGTTTGTTTGTTTTCGTTCTTTCTTTCTTTCTTGCTTTCTTGTTTGTCCGGACGATATCTCAGCCATCCTTTGAGCTAGGAAGCTGAAATTTCGGCACAGTAGTGAGCAAGTCCTTTGTCAAAAACGTTATTTTTTGTTTTTTGATTAATCAATTAATTGAGGAGTTATTTAATTATGAGCGATTAATGAAGTACTTATTTAATTAATCAAATTTCCTTTCTCTTCTGACCATTAACTCAGGCACCTTTTGAGTTAGGAAGCTGATATTTGGACATGCCAATGCCCAGGTGATTTGGCTGCAAAGGCTATTTTTGATTAATTAATTAATTAATTAATCAATTAATCGATTAATTATTTAATTATTCGATTAATGACGATTTTTTTTATTTTAAAGTTACAGATTCTGATGAAATAGTGGTAGTTTATGTGTTCTCTGACCGAATTGATTAATAATTTCATTTTTTTATGATTATTATTTATTTATTTTCATTTATTAATCATTTATTTATTTTCTTTCTCATTTGGCCAATATCTCAGGCACCTTTTGAGCTGGGAAGCTAATATTTGGACATGACAGTGACCAAGTGATGTGGCTATCAAGGATATTTCTGATTTATTGATTAATCATTTAATCGATTAATTATTTATTGATTAATCGATTAATTATTATTTATTGATTAATCAATTAATAATTAAATTTTTTATTAATGACTTAATTAAATTTCTAAAAGATACATCTTCGGATGAAGCACTAGTGGTTTTGTTATGGTATTAACCAATTGATTAAGAAAATATTTTGTGATAATCTTTTATTGATTTTAATTATACAATTAATCAATCAATTAGTGTACACCTCTCCCTCCCAATGCAGCCTCTATGAGCCCCACTGCGGTATTGCCGGGCGCCGGAGGCGCCCCGGCAATGCCGCGCTGTAGGATATTTCATTATTTGGCATGGGGCGGTGTACTTTGAATGTATCTGTACTTGTTTTCACATTGTTTCTTGGCTGTTTTAACATCAGGAAAATATTAAGGAGTCCATATTGACATCTTTCTGGACTATAATCTATAGGGTCAACAATTCATCATCATCGGATCATTATCGACTCCAGTCATGTTATTTCAAAACTTTTTTTCTGTTTATCCTTAAGAGCACTCCTTGCCGCCCTCCTTAAACACGCAGGTGTCCATCACAAAACCCAAAGTTCCCTTTTTTATCGATATCTGACCGGCATCTGACATAGTCCAAACTGGAGTTTATAATGATTTGATAGAAAGTGTCTGATGCTGTGCGTACGATTTCCTGCTTTGCTTATGAATGTTTTCTTGCAATATGTTGATGCCATGTTGGTGTAGTGCGAGTGTATGAGTTGCTGGTAACAGGGAGGCGAGACACACGTAGCAGGTTCAAGGCTCGTTTATTTCGACGGCCTGAACACCGACCGGAACTCATGCATCATATATCTCAAACCCAACCCTCTTAAGGGGGCGTGGCTCCAACCACCGGGCACACGCCACGCCTATACCATCCATAGCCCCACTGGTCCCGTGACCGTGGATTGTGTCCCAATGGGGTAACCCCCACATGCGCCCCCTCCCCCCCCCCCCCCAGAATTCACGCGCACGGGCAATGTCCGTTTTCAGGGGGCCTTAACCACCCGGCCGAAACGACTGAGGACCCGAGCAGGGACTGTTAGAGGCTTGGCGGTAGGCAGGCCAACCGGGGGCTTATCTGATGGGGGACGGCCCCACCGTGGGGGTTGAGCCAACCGGGGGGGCTGGTCGAGGTCCAAGTGAGCTGGCTTGAGACGGTCCACCGAAAAGTGGTCCGGTTTGCTGCCGATGTCGACCACGGAGGACTTGTCCCCGGCCTCCAGAACGCTGAAAGGCCCGTCGTAAGGTGGCCGAAGCGGCCCCCGGTGTGCGTCCTGGCAAACAAAGACGTACTCCGCTGCACGCAGATCCGACGGGACGTGGGCCCGAGGCAAACCATGTTGAGATGTGGGCACTGGTGCAAACATCTTGGCATTCTCCCGGAGAACCGACCGCTGACGGGCAGCGGACCAGGGGCTTGTGGCGTCAGGCATGAACTCCCCGGGAACCCGCAGCGGCTGGCCATAGACGAGCTCAGCGGATGAAGACTGGAGGTCTTCCTTAGGGGCTGTCCAGAGGCCCAACATGACCCACGGGAGTCTGTCGGCCCAACTGTCATCCCGGAGGCTGGCCCTGGGAGCAGCTTTCATAGAGCGATGGAACCTCTCACACAAACCATTAGCCTGGGGATGATATGCAGTGGTGCGATGGAGCTTTACCCCAAGCCCCTGGGCCACAGCACCCCAGAGCTCTGAAGTGAACTGGGGGCCCCTGTCTGAAGAGATGTCCGAGGGAGCGCCAAAACGGGCAACCCAAGTGCCGATGAACGCTCGGGCCGCATCGGCGGACGTTGTAGATGTGAGCGGGACGGCCTCTGGCCACCTGGTGGTCCTATCGATCATCGTGAAGAGGTGGGTGAATCCCCGCGAGGGGCGGAGGGGTCCTACTAGGTCCACGTGAACATGGTCAAAGTCGCTCTGGCACTGGGAATGGTGCCAATGGGGCCTGAGTATGGCGATGCACCTTCGAGCGTTGGCACTCGACGCAGGTGTTGGTCCAGTCGCGCACGTCCTTCTTGAGCCCATGCCAAACGAACTTCGCCGCCACCAACTTTTGCGACGCCTTCCTGCCCGGGTGAGAAAGACCGTGGACGGCCTCGAACACCGGCCGTCTCCAGCTGGTGGGTACAACAGGGCGAGGCCGTCCCAAAGGGACGTCGCACAGTAGCGTGGTGCCCGTGTCCTCGAATGGCACATCAGACAGTAGAAACCCCATGACCACCGTCCTGCAGGCCTGGACATCCGGGTCGGAGATCTGATCGGCCGCCATGCGGGCGTAGTCGATGCCAAGGTGAACCGCGCCACCTATGGATCGTGAGAGACAATCGGCAACCGTATTGTCCTTCCCAGCAACATGTTGGATGTCCATCGTGAACTCGGAAACGAAGGAGAGCTGGCGTTGTTCACGGGCAGACCATGGCTCCGAAACCTTGGACATGGCAAAAGCCAGGGGCTTGTGGTCCACAAACGCTGTGAACGGGCGGGCTTCCAACAGGTATCGGAAGTGTCAGATGGCTAGGTAGAGGCCTAGGAGCTCACAATCGAAGGTGCTGTACTTTCGTTCATTAGGGCGGAGCTGCCGGCTAAAAAAGGCAAGCGGCTGCCATGCCCCATTGACCCACTGCTCGTGCACGGTGCCAACCGCATAGTCCGAAGCGTCCGTGGTGAGAGCAATCGGTGCATCGGGTGACAGATGTGCCAGCATGGTTGCGCTGGCGAGGGCCAGGTTAGCGTCCGTGAAGGCCTGGTTAGGGTTAGTCTCCTTGGTCCAGTCAATGGCATGTTTGGTAGGCTTGCCTTTGAGGGCCTTATAAAGGGGCCACATCAGCTGTGCTGCCCGGGGCACGAAACGATGGTAAAAGTTCACCATGCCCAAAAACTCCTGCAAGGCCTTGATGGTGAGGGGATGCGGGAAACCCTTCACAGCCTCTACCTTAGACGGCAGTGGGACGGCCCCCTCCTTCGTGATGTGGTGGCCGAGAAAGACAATTGAGGCCACCCTGAACAAGCACTTGGCCGGGTTAATGATCAGGCCATGCTGACTGAGGCGTTCAAAGAGCGCTCGGAGGTGAAGCATGTGCTCCGACCTGGAAGCGTCTCCGGTGCCGGTGCCCTGGTGGCATCTGGTCAAATCTGTTTCTGGTGTTTGTTCCCCCTCCATCCCCTCCCTTACCTCAAACGGCTACACAGCCGACTCCGCACGTGAAAAAGCTGAATGCCTCAACTCTGTGTTTGCCTCTAAATCTTGTGTCCCCAACCCATCCCTCTCTGTACCCACCGTACCCAGTCGTACCCAGCTGCTCCTGGACTCCGTGTCCTTTCCTCCTGACAAGGTGGAAAAGTTTCTGTCAACCCTCGACTCTGATTCTGCAACTGGACATGACGGCATCAGCCCATGGGTCCTAAAATCCTGTTCTTCCGCTCTTTCACTCCCTCTCTCTGTTCTCTTCACCCTCTCGTTTGTTCAAGGTCAACTGCCATCTGCTTGGAAATCAGCCAACATCACCGCTTTGCACAAAAAAGGTGCAAAAACAGATCCTCGCAACTACAGACCAATCAGCCTTCTCCCAATTATCAGCAAAGTCATGGAATCCATCATTGCTTCGGATATGAAATCTTTCCTCTTCTCCAATGGCTTGATCTTTGATCATCAATTTGGTTTCAGACCTGGTCACTCTACTCTGGACATGCTGCTTCTGCTTTCTCAACAATGGATGGAGGTCCTCAATGCCAAACAGGAAATTAGAGCTGTCTCCCTCGACATATCACGTGCCTTCGATACGGTCTGGCACCCCATTCTGCTCACCAAACGCTCCTCCTTTGGTATCCATGGAAATCTCCACGCATGGCTGGCGGACTTCCTCTCTAGTCATAGTCAACGTGTGGCCCTGAATGGGGTTCTCTCATCTCCTCTTCCTGTTCAGGCTGGAGTTCCCCAAGGCAGTGTTCTGGGCCCTATGCGTTTTCTGGTCTTCATCAATGATCTCTCTGACTCTCTTGAAAATCCTCTCTATCTCTTTGCTGATGACTCCACTCTCTGCCGCTCCATTCCTCATCCCTCAGATCGGCAGTCTGCAGCCTCCTCACTCTCTGCAGACCTGGACAAAATCACAGACTGGGCAAACAAGTGGAACATGTCTTTCAATCCTGACAAATCTCACACTCTTACGATGTCTCTCCGAAAAGACCGACTGGACAACCCTCCCATCCACTTTCTGAATAATCCTCTCCAAGAAGTTCTGTCACTCAAGCTTTTGGGTCTCACTATCTGCCATGATCTTTCCTGGGAAAACCACATTTCCAAGCTGGCCTCCAAAGCCAGTCGCCGACTGGGCATCCTCCGTCGTGCGAAGTCCTTCCTTGGCACACCTGAGCTCCTCACCACATACAAGGCTTTCACCCGCAGCTCAATGGAGTACTGCTCTCCCCTCTGGGCTGGTGCTCCTGCCTCACACCTAGCTCGTCTTCACGCTGTTGAAACCAAAGCGTTCAGAATCATTGGAATCTCCCGCGATGACGCTATCACCGAGGGCCTTTCACTTAATCACCACAGGCAGGTTGGTGGTCTTTCCGTCTTCTACCGACTCCTCTTCAGCCTTGCTCCCCCAGCTCTCTCTGGGCTCTGTCCCCCAAATATTCCTGCAGGTCGCACAAGATCTGCCTGCAACCCTCTTATGGTTAAACTGCCAAAATCAAGACTCTCTGCTCACCTTCACTCCTTCATTCCTCTTTTCTCCCGCCTCTGGAACAAACTCCCTCACTCTCTTCAATCCCACTCCTCCCTCCAGGTCTTTAAAACGGCTGTTCACCACCATCTCTTATCTTCCCCAATCCAAAACCTTGATCTTTTCTACCCCCGCTAATTTCACCCCAAATCCACTTTTTTGAGGTGACTTTTGACTTCTTTCCTGGAAGTCCTTGGTGTCCTTGCGTTTTATACCTATCCTGCCTCCCCCCAGGCCCTCTCCCTCCAAAAACATCGCCCGATGTCCCTGCTCTCAAATGTTGTGTTTGTGTGCTTCCTCCCCTTCTCTCCCCATCTTGTCAAACGCTCCCCTTTTTATATACTTTGTTTGATTTGTTTCTTTGATAAATGTTAGCTCTTTCACGAGCCTCGACTCTGTATACAAAAAATAAAGAAAAAAAAAACGCTGGCGATGAGGATATCGTTCAGGTAGACAAACAGGAACGGCAAATCCCGCAACACGCTGTCCATCAGGCGCTGGAAAGGCTGGGCCGCGTTCTTGAGCCCAAAAGGCATACGGAGGAATTCGAAAAGCCCGAATGGTGTAATCACTGCAGTCTTAGGAATGTCCTGCGGCCGGACGGGAACCTGGTGGTAACCACGAACGAGGTCCACCTTAGAAAAAAAAACTTCACCAGTCAAGCGGGCAGAAAAATCCTGGATGTGCGGGATTGGGTAGCGGTCGGGGCTAGTGGCGTCGTTAAGGCGGCGATAATCCCCGCACGGGCGCCAACCGCCACCCGGCTTCGGCACAATGTAGAGAGGTGAGGCCCATGGGCTGTCGGACTGTCGCACGATGCCAAGGCGCTCCAACGTGTTGAACTCCGTCTTTGCGATAGCGAGTTTCGCCGGGTCGAGGCGTCAAGCCCGGGCGTAGACAGGTGGGCCGGTGGTCGGAATGTGATGCTCCACTCCGTGCTTGACGGCAACGGCCGAAAAGGTGGGCCGTGTAAGGGCCGGGAACTCGGTGAGGAGACAGGCGAACTCATCATAGGTCGGGAGAGTGCTCGCAAGCCGCGTCGAGGCGGACCCGCTCGGCGAGCATGGAAGAAAACTGAATGTCTCTGCATTAATGAGCCGCCGATTTTTCACATCCACCAGTAGACCGTTGGCGCAGAGGAAATCAGCGCCCAGCAAGGGGGTGGATATCTTCGCCATAACAAAATCCCATTTAAACCGCTGCCCGCCAAAGCACAGTGCCACGGTCCGTTTACCAAAGGTCTGAATAGCACTGCCGTTGGCGGCTTCCAGGGTGGGGCCGTGCCTCCCGGCCTCCCGGTCCAATGCCGACGCGGGTAGAATGCTCACCTGGGCCCCTGTGTTACAGAGGAAACGACGCCCGGAGTCGGTGTCCGAAATGAACAGCAAACTGCCCGAACGGCCGACGCTCATGGCAGTTAACGAGCGCCGGCCACCCCGTTTCCCGACTCGCTGAAGCTGCAGGGAGGTCGGCATGACTTGGCCTTGGGCCCAAACCTTGCATGGAAATAGCATAAGCCTGGGGCCTTCCGCTGCTGGGCAGCAATGGTGGCCACCATGGTGTCCGCCTGCTCGACGGGACCACGGTCCCATGCAGCCGCACTACATTGCTGCCTGGCGGAGAAAACCTTGTCTGCCTCCCTGGCCAGGGTGCGGAAATCCGTAATGGGCGAGTTGGCCGTATCTGTCCTGGCAGATGCTGCAGGAACAGCTCCCTGAAGAGGAAACATGGCCGGTGGTTGTCCAGGAGAGACAACATGTGGTCCATCAGCTCCGACGGCTTTGAGTCGCCCAGTCCGGGTAGAGAAAGGAGCTGGCGGGCACGCTCGGCCTCAGTGAGCTCGAAGATTTCAAGCAGAAGCGCTTTTAGCGTCTCGTACTTGCCGCCCTCCGGAGGATTCTGGAGCAGGCTCACCACCCTGGTCGCCGTGGA
Source organism: Myxine glutinosa (assembly GCF_964187855.1). Classification (NCBI taxonomy): domain Eukaryota; kingdom Metazoa; phylum Chordata; class Myxini; order Myxiniformes; family Myxinidae; genus Myxine; species Myxine glutinosa. The sequence goes on along the minus strand of NC_136265.1, from coordinate 112,352,880 downwards.
GCCGCTAAGCGCAGACACGACATGATAATATTTCGTGTCGTCGGTAGAAATGTTCCTAATGGCGAACTGGGCCTTGGCTTGCGCGAACTAAACAGCGGCTTGTCGTTCCCAAAATTCCATCAGCTTAATTGCAACTGCGCTTGTTGCCATGTTCGTTTGGGGCCCCCGACAACGTTCGGGAGCAGTCGGGGTCACCAATGTAGGAGTTGCTGGTAACAGGGAGGCGAGACACACATAGCAGGTTCAAGGCTCGTTTATTCCGACGGAATGAACACCGACCGGAACTCATGCATCATATATCTCAAACCCAACCCTCTTAAGGGGGCGTGGCTCCAACCACCTGGCACACGCCACGCCTATACCATCCATTGCCCCACTGGTCCAGTGACCGTGGATTGTGTCCCAATGGGGTAACCCCCACACGAGCCTGTAATTCTTACTTATTTTCTCTTTTAATTTGCACCGCTAAGGGAGGAGACTTCCTGCTTCTTGCTGATGGCTCGTGTAAGCGAGTTTATTGCCACCATCTTTGCCTTGTTTCATTAAATGTTGTGCCGAAAGGGAGTTTAGTGTCTCGTCCTGTCCGAACCGTTTGATCACGGCCCCTTTCCGAGATCCACTGTTCTCTATTATCCTCCGTACTAGCTAGCCTTTACCGTAGGATTCACGATCCTACTTTTCAATGATGAAACCCCCCAGAACCCAAGGTTATCTTATCAATATCTGAACGGCAGTCTGACGTAGTCCAAACAGGGGTTGATTAAAATGATGAAACCCCCCAAAACCCAAGGTTCTCTAATCAATATCTGACCGGTAGTCTAACGTAGTCCAAACTGCGGTTTATAATGATGAAACCCCTCAAAACCCAAGGTTCTCTAATCGATATCTGACCGGTAGTCTGACGTAGTCCAAACTGGGGTTTATTAAAATGATGAAACCCCCAAAACCCAAGGTTCACTCATCAATATCTGACCAGCAGTCTAGTCTGACGTAGTCCAAGCTTGGGTTTATTAAAATGATGAAACCCCCAAAACCCAAGGTTCACTAATCAATATCTGACCGGTAGTCTGACGTAGTCCAAACTTGGGTTTATTAAAATGATGAAATCCCCTAGAACGCTAAGCCCTCTAATCAATATCTGACCGGTAGTCTGACGTAGTCCAAGCTTGGGTTTATTAAAATGATGAAACCCCCCAAAACCCAAGGTTCTCTAATTGATCGATATCTGACCAGCAGTCTGACGTAGTTCAAACTTGGGTTTATAATGATGGAACCCCCAAAACCCAAAGTTCTCTCATCAATATCTGACCGGTACTCTGACAGAGTCCAAACTTGGGTTTATTAAAATGGTGAAACCCCCCAAAACCCAAGGTTCTCTAATGGATCGATATCTGACCAGCAGTCTGACGTAGTTCAAACTTGGGTTTATAATGATGAAACCCCCAAAACCCCAAGTTCTCTAATCAATATCTGACCGGCAGTCTGACGTAGTCGAAACTTGGGTTTATTAACATGATGAAACGCCACAAAACTCAAGGTTCTCTAACCCATATCTGACCGGCAGTTTGCCGTAGTCCAAACTTGGGTTTATTCAAATTATGAAACCCCCCAAAACTCAAGGTTCTTTAACCAATATCTGACCGGCAGTCTGCCGTAGTCCAAACTTGGGTTTATTAACATGATGAAACGCTCCAAAACTCAAGGTTCTCTAACCAATATCTGACCGGCAGTCTAACGTAGTCCAAACTTGGGTTGATTAACATGATGAAATGCCCCAAAACTCAAGGTTCTCGAACCAATATCTGACCGGCAGTCTGCCATAGTCCAAACTTGGGTTTATTAACATGATGAAACCCCCCAAAACCCAAGGTTCTCTCATCAATATCTGACCGGTAGTCTGACATCTTCCAAACTTGGGATTATTAAAATGATGAAACCCCCCAAAACCCAAGGTTCTCTAATCAATATCTGACCAGCAGTCTGCCAGAGTCCAAACTTGGGTTTATTAAAATGATGAAACCCCCCAAAACCCAAGGTTCTCTAATCAATATCCGACCGGTAGTCTGACATAGTCCGAACTTGGGTTTATTAAAATGATGAAACCTCCCAAAACCCAAGATTCTCCAATCAATATCTGACCGGCAGTCTGACTTAGTCCAAACTTGGGTTTATTAAAATGATGAAACCCCCCAAAACCCAAGGTTCTCAAATCAATATCTGACCGGTAGTCTGACATAGTCCAAACTTGGGTTTATTAAAATGATGAAACCTCCCAAAACCCAAGATTCTCCAATCAATATCTGACCGGCAGTCTGCCGTAGTCCAAACATGGGTTTATTAAATTGATGAAACCTCCCAAAACCCAAGGTTCTCTAATCAATATCTGACCAGCAGTCTGCCGTAGTCCAAATTTGGGTTTATTAAAATGATGAAACCCTCCAAAACCCAAGGTTCTCTAATTGATCGATATCTGACCAGCAGTCTGATGTAGTCCAAACTTGGGTTTATAATGATGAAACCCCCAAAACCCTAAGTTCTTTAATCAATATCTGACCGGCAGTCTGACGTAGTCCAAACTTGGGTTTATTAAATTGATGAAACCCCCAAAACCCAAGGTTCTCTAATCAATATCTGACCAGCAGTCTGCCGTAGTCCAAACTTGGGTTTATTAAAATGATGAAACCCTCAAAACCCAAAGTTCTCCAATCAATATCTGACCGGCAGTCTGATGTAGTCCAAACGTGGGTTTATTAAAATGATGAAACCCCCTAAAATCTAAAGTTCTCTAATCAATATCTGACCGGCAGTCTGACGTAGTCCAAACTTGGGTTTATTAAAATGATGAAATCCCCTAAAACCCAAATTTCTCAAATCAATATCTGACCGGCCAACTGACGTAGTCCAAACTTGGGTTTATTAAAATGCTGAGACCCCCCAAAACCAAAGGTTTTCTTATCAATATCTGACCGGCAGTCTGAAGTAGTCCAAACTTGGGTTTATTAAAATGATGAAACCCCCCAAAACCCAAGGTTCTCTAATCAATATCTGACCGGCAGTCTGACGTAATCCAAACTTTGGTTTTTTTAAATGATGAAACCCCCCAAAACCCAAAGTTCTCTCATCAATATCTGACCGGCAGTCTGACGTAGTCCAAACTTGGGTTTATTAAAATGATGAAGCCCCCCAAAACCCAAAGTTCTCTAATCAATATCTGCCCGGTAGTCTGACGCAGTCCAAACTTGGGTTTATTAAAATGATGAAACCCCCCAAAACCCAAGGTTCTCTAACAATATCTGACCGGCAGTCTGACGTAGTCCAAACTTGGGTTTATTAAAATGATGAAACCCCCCAAAACCCGAGGTTCTCTAATCAATATCTGACCAGCAGTCTGACGCAGTCCAAACTTGGGTTTATTAAAATGATGAAACCCCCCAAAACCCAAGGTTCTCTTCCAATATCTGACCGGCAGTCTGACGTAGTCCAAACTTGGGTTTATTAAAATGATGAAACCCCCCAAAACCCAAGGTTCTCTAATCAATATCTGACCGGCAGTCTGACATAATCCAAACTTTGGTTTTTTTAAATGATGAAACCCCCCCAAAACCCAAAGTTCTCTAATCAATATCTGACCGGCAGTCTGACGCAGTCCAAACTTGGGTTTATTAAAATGATGAAACCCCCCAAAACCCAAGGTTCTCTAATCAATATCAGACCGGCAGTCTGACGTAGTCCAAATTTTGGTTTTTTTAAATGATGAAACCCCCCCAAAACCCAAGGTTCTCTCATCAATATCTTACCGGCAGTCTGACATAGTCCAAACTTGGGTTTATTAAAATGATGAAAGCCCCCAAAACGCAAGGTTCTCTAATCAATATCTGACCGGCAGTCTGACGCAGTCCAAACTTGGGTTTATTAAAATGATGAAAGCCCCCAAAACCCAAGGTTCTCTAATCAATATCTGACCAGCCGTCTGACGTAATCCAAACTTGGGTTTATTAAAATGATGAAACCCCCCAAAACCCGGGGTTCCATAATCAATATCTGACCGGCAGTCTGACGCAGTCCAAACTTGGGTTTATTTAAATGATGAAAGCCCCCAAAACCCAAGGTTCTCTAATCAATATATGACCGGCAGTCTGACGTAATCCAAACTTGGGTTTATTAAAATGATGAAACCCCCCAAAACCCAAGGTTCTCTAATCAATAACTGACCAGCAGTCTGACATAGTCCAAACTTGGGTTTAGTAAAATGATGAAACCCCCCCAAAACCCAAGGTTCACTAATCAATATCTGACCGGCAGTCTGACGTAATCCAAACTTGGGTTTATTAAAATGATGAAACCCCCCAAAACCCAAGGTTCTCTAATCAATATCTGACTGGCAGTCTGACGCAGTCCAAACTTGGGTTTATTTAAATGATGAAAGCCCCCAAAACCCAAGGTTCTCTAATCAATATCTGACCGGCAGTCTGACATAGTCCAAACTTGGGTTTATTAAAATGATGAAAGCCCCCAAAACGCAAGGTTCTCTAATCAATATCTGACCGGCAGTCTGACGCAGTCCAAACTTGGGTTTATTAAAATGATGAAAGCCCCCAAAACCCAAGGTTCTCTAATCAATATCTAACCGGCAGTCTGACATAGTCCAAACTTGGGTTTATTAAAATGATGAAACCCCCCAAAACCCAAGGTTCTCTAATCAATATCTGACCGGCAGTCTGACGTAGTCCAAACTTGGGTGTATTAAAATGATGAAACCCCCCAAAACCCAAGGTTCTCTAATCAATATCTGACCAGCAGTCTGACGCAGTCCAAACTTGGGTTTATTAAAATGGTGAAACCCCCCAAAACCCAAGGTTCTCTAATTGATCGATATCTGACCAGCAGTCTGACGTAGTTCAAACTTGGGTTTATAATGATGAAACCCCCAAAACCCTAAGTTCTCTAATCAATATCTGACCGGCAGTCTGACATAGTCCAAACTTGGGTTTATTAAAATGATGAAACCCCCCAAAACCCAAGGTTCTCTAATCAATATCTGACCGGCAGTCTGACGTAGTCCAAACTTGGGTGTATTAAAATGATGAAACCCCCCAAAACCCAAGGTTCTCTAATCAATATCTGACCGGCAGTCTGACATAGTCCAAACTTGGGTTTATTAAAATGATGAAACCCCCCAAAAACCCAAGGTTCTCTAATCAATATCTGACCGGCAGTCTGACGCAGTCCAAACTTGGGTTTATTAAAATGGTGAAACCCCCCAAAACCCAAGGTTCTCTAATGGATCGATATCTGACCAGCAGTCTGACGTAGTCCAAATTTGGGTTTATAATGATGAAACGCCCCAAAACTCAAGGTTCTCGAACCAATATCTGACCGGCAGTCTGCCATAGTCCAAACTTGGGTTTATTAACATGATGAAACCCCCCAAAACCCAAGGTTCTCTCATCAATATCTGACCAGCAGTCTGCCAGAGTCCAAACTTGGGTTTATTAAAATGATGAAACCCCCCAAAACCCAAGGTTCTCTAATCAATATCTGACCGGTAGTCTGACATCGTCCAAACTTGGGTTTATTAAAATGATGAAACCTCCCAAAACCCAAGATTCTCCAATCAATATCTGACCGGCAGTCTGACGTAGTCCAAACTTGGGTTTATTAAAATGATAAAACCCCCCAAAACCCAAGGTTCTGTAATCAATATCTGACCGGTAGTCTGACATAGTCCAAACTTGGGTTTATTAAAATGATGAAACCCTCCAAAACCCAAGGTTCTCTAATTGATCAATATCTGACCAGCAGTCTGACGTAGTCCAAATTTGGGTTTATAATGATGAAACCCCCAAAACCCTAAGTTCATTAATCAATATCTGACCGGCAGTCTGACGTAGTCCAAACTTGGGTTTATTAAATTGGTGAAACCCCCAAAACCCAAGGTTCTCTAATCAATATCTGACCAGCAGTCTGCCATAGTCCAAACTTGGGTTTATTAAAATGATGAAACCCCCCAAAACCCGGGGTTCCATAATCAATATCTGACCGGCAGTCTGACGCAGTCCAAACTTGGGTTTATTTAAATGATGAAAGCCCCCAAAACCCAAGGTTCTCTAATCAATAACTGACCGGCAGTCTGACATAGTCCAAACTTGGGTTTAGTAAAATGATGAAACCCCCCCAAAACCCAAGGTTCACTAATCAATATCTGACCGGCAGTCTGACGTAATCCAAACTTGGGTTTATTAAAATGATGAAACCCCCCAAAACCCAAGGTTCTCTAATCAATATCTGACTGGCAGTCTGACGCAGTCCAAACTTGGGTTTATTTAAATGATGAAAGCCCCCAAAACACAAGGTTCTCTAATCAATATCTGACCGGCAGTCTGACATAGTCCAAACTTGGGTTTATTAAAATGATGAAAGCCCCCAAAACGCAAGGTTCTCTAATCAATATCTGACCGGCAGTCTGACGCAGTCCAAACTTGGGTTTATTAAAATGATGAAAGCCCCCAAAACCCAAGGTTCTCTTATCAATATCTGACCGGCAGTCTGACATAGTCCAAACTTGGGTTTATTAAAATGATGAAACCCCCCAAAACCCAAGGTTCTCTAATCAATATCTGACCGGCAGTCTGACGTAGTCCAAACTTGGGTGTATTAAAATGATGAAACCCCCCAAAACCCAAGGTTCTCTAATCAATATCTGACCGGCAGTCTGACGCAGTCCAAACTTGGGTTTATTAAAATGGTGAAACCCCCCAAAACCCAAGGTTCTCTAATTGATCGATATCTGACCAGCAGTCTGACGTAGTTCAAACTTGGGTTTATAATGATGAAACCCCCAAAACCCTAAGTTCTCTAATCAATATCAACCGGCAGTCTGACATAGTCCAAACTTGGGTTTATTAAAATGATGAAACTCCCCAAAACCCAAGGTTCTCTAATCAATATCTGACCGGCAGTCTGACGTAGTCCAAACTTGGGTGTATTAAAATGATGAAACCCCCCAAAACCCAAGGTTCTTTAATCAATATCTGACCGGCAGTCTGACATAGTCCAAACTTGGGTTTATTAAAATGATGAAACCCCCCAAAAACCCAAGGTTCTCTAATCAATATCTGACCGGCAGTCTGACGCAGTCCAAACTTGGGTTTATTAAAATGGTGAAACCCCCCAAAACCCAAGGTTCTCTAATTGATCGATATCTGACCAGCAGTCTGACGTAGTCCAAACTTGGGTGTATTAAAATGATGAAACCCCCCAAAACCCAAGGTTCTCTAATCAATATCTGACCAGCAGTCTGACGTCGTCCAAACTTGGGTTTATTAACATGATGAAACCCTCCAAAACCCAAGGTTCTCTAATTGATCGATATCTGACCAGCAGTCTGACGTAGTCCAAATTTGGGTTTATAATGATGAAACTCCCAAAACCCAAGATTCTCCAATCAATATCTGACCAGCAGTCTGCCGCAGTCCAAACTTGGGTTTATTAAAATGATGAAAGCCCCCAAAACCCAAGGTTCTCTAATCAATATCTGACCGGCAGTCTGACATAGTCCAAACTTGGGTTTATTAAAATGATGAAACCCCCCAAAACCCAAGGTTCTCTAATCAATATCTGACCGGCAGTCTGACGTAGTCCAAACTTGGGTGTATTAAAATGATGAAACCCCCCAAAACCCAAGGTTCTCTAATCAATATCTGACCGGCAGTCTGACGCAGTCCAAACTTGGGTTTATTAAAATGGTGAAACCCCCCAAAACCCAAGGTTCTCTAATTGATCGATATCTGACCAGCAGTCTGACGTAGTTCAAACTTGGGTTTATAATGATGAAACCCCCAAAACCCTAAGTTCTCTAATCAATATCAACCGGCAGTCTGACATAGTCCAAACTTGGGTTTATTAAAATGATGAAACCCCCCAAAACCCAAGGTTCTCTAATCAATATCTGACCGGCAGTCTGACGTAGTCCAAACTTGGGTGTATTAAAATGATGAAACCCCCCAAAACCCAAGGTTCTTTAATCAACATCTGACCGGCAGTCTGACATAGTCCAAACTTGGGTTTATTAAAATGATGAAACCCCCCAAAAACCCAAGGTTCTCTAATCAATATCTGACCGGCAGTCTGACGCAGTCCAAACTTGGGTTTATTAAAATGGTGAAACCCCCCAAAACCCAAGGTTCTCTAATTGATCGATATCTGACCAGCAGTCTGACGTAGTCCAAACTTGGGTGTATTAAAATGATGAAACCCCCCAAAACCCAAGGTTCTCTAATCAATATCTGACCAGCAGTCTGACGTCGTCCAAACTTGGGTTTATTAACATGATGAAACGCCACAAAACTCAAGGTTCTCTAACCCATATCTGACCGGCAGTTTGCCGTAGTCCAAACTTGGGTTTATTAAAATGATGAAACCCCCCAAAACTCAAGGTTCTTTAACCAATATCTGACCGGCAGTCTGCCATAGTCCAAACTTGGGCTTATTAACATGATGAAACCCCCCAAAACCCAAGGTTCTCTAATCAATATCTGACCGGTAGTCTGCCGTCGTCCAAACTTGGGTTTATTAACATGATGAAACGCCCCAAAACTCAAGGTTCTCTAATCAATATCTGACCGGCAGTCTGACGCAGTCCAAACTTGGGTTTATTAAAATGATGAAAGCCCCCAAATCCCAAGGTTCTATAATCAATATCTGACCGGCCGTCTGACGTAATCCAAACTTGGGTTTATTAAAATGATGAAACCCCCCAAAACCAGGGGTTCGCTAATCAATATCTGACCGGCAGTCTGACGCAGTCCAAACTTGGGTTTATTTAAATGATGAAATCTCCCGAAACCCAAGGTTCTCTAATCAATATCTGACCGGCAGTCTGACGTAATCCAAACTTGGGTTTATTTAAATGATGAAACGCCCCAAAACCCTAGGTTCTCTAATCAATATCTGACCGGCAGTCTGACATAGTCCAAACTTGGGTTTATTAAAATGATGAAACCCCCAAAAACCCAAGGTTCTCTAATCAATATCTGACCGGCAGTCTGACGCAGTCCAAACTTGGGTTTATTAAAATGATGAAAGCCCCCAAAACGCAAGGTTCTCTAATCAATATCTGACCGGCAGTCTGACGCAGTCCAAACTTGGGTTTATTAAAATGATGAAAGCCCCCAAAACCCAAGGTTCTTTAATCAATATCTGACCGGCAGTCTGACATAGTCCAAACTTGGGTTTATTAAAATGATGAAACCCCCCAAAACCCAAGGTTCTCTAATCAATATCTGACCGGCAGTCTGACGCAGTCCAAACTTGGGTTTATTGAAATGATGAAACCCCCCAAAACCCAAGGTTCTCTCATCAATATCTGACCAGCAGTCTGCCAGAGTCCAAACTTGGGTTTATTAAAATGATGAAACCCCCCAAAACCCAAGGTTCTCTAATCAATATCTGACCAGTAGTCTGACATAGTCCAAACTTGGGTTTATTAAAATGATGAAACCTCCCAAAACCCAAGATTCTCCAATCAATATCTGACCGGCAGTCTGACGTAGTCCAAACTTGGGTTTATTAAAATGATAAAACCCCCCAAAACCCAAGGTTCTCTAATCAATATCTGACCGGTAGTCTGACATAGTCCAAACTTGGGTTTATTAAAATGATGAAACCTCCCGAAACCCAAGATTCTCCAATCAATATCTGACCAGCAGTCTGCCGTAGTCCAAACTTGGGTTTATTAAAATGATGAAACCCTCCAAAACCCAAGGTTCTCTAATTGATCGATATCTGACCAGCAGTCTGACGTAGTCCAAATTTGGGTTTATAATGATGAAACCCCCAAAACCCAAGATTCTCCAATCAATATCTGACCAGCAGTCTGCCGCAGTCCAAACTTGGGTTTATTAAAATGATGAAAGCCCCCAAAACCCAAGGTTCTCTAATCAATATCTGACCGGCAGTCTGACATAGTCCAAACTTGGGTTTATTAAAATGATGAAACCCCCCAAAACCCAAGGTTCCCTAATCAATATCTGACCGGCAGTCTGACGTAGTCCAAACTTGGGTGTATTAAAATGATGAAACCCCCCAAAACCCAAGGTTCTCTAATCAATATCTGACCGGCAGTCTGACGCAGTCCAAACTTGGGTTTATTAAAATGGTGAAACCCCCCAAAACCCAAGGTTCTCTAATTGATCGATATCTGACCAGCAGTCTGACGTAGTTCAAACTTGGGTTTATAATGATGAAACCCCCAAAACCCTAAGTTCTCTAATCAATATCAACCGGCAGTCTGACATAGTCCAAACTTGGGTTTATTAAAATGATGAAACCCCCCAAAACCCAAGGTTCTCTAATCAATATCTGACCGGCAGTCTGACGTAGTCCAAACTTGGGTGTATTAAAATGATGAAACCCCCCAAAACCCAAGGTTCTTTAATCAATATCTGACCGGCAGTCTGACATAGTCCAAACTTGGGTTTATTAAAATGATGAAACCCCCCAAAAACCCAAGGTTCTCTAATCAATATCTGACCGGCAGTCTGACGCAGTCCAAACTTGGGTTTATTAAAATGGTGAAACCCCCCAAAACCCAAGGTTCTCTAATTGATCGATATCTGACCAGCAGTCTGACGTAGTCCAAACTTGGGTGTATTAAAATGATGAAACCTCCCAAAACCCAAGATTCTCCAATCAATATCTGACCGGCAGTCTGAAGTAGTCCAAACTTGGGTTTATTAAAATGATAAAACCCCCCAAAACCCAAGGTTCTCTAATCAATATCTGACCGGTAGTCTGACATAGTCCAAACTTGGGTTTATTAAAATGATGAAACCTCCCAAAACCCAAGATTCTCCAATCAATATCTGACCAGCAGTCTGCCGTAGTCCAAACTTGGGTTTATTAAAATGGTGAAACCCCCCAAAACCCAAGGTTCTCTAATTGATCGATATCTGACCAGCAGTCTGACGTAGTTCAAACTTGGGTTTATAATGATGAAACCCCCAAAACCCTAAGTTCTCTAATCAATATCAACCGGCAGTCTGACATAGTCCAAACTTGGGTTTATTAAAATGATGAAACCCCCCAAAACCCAAGGTTCTCTAATCAATATCTGACCGGCAGTCTGACGTAGTCCAAACTTGGGTGTATTAAAATGATGAAACCCCCCAAAACCCAAGGTTCTTTAATCAACATCTGACCGGCAGTCTGACATAGTCCAAACTTGGGTTTATTAAAATGATGAAACCCCCCAAAAACCCAAGGTTCTCTAATCAATATCTGACCGGCAGTCTGACGCAGTCCAAACTTGGGTTTATTAAAATGGTGAAACCCCCCAAAACCCAAGGTTCTCTAATTGATCGATATCTGACCAGCAGTCTGACGTAGTCCAAACTTGGGTGTATTAAAATGATGAAACCCCCCAAAACCCAAGGTTCTCTAATCAATATCTGACCAGCAGTCTGACGTCGTCCAAACTTGGGTTTATTAACATGATGAAACGCCACAAAACTCAAGGTTCTCTAACCCATATCTGACCGGCAGTTTGCCGTAGTCCAAACTTGGGTTTATTAAAATGATGAAACCCCCCAAAACTCAAGGTTCTTTAACCAATATCTGACCGGCAGTCTGCCATAGTCCAAACTTGGGCTTATTAACATGATGAAACCCCCCAAAACCCAAGGTTCTCTAATCAATATCTGACCGGTAGTCTGCCGTCGTCCAAACTTGGGTTTATTAACATGATGAAACGCCCCAAAACTCAAGGTTCTCTAATCAATATCTGACCGGCAGTCTGACGCAGTCCAAACTTGGGTTTATTAAAATGATGAAAGCCCCCAAATCCCAAGGTTCTATAATCAATATCTGACCGGCCGTCTGACGTAATCCAAACTTGGGTTTATTAAAATGATGAAACCCCCCAAAACCAGGGGTTCGCTAATCAATATCTGACCGGCAGTCTGACGCAGTCCAAACTTGGGTTTATTTAAATGATGAAATCTCCCAAAACCCAAGGTTCTCTAATCAATATCTGACCGGCAGTCTGACGTAATCCAAACTTGGGTTTATTTAAATGATGAAACCCCCCAAAACCCTAGGTTCTCTAATCAATATCTGACCGGCAGTCTGACATAGTCCAAACTTGGGTTTATTAAAATGATGAAACCCCCAAAAACCCAAGGTTCTCTAATCAATATCTGACCGGCAGTCTGACGCAGTCCAAACTTGGGTTTATTAAAATGATGAAAGCCCCCAAAACGCAAGGTTCTCTAATCAATATCTGACCGGCAGTCTGACGCAGTCCAAACTTGGGTTTATTAAAATGATGAAAGCCCCCAAAACCCAAGGTTCTTTAATCAATATCTGACCGGCAGTCTGACATAGTCCAAACTTGGGTTTATTAAAATGATGAAACCCCCCAAAACCCAAGGTTCTCTAATCAATATCTGACCGGCAGTCTGACGCAGTCCAAACTTGGGTTTATTGAAATGATGAAACCCCCCAAAACCCAAGGTTCTCTCATCAATATCTGACCAGCAGTCTGCCAGAGTCCAAACTTGGGTTTATTAAAATGATGAAACCCCCCAAAACCCAAGGTTCTCTAATCAATATCTGACCAGTAGTCTGACATAGTCCAAACTTGGGTTTATTAAAATGATGAAACCTCCCAAAACCCAAGATTCTCCAATCAATATCTGACCGGCAGTCTGACGTAGTCCAAACTTGGGTTTATTAAAATGATAAAACCCCCCAAAACCCAAGGTTCTCTAATCAATATCTGACCGGTAGTCTGACATAGTCCAAACTTGGGTTTATTAAAATGATGAAACCTCCCGAAACCCAAGATTCTCCAATCAATATCTGACCAGCAGTCTGCCGTAGTCCAAACTTGGGTTTATTAAAATGATGAAACCCTCCAAAACCCAAGGTTCTCTAATTGATCGATATCTGACCAGCAGTCTGACGTAGTCCAAATTTGGGTTTATAATGATGAAACCCCCAAAACCCAAGATTCTCCAATCAATATCTGACCAGCAGTCTGCCGCAGTCCAAACTTGGGTTTATTAAAATGATGAAAGCCCCCAAAACCCAAGGTTCTCTAATCAATATCTGACCGGCAGTCTGACATAGTCCAAACTTGGGTTTATTAAAATGATGAAACCCCCCAAAACCCAAGGTTCTCTAATCAATATCTGACCGGCAGTCTGACGTAGTCCAAACTTGGGTGTATTAAAATGATGAAACCCCCCACAACCCAAGGTTCTCTAATCAATATCTGACCGGCAGTCTGACGCAGTCCAAACTTGGGTTTATTAAAATGGTGAAACCCCCCAAAACCCAAGGTTCTCTAATTGATCGATATCTGACCAGCAGTCTGACGTAGTTCAAACTTGGGTTTATAATGATGAAACCCCCAAAACCCTAAGTTCTCTAATCAATATCAACCGGCAGTCTGACATAGTCCAAACTTGGGTTTATTAAAATGATGAAACCCCCCAAAACCCAAGGTTCTCTAATCAATATCTGACCGGCAGTCTGACGTAGTCCAAACTTGGGTGTATTAAAATGATGAAACCCCCCAAAACCCAAGGTTCTTTAATCAATATCTGACCGGCAGTCTGACATAGTCCAAACTTGGGTTTATTAAAATGATGAAACCCCCCAAAAACCCAAGGTTCTCTAATCAATATCTGACCGGCAGTCTGACGCAGTCCAAACTTGGGTTTATTAAAATGGTGAAACCCCCCAAAACCCAAGGTTCTCTAATTGATCGATATCTGACCAGCAGTCTGACGTAGTCCAAACTTGGGTGTATTAAAATGATGAAACCTCCCAAAACCCAAGATTCTCCAATCAATATCTGACCGGCAGTCTGAAGTAGTCCAAACTTGGGTTTATTAAAATGATAAAACCCCCCAAAACCCAAGGTTCTCTAATCAATATCTGACCGGTAGTCTGACATAGTCCAAACTTGGGTTTATTAAAATGATGAAACCTCCCAAAACCCAAGATTCTCCAATCAATATCTGACCAGCAGTCTGCCGTAGTCCAAACTTGGGTTTATTAAAATGATGAAACCCTCCAAAACCCAAGGTTCTCTAATTGATCGATATCTGACCAGCAGTCTGACGTAGTCCAAATTTGGGTTTATAATGATGAAACCCCCAAAACCCTAAGTTCATTAATCAATATCTGACAGGCAGTCTGACGTAGTCCAAACTTGGGTTTATTAAATTGGTGAAACCCCCAAAACCCAAGGTTCTCTAATCAATATCTGACCAGCAGTCTGCCGTAGTCCAAACTTGGGTTTATTAAAAAGATGAAACCCTCAAAACCCAAAGTTCTCTAATCAATATCTGACCGGCAGTCTGATGTAGTCCAAACGTGGGTTTATTAAAATGATGAAACCCCTAAAACCTAAAGTTCTCTAATCAATATCTGACCGGCAGTCTGACGTAGTCCAAACTTGGGTTTATTAAAACTAGGGCATGCCCGTACTATATCTATATCTAAAATTATATCCCCCCCCCCTCTATTTACATGAAATGGTTTGGTCCAAAGCGAACGGCTTGCGAGTACGGTGACAATCCCCCCCCCCTCTATTTACATGAAATGGTTTGGTCCAAAGCGAACGGCTTGCGAGTACGGTGACAATCCCCCCCCCCCCCCCTCTATTTACATGAAATGGTTTGGTCCAAAGCGAACGGCTTGCGAGTACGGTGACAATCCCCCCCCTCTATTTACATGCAATGGTTTGGTCCAAAGCGAACGGCTTGCGGAGTTTGGTAAAGAAATCGCCATAGCTCGCTAACTACTTGTCCGATTAATATGAAACCTTGAAAAGGCACATCCTCGGGTCCCCAGCAATATACCTGGCAAGTTGCAAGTATATCGGACCGGTAGTTGTCGCGAAACAGCGGTCACAGACAAACATACATACATACATACATACAAACATACAAACATACAAACATACAAACATACACACAGAGATTACTGGAATTATAGATAGATGATGACACCCCCTAAAACCCAAATTTCTCAAATCAATATCTGACCGGCCAACTGACGTAGTCCAAACTTGGGTTTATTAAAATGCTGAAACCCCCCAAAACCCAAGGTTCTCTTATCAATATCTGACCGGCAGTCTGAAGTAGTCCAAACTTGGGTTTATTAAAATGATGAAACCCCCCAAAACCCAAGGTTCTCTAATCAATATCTGACCGGCAGTCTGACGTAATCCAAACTTTGGTTTTTTTTAATGATGAACCCCCCTAATACCCAAAGTTCTCTAATCAATATCTGACCGGCAGTCTGACGCAGTCCAAACTTGGGTTTATTAAAATGATGAAACCCCCCAAAACCCAAGGTTCTCTCACAATATCTGACCGGCAGTCTGACGTAGTCCAAACTTGGGTTGATTAAAATGATGAAACCCCCCAAAACCCGAGGTTCTCCAATCAATATCTGACCGGCAGTCTGACGCAGTCCAAACTTGGGTTTATTAAAATGATGAAACCCCCCAAAACCCAAGGTTCTCTTACAATATCTGACCGGCAGTCTGACGTAGTCCAAACTTGGGTTTATTAAAATGATGAAACCCCCCAAAACCCAAGGTTCTCTAATCAATATCTGACCGGCAGTCTGACATAATCCAAACTTTGGTTTTTTTAAATGATGAAACCCCCCAAAACCCAAGGTTCTCTTATCAATATCTGACCGGCAGTCTGACGTAGTCCAAAATTTGGTTTTTTTAAATGACTAGGGCATGCCCGTACTATATATATATCTAAAATTATATCCCCCCCCCTCTATTTACATGAAATGGTTTGGTCCATTCGCAAAGCCAAAGCGAACGGCTTGCGAGTACGGTGACAATCCCCCCCCTCTATTTACATGAAATGGTTTGGTCCATTCGCAAAGCCAAAGCGAACGGCTTGCGAGTACGGTGACAATCCCCCCCCTAACCCTCTATTTACATGAAATGGTTTGGTCCAAAGCGAACGGCTTGCGGAGTTTGGTAAATAAATCGCCATAGCTCGGTAACTACTTGTCCGATTAATATGAAACCTTGAAAAGGCACATCCTCGGGTCCCCAGCAATATACCTGGCAAGTTTCAAGTATATCGGACCCGTGGTTGTCGAGAAACAGCGGTCACAGACAAACGACAAACACACAGACAAACACACAGACATACAGAGATTACTGGAATTATAGATAGATGAAACCCCCCAAAAACCCAAGGTTCTCTAATCAATATTAGACCGGCAGTCTGACATCGTCCAAACTTTGGTTTTTTTAAATGATGAAACCCCCCCAAAACCCAAGGTTCTCTCATCAATATCTGACCGGCAGTCTGACATAGTCCAAACTTGGGTTTATTAAAATGATGAAAGCCCCCAAAACGCAAGGTTCTCTCATCAATATCTGACCGGCAGTCTGACGCAGTCCAAACTTGGGTTTATTAAAATGATGAAAGCCCCCAAATCCCAAGGTTCTATTAATCAATATCTGACCGGCCGTCTGACGTAATCCAAACTTGGGTTTATTAAAATGATGAAACCCCCCAAAACCAGGGGTTCGCTAATCAATATCTGACCGGCAGTCTGACGCAGTCCAAACTTGGGTTTATTTAAATGATGAAATCTCCCAAAACCCAAGGTTCTCTAATCAATATCTGACCGGCAGTCTGACGTAATCCAAACTTGGGTTTATTTAAATGATGAAACCCCCCAAAACCCTAGGTTCTCTAATCAATATCTGACCGGCAGTCTGACATAGTCCAAACTTTTTATTAAAATGATGAAACCCCCAAAAACCCAAGGTTCTCTAATCAATATCTGACCGGCAGTCTGACGCAGTCCAAACTTGGGTTTATTAAAATGATGAAAGCCCCCAAAACGCAAGGTTCTCTAATCAATATCTGACCGGCAGTCTGACGCAGTCCAAACTTGGGTTTATTAAAATGATGAAAGCCCCCAAAACCCAAGGTTCTTTAATCAATCTCTGACCGGCAGTCTGACATAGTCCAAACTTGGGTTTATTAAAATGATGAAACCCCCCAAAACCCAAGGTTCTCTAATCAATATCTGACCGGCAGTCTGACGCAGTCCAAACTTGGGTTTATTGAAATGATGAAACCCCCCAAAACCCAAGGTTCTCTCATCAATATCTGACCAGCAGTCTGCCAGAGTCCAAACTTGGGTTTATTAAAATGATGAAACCCCCCAAAACCCAAGGTTCTCTAATCAATATCTGACCAGTAGTCTGACATAGTCCAAACTTGGGTTTATTAAAATGATGAAACCTCCCAAAACCCAAGATTCTCCAATCAATATCTGACCGGCAGTCTGACGTAGTCCAAACTTGGGTTTATTAAAATGATAAAACCCCCCAAAACCCAAGGTTCTCTAATCAATATCTGACCGGTAGTCTGACATAGTCCAAACTTGGGTTTATTAAAATGATGAAACCTCCCGAAACCCAAGATTCGCCAATCAATATCTGACCAGCAGTCTGCCGTAGTCCAAACTTGGGTTTATTAAAATGATGAAACCCTCCAAAACCCAAGGTTCTCTAATTGATCGATATCTGACCAGCAGTCTGACGTAGTCCAAATTTGGGTTTATAATGATGAAACCCCCAAAACCCAAGATTCTCCAATCAATATCTGACCAGCAGTCTGCCGTAGTCCAAACTTGGGTTTATTAAAATGATGAAACCCTCCAAAACCCAAGGTTCTCTAATTGATCGATATCTGACCAGCAGTCTGACGTAGTCCAAATTTGGGTTTATAATGATGAAACCCCCAAAACCCTAAGTTCATTAATCAATATCTGACAGGCAGTCTGACGTAGTCCAAACTTGGGTTTATTAAATTGGTGAAACCCCCAAAACCCAAGGTTCTCTAATCAATATCTGACCGGCAGTCTGACGTAGTCCAAACTTGGGTGTATTAAAATGATGAAACCCCCCAAAACCCAAGGTTCTCTAATCAATATCTGACCGGCAGTCTGACGCAGTCCAAACTTGGGTTTATTAAAATGGTGAAACCCCCCAAAACCCAAGGTTCTCTAATTGATCGATATCTGACCAGCAGTCTGACGTAGTTCAAACTTGGGTTTATAATGATGAAACCCCCAAAACCCTAAGTTCTCTAATCAATATCAACCGGCAGTCTGACATAGTCCAAACTTGGGTTTATTAAAATGATGAAACCCCCCAAAACCCAAGGTTCTCTAATCAATATCTGACCGGCAGTCTGACGTAGTCCAAACTTGGGTGTATTAAAATGATGAAACCCCCCAAAACCCAAGGTTCTTTAATCAATATCTGACCGGCAGTCTGACGCAGTCCAAACTTGGGTTTATTGAAATGATGAAACCCCCCAAAACCCAAGGTTCTCTCATCAATATCTGACCAGCAGTCTGCCAGAGTCCAAACTTGGGTTTATTAAAATGATGAAACCCCCCAAAACCCAAGGTTCTCTAATCAATATCTGACCAGTAGTCTGACATAGTCCAAACTTGGGTTTATTAAAATGATGAAACCTCCCAAAACCCAAGATTCTCCAATCAATATCTGACCGGCAGTCTGACGTAGTCCAAACTTGGGTTTATTAAAATGATAAAACCCCCCAAAACCCAAGGTTCTCTAATCAATATCTGACCGGTAGTCTGACATAGTCCAAACTTGGGTTTATTAAAATGATGAAACCTCCCGAAACCCAAGATTCTCCAATCAATATCTGACCAGCAGTCTGCCGTAGTCCAAACTTGGGTTTATTAAAATGATGAAACCCTCCAAAACCCAAGGTTCTCTAATTGATCGATATCTGACCAGCAGTCTGACGTAGTCCAAATTTGGGTTTATAATGATGAAACCCCCAAAACCCAAGATTCTCCAATCAATATCTGACCAGCAGTCTGCCGCAGTCCAAACTTGGGTTTATTAAAATGATGAAAGCCCCCAAAACCCAAGGTTCTCTAATCAATATCTGACCGGCAGTCTGACATAGTCCAAACTTGGGTTTATTAAAATGATGAAACCCCTAAAACCTAAAGTTCCCTAATCAATATCTGACCGGCAGTCTGACGTAGTCCAAACTTTGGTTTTTTTAAATGATGAAACCCCCCCAAAACGCAAGGTTCTCTCATCAATATCTGACCGGCAGTCTGACATAGTCCAAACTTGGGTTTATTAAAATGATGAAAGCCCCCAAAACGCAAGGTTCTCTCATCAATATCTGACCGGCAGTCTGACGCAGTCCAAACTTGGGTTTATTAAAATGATGAAACCCCCCAAAACCCAAGGTTCTCTTACAATATCTGACCGGCAGTCTGACGTAGTCCAAACTTGGGTTTATTAAAATGATGAAACCCCCCAAAACCCAAGGTTCTCTAATCAATATCTGACCGGCAGTCTGACATAATCCAAACTTTGGTTTTTTTAAATGATGAAACCCCCCAAAACCCAAGGTTCTCTTATCAATATCTGACCGGCAGTCTGACGTAGTCCAAAATTTGGTTTTTTTAAATGACTAGGGCATGCCCGTACTATATATATATCTAAAATTATATCCCCCCCCTCTATTTACATGAAATGGTTTGGTCCATTCGCAAAGCCAAAGCGAACGGCTTGCGAGTACGGTGACAATCCCCCCCCCTCTATTTACATGAAATGGTTTGGTCCATTCGCAAAGCCAAAGCGAACGGCTTGCGAGTACGGTGACAATCCCCCCCCCCCCCCCCCTCTATTTACATGAAATGGTTTGGTCCAAAGCGAACGGCTTGCGGAGTTTGGTAAATAAATCGCCATAGCTCGGTAACTACTTGTCCGATTAATATGAAACCTTGAAAAGGCACATCCTCGGGTCCCCAGCAATATACCTGGCAAGTTTCAAGTATATCGGACCCGTGGTTGTCGAGAAACAGCGGTCACAGACAAACGACAAACACACAGACAAACACACAGACATACAGAGATTACTGGAATTATAGATAGACTAGGGCATGCCCGTACTATATATATATCTAAAATTATATCCCCCCCCCTATTTACATGAAATGGTTTGGTCCAAAGCGAACGGCTTGCGAGTGGTGACAATCCCCCCCCTCTATTTACATGCAATGGTTCGGTCCAAAGCGAACGGCTTCCGGAGTTTGGTAAAGAAATCGCCATCGCGTACACAAACGCGCAGGAAAGCGAATGAATCGCAAATTCGTTTTTATTAGTTGTAAAACATAATGCCCAATTATTCAATTAGCGCCAACGTATTTTGGCTTTTTGCAATTTAATCGCAAGGAAAAGTAGAAAGAGAAGAGGGAAAAAAAGAAAAGCCTTGCCTTGCTGCAAACAGCTGCTGCAAACAACAACAACATGGAAGGCTGCACTGTCCGGAAGTTGGCATATCGCAGTTACGATTATTTTAGTGTTAATGGCCAATTATTCAATTAGCGCCAACGTATTTTGGCTGTTTGCAATTTAATCGCAAGGAAAAGTAGAAAGAGAAGAGGGAAAAAAAGAAAAGCCTTGCATTAACGCATTAACGCTTGCATTGCATTAACGGTTCGGCACACGTGATAGCTCGCTGCTCTCTGATTGGTTGAAGCGTTTTTTGGACATAGCTCGGTAGGTACTTGTCCGATTAATTACAAACCTTGAAAAGGCACATCCTCGGGTCCCCAGCAATATACCTGGCAAGTTTCAAGTATATCGGACCCGTGGTTGTCGAGAAACAGCGGTCACAGACACACAGACAGACACACAGAGATTGCTGGAATTATAGATAGATGAAACCCCCCAAAAACCCAAGGTTCTCTAATCAATATTAGACCGGCAGTCTGACATCGTCCAAACTTTGGTTTTTTTAAATGATGAAACCCCCCCAAAACCCACGGTTCTCTCATCAATATCTGACCGGCAGTCTGACATAGTCCAAACTTGGGTTTATTAAAATGATGAAAGCCCCCAAAACGCAAGGTTCTCTCATCAATATCTGACCGGCAGTCTGACGCAGTCCAAACTTGGGTTTATTAAAATGATGAAAGCCCCCAAATCCCAAGGTTCTATAATCAATATCTGACCGGCCGTCTGACGTAATCCAAACTTGGGTTTATTAAAATGATGAAACCCCCCAAAACCAGGGGTTCGCTAATCAATATCTGACCGGCAGTCTGACGCAGTCCAAACTTGGGTTTATTTAAATGATGAAATCTCCCAAAACCCAAGGTTCTCTAATCAATATCTGACCGGCAGTCTGACGTAATCCAAACTTGGGTTTATTTAAATGATGCAACCCCCCAAAACCCTAGGTTCTCTAATCAATATCTGACCGGCAGTCTGACATAGTCCAAACTTGGGTTTATTAAAATGATGAAACCCCCAAAAACCCAAGGTTCTCTAATCAATATCTGACCGGCAGTCTGACGCAGTCCAAACTTGGGTTTATTAAAATGATGAAAGCCCCCAAAACCCAAGGTTCTTTAATCAATATCTGACCGGCAGTCTGACATAGTCCAAACTTGGGTTTATTAAAATGATGAAAGCCCCCAAAACCCAAGGTTCTTTAATCAATATCTGACCGGCAGTCTGACATAGTCCAAACTTGGGTTTATTAAAATGATGAAACCCCCCAAAACCCAAGGTTCTCTAATCAATATCTGACCGGCAGTCTGACGCAGTCCAAACTTGGGTTTATTGAAATGATGAAACCCCCCAAAACCCAAGGTTCTCTCATCAATATCTGACCAGCAGTCTGCCAGAGTCCAAACTTGGGTTTATTAAAATGATGAAACCCCCCAAAACCCAAGGTTCTCTAATCAATATCTGACCAGTAGTCTGACATAGTCCAAACTTGGGTTTATTAAAATGATGAAACCTCCCAAAACCCAAGATTCTCCAATCAATATCTGACCGGCAGTCTGACGTAGTCTAAACTTGGGTTTATTAAAATGATAAAACCCCCCAAAACCCAAGGTTCTCTAATCAATATCTGACCGGTAGTCTGACATAGTCCAAACTTGGGTTTATTAAAATGATGAAACCTCCCGAAACCCAAGATTCGCCAATCAATATCTGACCAGCAGTCTGCCGTAGTCCAAACTTGGGTTTATTAAAATGATGAAACCCTCCAAAACCCAAGGTTCTCTAATTGATCGATATCTGACCAGCAGTCTGACGTAGTCCAAATTTGGGTTTATAATGATGAAACCCCCAAAACCCAAGATTCTCCAATCAATATCTGACCAGCAGTCTGCCGTAGTCCAAACTTGGGTTTATTAAAATGATGAAACCCTCCAAAACCCAAGGTTCTCTAATTGATCGATATCTGACCAGCAGTCTGACGTAGTCCAAATTTGGGTTTATAATGATGAAACCCCCAAAACCCTAAGTTCATTAATCAATATCTGACAGGCAGTCTGACGTAGTCCAAACTTGGGTTTATTAAATTGGTGAAACCCCCAAAACCCAAGGTTCTCTAATCAATATCTGACCGGCAGTCTGACGTAGTCCAAACTTGGGTGTATTAAAATGATGAAACCCCCCAAAACCCAAGGTTCTCTAATCAATATCTGACCGGCAGTCTGACGCAGTCCAAACTTGGGTTTATTAAAATGGTGAAACCCCCCAAAACCCAAGGTTCTCTAATTGATCGATATCTGACCAGCAGTCTGACGTAGTTCAAACTTGGGTTTATAATGATGAAACCCCCAAAACCCTAAGTTCTCTAATCAATATCAACCGGCAGTCTGACATAGTCCAAACTTGGGTTTATTAAAATGATGAAACCCCCCAAAACCCAAGGTTCTCTAATCAATATCTGACCGGCAGTCTGACGTAGTCCAAACTTGGGTGTATTAAAATGATGAAACCCCCCAAAACCCAAGGTTCTTTAATCAATATCTGACCGGCAGTCTGACGCAGTCCAAACTTGGGTTTATTGAAATGATGAAACCCCCCAAAACCCAAGGTTCTCTCATCAATATCTGACCAGCAGTCTGCCAGAGTCCAAACTTGGGTTTATTAAAATGATGAAACCCCCCAAAACCCAAGGTTCTCTAATCAATATCTGACCAGTAGTCTGACATAGTCCAAACTTGGGTTTATTAAAATGATGAAACCTCCCAAAACCCAAGATTCTCCAATCAATATCTGACCGGCAGTCTGACGTAGTCCAAACTTGGGTTTATTAAAATGATAAAACCCCCCAAAACCCAAGGTTCTCTAATCAATATCTGACCGGTAGTCTGACATAGTCCAAACTTGGGTTTATTAAAATGATGAAACCTCCCGAAACCCAAGATTCTCCAATCAATATCTGACCAGCAGTCTGCCGTAGTCCAAACTTGGGTTTATTAAAATGATGAAACCCTCCAAAACCCAAGGTTCTCTAATTGATCGATATCTGACCAGCAGTCTGACGTAGTCCAAATTTGGGTTTATAATGATGAAACCCCCAAAACCCAAGATTCTCCAATCAATATCTGACCAGCAGTCTGCCGCAGTCCAAACTTGGGTTTATTAAAATGATGAAAGCCCCCAAAACCCAAGGTTCTCTAATCAATATCTGACCGGCAGTCTGACATAGTCCAAACTTGGGTTTATTAAAATGATGAAACCCCTAAAACCTAAAGTTCCCTAATCAATATCTGACCGGCAGTCTGACGTAGTCCAAACTTGGGTTTATTAAAATGATGAAACCCTCTAAAACCCAAATTTCTCAAATCAATATCTGACCGGCCAACTGACGTAGTCCAAACTTGGGTTTATTAAAATGCTGAAACCCCCCAAAACCCAAGGTTCTCTTATCAATATCTGACCGGCAGTCTGACGTAGTCCAAACTTGGGTTTATTAAAATGATGAAACCCCCCAAAACCCAAGGTTCTCTAATCAATATCTGACCGGCAGTCTGACATAATCCAAACTTTGGTTTTTTTAAATGATGAAACCCCCCAAAACCCAAGGTTCTCTAATCAATATCTGACCGGCAGTCTGACGTAGTCCAAAATTTGGTTTTTTTAAATGATGAAACCCCCCAAAAACCCAAGGTTCTCTAATCAATATTAGACCGGCAGTCTGACGTAGTCCAAACTTTGGTTTTTTTAAATGATGAAACCCCCCCAAAACGCAAGGTTCTCTCATCAATATCTGACCGGCAGTCTGACATAGTCCAAACTTGGGTTTATTAAAATGATGAAAGCCCCCAAAACGCAAGGTTCTCTCATCAATATCTGACCGGCAGTCTGACGCAGTCCAAACTTGGGTTTATTAAAATGATGAAAGCCCCCAAATCCCAAGGTTCTCCAATCAATATCTGACCAGCCGTCTGACGTAATCCAAACTTGGGTTTATTAAAATGATGAAACCCCCCAAAACCCGGGGTTCCCTAATCAATATCTGACCGGCAGTCTAACGCAGTCCAAACTTGGGTTTATTTAAATGATGAAAGCCCCCAAAACCCAAGGTTCTCTAATCAATATCTGACCGGTGTCTGACGTAATCCAAACTTGGGTTTATTAAAATGATGAAACCCCCCAAAACCCAAGGTTCTCTAATCAATATCTGACCGGCAGTCTGCCATAGTCCAAACTTGGGTTTATTAAAATGATGAAACCCCCCAAAACCCAAGGTTCTCTAATCAATATCTGACCGGCAGTCTGACGCAGTCCAAACTTGGGTTTATTAAAATGATGAAAGCCCCCAAATCCCAAGGTTCTATAATCAATATCTGACCGGCCGTCTGACGTAATCCAAACTTGGGTTTATTAAAATGATGAAACCCCCCAAAACCAGGGGTTCGCTAATCAATATCTGACCGGCAGTCTGACGCAGTCCAAACTTGGGTTTATTTAAATGATGAAATCTCCCAAAACCCAAGGTTCTCTAATCAATATCTGACCGGCAGTCTGACGTAATCCAAACTTGGGTTTATTTAAATGATGAAACCCCCCAAAACCCTAGGTTCTCTAATCAATATCTGACCGGCAGTCTGACATAGTTCAAACTTGGGTTTATTAAAATGATGAAACCCCCAAAAACCCAAGGTTCTCTAATCAATATCTGACCGGCAGTCTGACGCAGTCCAAACTTGGGTTTATTAAAATGATGAAAGCCCCCAAAACGCAAGGTTCTCTAATCAATATCTGACCGGCAGTCTGACGCAGTCCAAACTTGGGTTTATTAAAATGATGAAAGCCCCCAAAACCCAAGGTTCTTTAATCAATATCTGACCGGCAGTCTGACATAGTCCAAACTTGGGTTTATTAAAATGATGAAACCCCCCAAAACCCAAGGTTCTCTAATCAATATCTGACCGGCAGTCTGACGCAGTCCAAACTTGGGTTTATTGAAATGATGAAACCCCCCAAAACCCAAGGTTCTCTCATCAATATCTGACCAGCAGTCTGCCAGAGTCCAAACTTGGGTTTATTAAAATGATGAAACCCCCCAAAACCCAAGGTTCTCTAATCAATATCTGACCAGTAGTCTGACATAGTCCAAACTTGGGTTTATTAAAATGATGAAACCTCCCAAAACCCAAGATTCTCCAATCAATATCTGACCGGCAGTCTGACGTAGTCCAAACTTGGGTTTATTAAAATGATAAAACCCCCCAAAACCCAAGGTTCTCTAATCAATATCTGACCGGTAGTCTGACATAGTCCAAACTTGGGTTTATTAAAATGATGAAACCTCCCGAAACCCAAGATTCTCCAATCAATATCTGACCAGCAGTCTGCCGTAGTCCAAACTTGGGTTTATTAAAATGATGAAACCCTCCAAAGCCCAAGGTTCTCTAATTGATCGATATCTGACCAGCAGTCTGACGTAGTCCAAATTTGGGTTTATAATGATGAAACCCCCAAAACCCAAGATTCTCCAATCAATATCTGACCAGCAGTCTGCCGCAGTCCAAACTTGGGTTTATTAAAATGATGAAAGCCCCCAAAACCCAAGGTTCTCTAATCAATATCTGACCGGCAGTCTGACATAGTCCAAACTTGGGTTTATTAAAATGATGAAACCCCCCAAAACCCAAGGTTCTCTAATCAATATCTGACCGGCAGTCTGACGTAGTCCAAACTTGGGTGTATTAAAATGATGAAACCCCCCAAAACCCAAGGTTCTCTAATCAATATCTGACCGGCAGTCTGACGCAGTCCAAACTTGGGTTTATTAAAATGGTGAAACCCCCCAAAACCCAAGGTTCTCTAATTGATCGATATCTGACCAGCAGTCTGACGTAGTTCAAACTTGGGTTTATAATGATGAAAACCCCAAAACCCTAAGTTCTCTAATCAATATCAACCGGCAGTCTGACATAGTCCAAACTTGGGTTTATTAAAATGATGAAACCCCCCAAAACCCAAGGTTCTCTAATCAATATCTGACCGGCAGTCTGACGTAGTCCAAACTTGGGTGTATTAAAATGATGAAACCCCCCAAAACCCAAGGTTCTTTAATCAATATCTGACCGGCAGTCTGACATAGTCCAAACTTGGGTTTATTAAAATGATGAAACCCCCCAAAAACCCAAGGTTCTCGAATCAATATCTGACCGGCAGTCTGACGCAGTCCAAACTTGGGTTTATTAAAATGGTGAAACCCCCCAAAACCCAAGGTTCTCTAATTGATCGATATCTGACCAGCAGTCTGACGTAGTCCAAACTTGGGTGTATTAAAATGATGAAACCCCCCAAAACCCAAGGTTCTCTAATCAATATCTGACCAGCAGTCTGACGTCGTCCAAACTTGGGTTTATTAACATGATGAAACGCCACAAAACTCAAGGTTCTCTAACCCATATCTGACCGGCAGTTTGCCGTAGTCCAAACTTGGGTTTATTAAAATGATGAAACCCCCCAAAACTCAAGGTTCTTTAACCAATATCTGACCGGCAGTCTGCCATAGTCCAAACTTGGGCTTATTAACATGATGAAACCCCCCAAAACCCAAGGTTCTCTAATCAATATCTGACCGGTAGTCTGCCGTCGTCCAAACTTGGGTTTATTAACATGATGAAACGCCCCAAAACTCAAGGTTCTCTAACCAATATCTGACCGGCAGTCTGACGTAGTCCAAACTTGGGTTTATTAACATGATGAAACGCCCCAAAACTCAAGGTTCTCGAACCAATATCTGACCGGCAGTCTGCCATAGTCCAAACTTGGGTTTATTAACATGATGAAACCCCCCAAAACCCAAGGTTCTCTCATCAATATCTGACCAGCAGTCTGCCAGAGTCCAAACTTGGGTTTATTAAAATGATGAAACCCCCCAAAACCCAAGGTTCTCTAATCAATATCTGACCGGTAGTCTGACATAGTCCAAACTTGGGTTTATTAAAATGATGAAACCTCCCAAAACCCAAGATTCTCCAATCAATATCTGACCGGCAGTCTGAAGTAGTCCAAACTTGGGTTTATTAAAATGATAAAAAACCCCAAAACCCAAGGTTCTCTAATCAATATCTGACCGGTAGTCTGACATAGTCCAAACTTGGGTTTATTAAAATGATGAAACCTCCCAAAACCCAAGATTCTCCAATCAATATCTGACCAGCAGTCTGCCGTAGTCCAAACTTGGGTTTATTAAAATGATGAAACCCTCCAAAACCCAAGGTTCTCTAATTGATCGATATCTGACCAGCAGTCTGACGTCGTCCAAATTTGGGTTTATAATGATGAAACCCCCAAAACCCTAAGTTCATTAATCAATATCTGACAGGCAGTCTGACGTAGTCCAAACTTGGGTTTATTAAATTGGTGAAACCCCCAAAACCCAAGGTTCTCTAATCAATATCTGACCAGCAGTCTGCCGTAGTCCAAACTTGGGTTTATTAAAAAGATGAAACCCTCAAAACCCAAAGTTCTCTAATCAATATCTGACCGGCAGTCTGATGTAGTCCAAACGTGGGTTTATTAAAATGATGAAACCCCTAAAACCTAAAGTTCTCTAATCAATATCTGACCGGCAGTCTGATGTAGTCCAAACTTGGGTTTATTAAAACTAGGGCATGCCCGTACTATATCTATATCTATAATTATATCCCCCCCCTCTATTTACATGAAATGGTTTGGTCCAAAGCGAACGGCTTGCGAGTACGGTGACAATCCCCCCCCTCTATTTACATGAAATGGTTTGGTCCAAAGCGAACGGCTTGCGAGTACGGTGACAATCCCCCCCCCCCCCTCTATTTACATGAAATGGTTTGGTCCAAAGCGAACGGCTTGCGAGTACGGTGACAATCCCCCCCCCCCCCCTCTATTTACATGCAATGGTTTGGTCCAAAGCGAACGGCTTGCGGAGTTTGGTAAAGAAATCGCCATAGCTCGCTAACTACTTGTCCGATTAATATGAAACCTTGAAAAGGCACATCCTCGGGTCCCCAGCAATATACCTGGCAAGTTGCAAGTATATCGGACCGGTAGTTGTCGCGAAACAGCGGTCACAGACAAACATACATACATACATACATACAAACATACAAACATACAAACATACAAACATACACACAGAGATTACTGGAATTATAGATAGATGATGACACCCCCTAAAACCCAAATTTCTCAAATCAATATCTGACCGGCCAACTGACGTAGTCCAAACTTGGGTTTATTAAAATGCTGAAACCCCCCAAAACCCAAGGTTCTCTTATCAATATCTGACCGGCAGTCTGAAGTAGTCCAAACTTGGGTTTATTAAAATGATGAAACCCCCCAAAACCCAAGGTTCTCTAATCAATATCTGACCGGCAGTCTGACGTAATCCAAACTTTGGTTTTTTTTAATGATGAACCCCCCTAATACCCAAAGTTCTCTAATCAATATCTGACCGGCAGTCTGACGCAGTCCAAACTTGGGTTTATTAAAATGATGAAACCCCCCAAAACCCAAGGTTCTCTCACAATATCTGACCGGCAGTCTGACGTAGTCCAAACTTGGGTTTATTAAAATGATGAAACCCCCCAAAACCCGAGGTTCTCCAATCAATATCTGACCGGCAGTCTGACGCAGTCCAAACTTGGGTTTATTAAAATGATGAAACCCCCCAAAACCCAAGGTTCTCTTACAATATCTGACCGGCAGTCTGACGTAGTCCAAACTTGGGTTTATTAAAATGATGAAACCCCCCAAAACCCAAGGTTCTCTAATCAATATCTGACCGGCAGTCTGACATAATCCAAACTTTGGTTTTTTTAAATGATGAAACCCCCCAAAACCCAAGGTTCTCTTATCAATATCTGACCGGCAGTCTGACGTAGTCCAAAATTTGGTTTTTTTAAATGACTAGGGCATGCCCGTACTATATATATATCTAAAATTATATCCCCCCCCTCTATTTACATGAAATGGTTTGGTCCATTCGCAAAGCCAAAGCGAACGGCTTGCGAGTACGGTGACAATCCCCCCCCTCTATTTACATGAAATGGTTTGGTCCAAAGCGAACGGCTTGCGGAGTTTGGTAAATAAATCGCCATAGCTCGGTAACTACTTGTCCGATTAATATGAAACCTTGAAAAGGCACATCCTCGGGTCCCCAGCAATATACCTGGCAAGTTTCAAGTATATCGGACCCGTGGTTGTCGAGAAACAGCGGTCACAGACAAACGACAAACACACAGACAAACACACAGACATACAGAGATTACTGGAATTATAGATAGATGAAACCCCCCAAAAACCCAAGGTTCTCTAATCAATATTAGACCGGCAGTCTGACATCGTCCAAACTTTGGTTTTTTTAAATGATGAAACCCCCCCAAAACCCAAGGTTCTCTCATCAATATCTGACCGGCAGTCTGACATAGTCCAAACTTGGGTTTATTAAAATGATGAAAGCCCCCAAAACGCAAGGTTCTCTCATCAATATCTGACCGGCAGTCTGACGCAGTCCAAACTTGGGTTTATTAAAATGATGAAAGCCCCCAAATCCCAAGGTTCTATAATCAATATCTGACCGGCCGTCTGACGTAATCCAAACTTGGGTTTATTAAAATGATGAAACCCCCCAAAACCAGGGGTTCGCTAATCAATATCTGACCGGCAGTCTGACGCAGTCCAAACTTGGGTTTATTTAAATGATGAAATCTCCCAAAACCCAAGGTTCTCTAATCAATATCTGACCGGCAGTCTGACGTAATCCAAACTTGGGTTTATTTAAATGATGCAACCCCCCAAAACCCTAGGTTCTCTAATCAATATCTGACCGGCAGTCTGACATAGTCCAAACTTGGGTTTATTAAAATGATGAGACCCCCAAAAACCCAAGGTTCTCTAATCAATATCTGACCGGCAGTCTGACGCAGTCCAAACTTGGGTTTATTAAAATGATGAAAGCCCCCAAAACCCAAGGTTCTTTAATCAATATCTGACCGGCAGTCTGACATAGTCCAAACTTGGGTTTATTAAAATGATGAAACCCCCCAAAACCCAAGGTTCTCTAATCAATATCTGACCGGCAGTCTGACGCAGTCCAAACTTGGGTTTATTGAAATGATGAAACCCCCCAAAACCCAAGGTTCTCTCATCAATAACTGACCAGCAGTCTGCCAGAGTCCAAACTTGGGTTTATTAAAATGATGAAACCCCCCAAAACCCAAGGTTCTCTAATCAATATCTGACCAGTAGTCTGACATAGTCCAAACTTGGGTTTATTAAAATGATGAAACCTCCCAAAACCCAAGATTCTCCAATCAATATCTGACCGGCAGTCTGACGTAGTCCAAACTTGGGTTTATTAAAATGATAAACCCCCCAAAACCCAAGGTTCTCTAATCAATATCTGACCGGTAGTCTGACATAGTCCAAACTTGGGTTTATTAAAATGATGAAACCTCCCGAAACCCAAGATTCTCCAATCAATATCTGACCAGCAGTCTGCCGTCGTCCAAACTTGGGTTTATTAAAATGATGAAACCCTCCAAAACCCAAGGTTCTCTAATTGATCGATATCTGACCAGCAGTCTGACGTAGTCCAAATTTGGGTTTATAATGATGAAACCCCCAAAACCCAAGATTCTCCAATCAATATCTGACCAGCAGTCTGCCGTAGTCCAAACTTGGGTTTATTAAAATGATGAAACCCTCCAAAACCCAAGGTTCTCTAATTGATCGATATCTGACCAGCAGTCTGACGTAGTCCAAATTTGGGTTTATAATGATGAAACCCCCAAAACCCTAAGTTCACTAATCAATATCTGACAGGCAGTCTGACGTAGTCCAAACTTGGGTTTATTAAATTGGTGAAACCCCCAAAACCCAAGGTTCTCTAATCAATATCTGACCAGCAGTCTGCCGTAGTCCAAACTTGGGTTTATTAAAATGATGAAACCCTCAAAACCCAAAGTTCTCTAATCAATATCTGACCGGCAGTCTGATGTAGTCCAAACGTGGGTTTATTAAAATGATGAAACCCCTAAAACCTAAAGTTCCCTAATCAATATCTGACCGGCAGTCTGACGTAGTCCAAACTTGGGTTTATTAAAATGATGAAACCCTCTAAAACCCAAATTTCTCAAATCAATATCTGACCGGCCAACTGACGTAGTCCAAACTTGGGTTTATTAAAATGCTGAAACCCCCCAAAACCCAAGGTTCTCTTATCAATATCTGACCGGCAGTCTGACGTAGTCCAAACTTGGGTTTATTAAAATGATGAAACCCCCCAAAACCCAAGGTTCTCTAATCAATATCTGACCGGCAGTCTGACATAATCCAAACTTTGGTTTTTTTAAATGATGAAACCACCCAAAACCCAAGGTTCTCTTATCAATATCTGACCGGCAGTCTGACGTAGTCCAAAATTTGGTTTTTTTAAATGATGAAACCCCCCAAAAACCCAAGGTTCTCTAATCAATATTAGACCGGCAGTCTGACGTAGTCCAAACTTTGGTTTTTTTAAATGATGAAACCCCCCCAAAACGCAAGGTTCTCTCATCAATATCTGACCGGCAGTCTGACATAGTCCAAACTTGGGTTTATTAAAATGATGAAAGCCCCCAAAACGCAAGGTTCTCTCATCAATATCTGACCGGCAGTCTGACGCAGTCCAAACTTGGGTTTATTAAAATGATGAAAGCCCCCAAATCCCAAGGTTCTCTAATCAATATCTGACCGGCAGTCTGACGTAATCCAAACTTGGGTTTATTAAAATGATGAAACCCCCCAAAACCCAAGGTTCTCTAATCAATATCTGACCGGCAGTCTGCCATAGTCCAAACTTGGGTTTATTAAAATGATGAAACCCCCCAAAACTCAAGGTTCTCTAATCAATATCTGACCGGCAGTCTGACATAGTCCAAACTTGGGTTTATTAAAATGATGAAACCCCCCAAAACCCAAGGTTCTCTAATCAATATCTGACCGGCAGTCTGACACAGTCCAAACTTGGGTTTATTAAAATGATGAAACCCCCCAAAACCTGGGGTTCCCTAATCAATATCTGACCGGCAGTCTGACGCAGTCCAAACTTGGGTTTATTTAAATGATGAAATCTCCCAAAACCCAAGGTTCTCCAATCAATATCTGACCGGCAGTCTGACGTAATCCAAACTTGGGTTTATTTAAATGATGAAACCCCCCAAAACCCTAGGTTCTCTAATCAATATCTGACCGGCAGTCTGACATAGTCCAAACTTGGGTTTATTAAAATGATGAAACCCCCAAAAACCCAAGGTTCTCTAATCAATATCTGACCGGCAGTCTGACGCAGTCCAAACTTGGGTTTATTAAAATGATGAAAGCCCCCAAAACGCAAGGTTCTCTAATCAATATCTGACCGGCAGTCTGACGCAGTCCAAACTTGGGTTTATTAAAATGATGAAAGCCCCCAAAACCCAAGGTTCTTTAATCAATATCTGACCGGCAGTCTGACATAGTCCAAACTTGGGTTTATTAAAATGATGAAACCCCCCAAAACCCAAGGTTCTCTCATCAATATCTGACCAGCAGTCTGCCAGAGTCCAAACTTGGGTTTA
This sequence comes from Myxine glutinosa, assembly GCF_964187855.1. Lineage (NCBI taxonomy): Eukaryota > Metazoa > Chordata > Myxini > Myxiniformes > Myxinidae > Myxine > Myxine glutinosa. The sequence goes on along the minus strand of NC_136265.1, from coordinate 112,319,901 downwards.
TTAAAATGATGAAACCCCCCAAAACCCAAGGTTCTCTAATCAATATCTGACCGGTAGTCTGACATAGTCCAAACTTGGGTTTATTAAAATGAGGAAACCTCCCAAAACCCAAGATTCTCCAATCAATATCTGACCGGCAGTCTGACGTAGTCCAAACTTGGGTTTATTAAAATGATAAAACCCCCCAAAACCCAAGGTTCTCTAATCAATATCTGACCGGTAGTCTGACATAGTCTAAACTTGGGTTTATTAAAATGATGAAACCTCCCAAAACCCAAGATTCTCCAATCAATATCTGACCAGCAGTCTGCCGTAGTCCAAACTTGGGTTTATTAAAATGATGAAACCCTCCAAAACCCAAGGTTCTCTAATTGATCGATATCTGACCAGCAGTCTGACGTAGTCCAAATTTGGGTTTATAATGATGAAACCCCCAAAACCCTAAGTTCATTAATCAATATCTGACCGGCAGTCTGACGTAGTCCAAACTTGGGTTTATTAAAATGATGAAACCCCCCAAAACCCAAGGTTCTCTCATCAATATCTGACCAGCAGTCTGCCAGAGTCCAAACTTGAGTTTATTAAAATGATGAAACCCTCAAAACCCAAAGTTCTCTAATCAATATCTGACCGGCAGTCTGATGTAGTCCAAACGTGGGTTTATTAAAATGATGAAACCCCTAAAACCTAAAGTTCCCTAATCAATATCTGACCGGCAGTCTGACGTAGTCCAAACTTGGGTTTATTAAAATGATGAAACCCCCTAAAACCCAAATTTCTAAAATCAATATCTGACCGGCCAACTGACGTAGTCCAAACTTGGGTTTATTAAAATGCTGAAACCCCCCAAAACCCAAGGTTCTCTTATCAATATCTGACCGGCAGTCTGACGTAGTCCAAACTTGGGTTTATTAAAATGATGAAACCCCCCAAAACCCAAGGTTCTCTAATCAATATCTGACCGGCAGTCTGACATAATCCAAACTTTGGTTTTTTTAAATGATGAAACCCCCCAAAACCCAAGGTTCTCTAATCAATATCTGACCGGCAGTCTGACGTAGTCCAAAATTTGGTTTTTTTAAATGATGAAACCCCCCAAAAACCCAAGGTTCTCTAATCAATATTAGACCGGCAGTCTGACGTAGTCCAAACTTTGGTTTTTTTAAATGATGAAACCCCCCCAAAACGCAAGGTTCTCTTATCAATATCTGACCGGCAGTCTGACGCAGTCCAAACTTGGGTTTATTAAAACTAGGGCATGCCCGTACTATATATATATATCTAAAATTATATCCCCCCCCCCCCTCTATTTACATGAAATGGTTTGGTCCATTCGCAAAGCCAAAGCGGACGGCTTGCGAGTACGGTGACAATCCCCCCCCTCTATTTACATGAAATGGTTTGGTCCAAAGCGAACGGCTTGCGAGTACGGTGACAATCCCCCCCCCCCCCCTCTATTTACATGGAATGGTTTGGTCCAAAGCGAACGGCTTGCGAGTACGTTGACAATCCCCCCCCTCTATTTACATGAAATGGTTTGGTCCAAAGCGAACGGCTTGCGGAGTTTGGTAAAGAAATCGCCATAGCTCGGTAACTACTTGTCCGATTAATATGAAACCTTGAAAAGGCACATCCTCGGGTCCCCAGCAATATACCTGGCAAGTTTCAAGTATATCGGACCCGTGGTTGTCGAGAAACAGCGGTCACAGACAAACGACAAACACACAGACAAACACACAGACATACAGAGATTACTGGAATTATAGATAGATGAAACCCCCCAAAAACCCAAGGTTCTCTAATCAATATTAGACCGGCAGTCTGACATCGTCCAAACTTTGGTTTTTTTAAATGATGAAACCCCCCCAAAACCCAAGGTTCTCTCATCAATATCTGACCGGCAGTCTGACGCAGTCCAAACTTGGGTTTATTAAAATGATGAAAGCCCCCAAATCCCAAGGTTCTATAATCAATATCTGACCGGCCGTCTGACGTAATCCAAACTTGGGTTTATTAAAATGATGAAACCCCCCAAAACCAGGGGTTCGCTAATCAATATCTGACCGGCAGTCTGACGCAGTCCAAACTTGGGTTTATTTAAATGATGAAATCTCCCAAAACCCAAGGTTCTCTAATCAATATCTGACCGGCAGTCTGACGTAATCCAAACTTGGGTTTATTTAAATGATGCAACCCCCCAAAACCCTAGGTTCTCTAATCAATATCTGACCGGCAGTCTGACATAGTCCAAACTTGGGTTTATTAAAATGATGAAACCCCCAAAAACCCAAGGTTCTCTAATCAATATCTGACCGGCAGTCTGACGCAGTCCAAACTTGGGTTTATTAAAATGATGAAAGCCCCCAAAACCCAAGGTTCTTTAATCAATATCTGACCGGCAGTCTGACATAGTCCAAACTTGGGTTTATTAAAATGATGAAACCCCCCAAAACCCAAGGTTCTCTAATCAATATCTGACCGGCAGTCTGACGCAGTCCAAACTTGGGTTTATTGAAATGATGAAACCCCCCAAAACCCAAGGTTCTCTCATCAATAACTGACCAGCAGTCTGCCAGAGTCCAAACTTGGGTTTATTAAAATGATGAAACCCCCCAAAACCCAAGGTTCTCTAATCAATATCTGACCAGTAGTCTGACATAGTCCAAACTTGGGTTTATTAAAATGATGAAACCTCCCAAAACCCAAGATTCTCCAATCAATATCTGACCGGCAGTCTGACGTAGTCCAAACTTGGGTTTATTAAAATGATAAACCCCCCAAAACCCAAGGTTCTCTAATCAATATCTGACCGGTAGTCTGACATAGTCCAAACTTGGGTTTATTAAAATGATGAAACCTCCCGAAACCCAAGATTCTCCAATCAATATCTGACCAGCAGTCTGCCGTCGTCCAAACTTGGGTTTATTAAAATGATGAAACCCTCCAAAACCCAAGGTTCTCTAATTGATCGATATCTGACCAGCAGTCTGACGTAGTCCAAATTTGGGTTTATAATGATGAAACCCCCAAAACCCAAGATTCTCCAATCAATATCTGACCAGCAGTCTGCCGTAGTCCAAACTTGGGTTTATTAAAATGATGAAACCCTCCAAAACCCAAGGTTCTCTAATTGATCGATATCTGACCAGCAGTCTGACGTAGTCCAAATTTGGGTTTATAATGATGAAACCCCCAAAACCCTAAGTTCATTAATCAATATCTGACAGGCAGTCTGACGTAGTCCAAACTTGGGTTTATTAAATTGGTGAAACCCCCAAAACCCAAGGTTCTCTAATCAATATCTGACCAGCAGTCTGCCGTAGTCCAAACTTGGGTTTATTAAAATGATGAAACCCTCAAAACCCAAAGTTCTCTAATCAATATCTGACCGGCAGTCTGATGTAGTCCAAACGTGGGTTTATTAAAATGATGAAACCCCTAAAACCTAAAGTTCCCTAATCAATATCTGACCGGCAGTCTGACGTAGTCCAAACTTGGGTTTATTAAAATGATGAAACCCTCTAAAACCCAAATTTCTCAAATCAATATCTGACCGGCCAACTGACGTAGTCCAAACTTGGGTTTATTAAAATGCTGAAACCCCCCAAAACCCAAGGTTCTCTTATCAATATCTGACCGGCAGTCTGACGTAGTCCAAACTTGGGTTTATTAAAATGATGAAACCCCCCAAAACCCAAGGTTCTCTAATCAATATCTGACCGGCAGTCTGACATAATCCAAACTTTGGTTTTTTTAAATGATGAAACCCCCCAAAACCCAAGGTTCTCTAATCAATATCTGACCGGCAGTCTGACGTAGTCCAAAATTTGGTTTTTTTAAATGATGAAACCCCCCAAAAACCCAAGGTTCTCTAATCAATATTAGACCGGCAGTCTGACGTAGTCCAAACTTTGGTTTTTTTAAATGATGAAACCCCCCCAAAACGCAAGGTTCTCTCATCAATATCTGACCGGCAGTCTGACATAGTCCAAACTTGGGTTTATTAAAATGATGAAAGCCCCCAAAACGCAAGGTTCTCTCATCAATATCTGACCGGCAGTCTGACGCAGTCCAAACTTGGGTTTATTAAAATGATGAAAGCCCCCAAATCCCAAGGTTCTCCAATCAATATCTGACCAGCCGTCTGACGTAATCCAAACTTGGGTTTATTAAAATGATGAAACCCCCCAAAACCCGGGGTTCCCTAATCAATATCTGACCGGCAGTCTAACGCAGTCCAAACTTGGGTTTATTTAAATGATGAAAGCCCCCAAAACCCAAGGTTCTCTAATCAACATCTGACCGGCAGTCTGACGTAATCCAAACTTGGGTTTATTAAAATGATGAAACCCCCCAAAACCCAAGGTTCTCTAATCAATATCTGACCGGCAGTCTGCCATAGTCCAAACTTGGGTTTATTAAAATGATGAAACCCCCCAAAACCCAAGGTTCTCTAATCAATATCTGACCGGCAGTCTGACGCAGTCCAAACTTGGGTTTATTAAAATGATGAAAGCCCCCAAATCCCAAGGTTCTATAATCAATATCTGACCGGCCGTCTGACGTAATCCAAACTTGGGTTTATTAAAATGATGAAACCCCCCAAAACCAGGGGTTCGCTAATCAATATCTGACCGGCAGTCTGACGCAGTCCAAACTTGGGTTTATTTAAATGATGAAATCTCCCAAAACCCAAGGTTCTCTAATCAATATCTGACCGGCAGTCTGACGTAATCCAAACTTGGGTTTATTTAAATGATGAAACCCCCCAAAACCCTAGGTTCTCTAATCAATATCTGACCGGCAGTCTGACATAGTCCAAACTTGGGTTTATTAAAATGATGAAACCCCCAAAAACCCAAGGTTCTCTAATCAATATCTGACCGGCAGTCTGACGCAGTCCAAACTTGGGTTTATTAAAATGATGAAAGCCCCCAAAACGCAAGGTTCTCTAATCAATATCTGACCGGCAGTCTGACGCAGTCCAAAGTTGGGTTTATTAAAATGATGAAAGCCCCCAAAACCCAAGGTTCTTTAATCAATATCTGACCGGCAGTCTGACATAGTCCAAACTTGGGTTTATTAAAATGATGAAACCCCCCAAAACCCAAGGTTCTCTAATCAATATCTGACCGTCAGTCTGACGCAGTCCAAACTTGGGTTTATTGAAATGATGAAACCCCCCAAAACCCAAGGTTCTCTCATCAATATCTGACCAGCAGTCTGCCAGAGTCCAAACTTGGGTTTATTAAAATGATGAAACCCCCCAAAACCCAAGGTTCTCTAATCAATATCTGACCAGTAGTCTGACATAGTGCAAACTTGGGTTTATTAAAATGATGAAACCTCCCAAAACCCAAGATTCTCCAATCAATATCTGACCGGCAGTCTGACGTAGTCCAAACTTGGGTTTATTAAAATGATAAAACCCCCCAAAACCCAAGGTTCTCTAATCAATATCTGACCGGTAGTCTGACATAGTCCAAACTTGGGTTTATTAAAATGATGAAACCTCCCGAAACCCAAGATTCTCCAATCAATATCTGACCAGCAGTCTGCCGTAGTCCAAACTTGGGTTTATTATAATGATGAAACCCTCCAAAACCCAAGGTTCTCTAATTGATCGATATCTGACCAGCAGTCTGACGTAGTCCAAATTTGGGTTTATAATGATGAAACCCCCAAAACCCTAAGTTCATTAATCAATATCTGACAGGCAGTCTGACGTAGTCCAAACTTGGGTTTATTAAATTGGTGAAACCCCCAAAACCCAAGGTTCTCTAATCAATATCTGACCAGCAGTCTGCCGTAGTCCAAACTTGGGTTTATTAAAATGATGAAACCCTCAAAACCCAAAGTTCTCTAATCAATATCTGACCGGCAGTCTGATGTAGTCCAAACGTGGGTTTATTAAAATGATGAAACCCCTAAAACCTAAAGTTCCCTAATCAATATCTGACCGGCAGTCTGACGTAGTCCAAACTTGGGTTTATTAAAATGATGAAACCCTCTAAAACCCAAATTTCTCAAATCAATATCTGACCGGCCAACTGACGTAGTCCAAACTTGGGTTTATTAAAATGCTGAAACCCCCCAAAACCCAAGGTTCTCTTATCAATATCTGACCGGCAGTCTGACGTAGTCCAAACTTGGGTTTATTAAAATGATGAAACCCCCCAAAACCCAAGGTTCTCTCATCAATATCTGACCGGCAGTCTGACATAATCCAAACTTTGGTTTTTTTAAATGATGAAACCCCCCAAAACCCAAGGTTCTCTAATCAATATCTGACCGGCAGTCTGACGTAGTCCAAAATTTGGTTTTTTTAAATGATGAAACCCCCCAAAAACCCAAGGTTCTCTAATCAATATTAGACCGGCAGTCTGACGTAGTCCAAACTTTGGTTTTTTTAAATGATGAAACCCCCCCAAAACGCAAGGTTCTCTCATCAATATCTGACCGGCAGTCTGACATAGTCCAAACTTGGGTTTATTAAAATGATGAAAGCCCCCAAAACGCAAGGTTCTCTCATCAATATCTGACCGGCAGTCTGACGCAGTCCAAACTTGGGTTTATTAAAATGATGAAAGCCCCCAAATCCCAAGGTTCTCCAATCAATATCTGACCAGCCGTCTGACGTAATCCAAACTTGGGTTTATTAAAATGATGAAACCCCCCAAAACCCGGGGTTCCCTAATCAATATCTGACCGGCAGTCTAACGCAGTCCAAACTTGGGTTTATTTAAATGATGAAAGCCCCCAAAACCCAAGGTTCTCTAATCAATATCTGACCGGCAGTCTGACGCAGTCCAAACTTGGGTTTATTAAAATGGTGAAACCCCCCAAAACCCAAGGTTCTCTAATTGATCGATATCTGACCAGCAGTCTGACGTAGTTCAAACTTGGGTTTATAATGATGAAAACCCCAAAACCCTAAGTTCTCTAATCAATATCAACCGGCAGTCTGACATAGTCCAAACTTGGGTTTATTAAAATGATGAAACCCCCCAAAACCCAAGGTTCTCTAATCAATATCTGACCGGCAGTCTGACGTAGTCCAAACTTGGGTGTATTAAAATGATGAAACCCCCCAAAACCCAAGGTTCTTTAATCAATATCTGACCGGCAGTCTGACATAGTCCAAACTTGGGTTTATTAAACTGATGAAACCCCCCAAAAACCCAAGGTTCTCTAATCAATATCTGACCGGCAGTCTGACGCAGTCCAAACTTGGGTTTATTAAAATGGTGAAACCCCCCAAAACCCAAGGTTCTCTAATTGATCGATATCTGACCAGCAGTCTGACGTAGTCCAAACTTGGGTGTATTAAAATGATGAAACCCCCCAAAACCCAAGGTTCTCTAATCAATATCTGACCAGCAGTCTGACGTCGTCCAAACTTGGGTTTATTAACATGATGAAACGCCACAAAACTCAAGGTTCTCTAACCCATATCTGACCGGCAGTTTGCCGTAGTCCAAACTTGGGTTTATTAAAATGATGAAACCCCCCAAAACTCAAGGTTCTTTAACCAATATCTGACCGGCAGTCTGCCATAGTCCAAACTTGGGCTTATTAACATGATGAAACCCCCCAAAACCCAAGGTTCTCTAATCAATATCTGACCGGTAGTCTGCCGTCGTCCAAACTTGGGTTTATTAACATGATGAAACGCCCCAAAACTCAAGGTTCTCTAACCAATATCTGACCGGCAGTCTGACGTAGTCCAAACTTGGGTTTATTAACATGATGAAACGCCCCAAAACTCAAGGTTCTCGAACCAATATCTGACCGGCAGTCTGCCATAGTCCAAACTTGGGTTTATTAACATGATGAAACCCCCCAAAACCCAAGGTTCTCTCATCAATATCTGACCAGCAGTCTGCCAGAGTCCAAACTTGGGTTTATTAAAATGATGAAACCCCCCAAAACCCAAGGTTCTCTAATCAATATCTGACCGGTAGTCTGACATAGTCCAAACTTGGGTTTATTAAAATGATGAAACCTCCCAAAACCCAAGATTCTCCAATCAATATCTGACCGGCAGTCTGAAGTAGTCCAAACTTGGGTTTATTAAAATGATAAAAACCCCCAAAACCCAAGGTTCTCTAATCAATATCTGACCGGTAGTCTGACATAGTCCAAACTTGGGTTTATTAAAATGATGAAACCTCCCAAAACCCAAGATTCTCCAATCAATATCTGACCAGCAGTCTGCCGTAGTCCAAACTTGGGTTTATTAAAATGATGAAACCCTCCAAAACCCAAGGTTCTCTAATTGATCGATATCTGACCAGCAGTCTGACGTCGTCCAAATTTGGGTTTATAATGATGAAACCCCCAAAACCCTAAGTTCATTAATCAATATCTGACAGGCAGTCTGACGTAGTCCAAACTTGGGTTTATTAAATTGGTGAAACCCCCAAAACCCAAGGTTCTCTAATCAATATCTGACCAGCAGTCTGCCGTAGTCCAAACTTGGGTTTATTAAAAAGATGAAACCCTCAAAACCCAAAGTTCTCTCATCAATATCTGACCGGCAGTCTGATGTAGTCCAAACGTGGGTTTATTAAAATGATGAAACCCCTAAAACCTAAAGTTCTCTAATCAATATCTGACCGGCAGTCTGATGTAGTCCAAACTTGGGTTTATTAAAACTAGGGCATGCCCGTACTATATCTATATCTAAAATTATATCCCCCCCCCCTCTATTTACATGAAATGGTTTGGTCCAAAGCGAACGGCTTGCGAGTACGGTGACAATCCCCCCCCTCTATTTACATGAAATGGTTTGGTCCAAAGCGAACGGCTTGCGAGTACGGTGACAATCCCCCCCCTCCCCTCTATTTACATGAAATGGTTTGGTCCAAAGCGAACGGCTTGCGAGTACGGTGACAATCCCCCCCCCCCCCCCCTCTATTTACATGCAATGGTTTGGTCCAAAGCGAACGGCTTGCGGAGTTTGGTAAAGAAATCGCCATAGCTCGCTAACTACTTGTCCGATTAATATGAAACCTTGAAAAGGCACATCCTCGGGTCCCCAGCAATATACCTGGCAAGTTGCAAGTATATCGGACCGGTAGTTGTCGCGAAACAGCGGTCACAGACAAACATACATACATACATACATACAAACATACAAACATACAAACATACAAACATACACACAGAGATTACTGGAATTATAGATAGATGATGACACCCCCTAAAACCCAAATTTCTCAAATCAATATCTGACCGGCCAACTGACGTAGTCCAAACTTGGGTTTATTAAAATGCTGAAACCCCCAAAACCCAAGGTTCTCTTATCAATATCTGACCGGCAGTCTGAAGTAGTCCAAACTTGGGTTTATTAAAATGATGAAACCCCCCAAAACCCAAGGTTCTCTAATCAATATCTGACCGGCAGTCTGACGTAATCCAAACTTTGGTTTTTTTTAATGATGAACCCCCCTAATACCCAAAGTTCTCTAATCAATATCTGACCGGCAGTCTGACGCAGTCCAAACTTGGGTTTATTAAAATGATGAAACCCCCCAAAACCCAAGGTTCTCTCACAATATCTGACCGGCAGTCTGACGTAGTCCAAACTTGGGTTTATTAAAATGATGAAACCCCCCAAAACCCGAGGTTCTCCAATCAATATCTGACCGGCAGTCTGACGCAGTCCAAACTTGGGTTTATTAAAATGATGAAACCCCCCAAAACCCAAGGTTCTCTTACAATATCTGACCGGCAGTCTGACGTAGTCCAAACTTGGGTTTATTAAAATGATGAAACCCCCCAAAACCCAAGGTTCTCTTATCAATATCTGACCGGCAGTCTGACGTAGTCCAAAATTTGGTTTTTTTAAATGACTAGGGCATGCCCGTACTATATATATATCTAAAATTATATCCCCCCCCTCTATTTACATGAAATGGTTTAGTCCATTCGCAAAGCCAAAGCGAACGGCTTGCGAGTACGGTGACAATCCCCCCCCTCTATTTACATGAAATGGTTTGGTCCATTCGCAAAGCCAAAGCGAACGGCTTGCGAGTACGGTGACAATCCCCCCCCCCCCCTCTATTTACATGAAATGGTTTGGTCCAAAGCGAACGGCTTGCGGAGTTTGGTAAATAAATCGCCATAGCTCGGTAACTACTTGTCCGATTAATATGAAACCTTGAAAAGGCACATCCTCGGGTCCCCAGCAATATACCTGGCAAGTTTCAAGTATATCGGACCCGTGGTTGTCGAGAAACAGCGGTCACAGACAAACGACAAACACACAGACAAACACACAGACATACAGAGATTACTGGAATTATAGATAGATGAAACCCCCCAAAAACCCAAGGTTCTCTAATCAATATTAGACCGGCAGTCTGACATCGTCCAAACTTTGGTTTTTTTAAATGATGAAACCCCCCCAAAACCCAAGGTTCTCTCATCAATATCTGACCGGCAGTCTGACATAGTCCAAACTTGGGTTTATTAAAATGATGAAAGCCCCCAAAACGCAAGGTTCTCTCATCAATATCTGACCGGCAGTCTGACGCAGTCCAAACTTGGGTTTATTAAAATGATGAAAGCCCCCAAATCCCAAGGTTCTATAATCAATATCTGACCGGCCGTCTGACGTAATCCAAACTTGGGTTTATTAAAATGATGAAACCCCCCAAAACCAGGGGTTCGCTAATCAATATCTGACCGGCAGTCTGACGCAGTCCAAACTTGGGTTTATTTAAATGATGAAATCTCCCAAAACCCAAGGTTCTCTAATCAATATCTGACCGGCAGTCTGACGTAATCCAAACTTGGGTTTATTTAAATGATGCAACCCCCCAAAACCCTAGGTTCTCTAATCAATATCTGACCGGCAGTCTGACATAGTCCAAACTTGGGTTTATTAAAATGATGAAACCCCCAAAAACCCAAGGTTCTCTAATCAATATCTGACCGGCAGTCTGACGCAGTCCAAACTTGGGTTTATTAAAATGATGAAAGCCCCCAAAACCCAAGGTTCTTTAATCAATATCTGACCGGCAGTCTGACATAGTCCAAACTTGGGTTTATTAAAATGATGAAACCCCCCAAAACCCAAGGTTCTCTAATCAATATCTGACCGGCAGTCTGACGCAGTCCAAACTTGGGTTTATTGAAATGATGAAACCCCCCAAAACCCAAGGTTCTCTCATCAATAACTGACCAGCAGTCTGCCAGAGTCCAAACTTGGGTTTATTAAAATGATGAAACCCCCCAAAACCCAAGGTTCTCTAATCAATATCTGACCAGTAGTCTGACATAGTCCAAACTTGGGTTTATTAAAATGATGAAACCTCCCAAAACCCAAGATTCTCCAATCAATATCTGACCGGCAGTCTGACGTAGTCCAAACTTGGGTTTATTAAAATGATAAACCCCCCAAAACCCAAGGTTCTCTAATCAATATCTGACCGGTAGTCTGACATAGTCCAAACTTGGGTTTATTAAAATGATGAAAGCCCCCAAATCCCAAGGTTCTCCAATCAATATCTGACCGGCAGTCTAACGCAGTCCAAACTTGGGTTTATTTAAATGATGAAAGCCCCCAAAACCCAAGGTTCTCTAATCAATATCTGACCGGCAGTCTGACGTAATCCAAACTTGGGTTTATTAAAATGATGAAACCCCCCAAAACCCAAGGTTCTCTAATCAATATCTGACCGGCAGTCTGCCATAGTCCAAACTTGGGTTTATTAAAATGATGAAACCCCCCAAAACTCAAGGTTCTCTAATCAATATCTGACCGGCAGTCTGACATAGTCCAAACTTGGGTTTATTAAAATGATGAAACCCCCCAAAACCCAAGGTTCTCTAATCAATATCTGACCGGCAGTCTGACACAGTCCAAACTTGGGTTTATTAAAATGATGAAACCCCCCAAAACCTGGGGTTCCCTAATCAATATCTGACCGGCAGTCTGACGCAGTCCAAACTTGGGTTTATTTAAATGATGAAATCTCCCAAAACCCAAGGTTCTCCAATCAATATCTGACCGGCAGTCTGACGTAATCCAAACTTGGGTTTATTTAAATGATGAAACCCCCCAAAACCCTAGGTTCTCTAATCAATATCTGACCGGCAGTCTGACATAGTCCAAACTTGGGTTTATTAAAATGATGAAACCCCCAAAAACCCAAGGTTCTCTAATCAATATCTGACCGGCAGTCTGACGCAGTCCAAACTTGGGTTTATTAAAATGATGAAAGCCCCCAAAACGCAAGGTTCTCTAATCAATATCTGACCGGCAGTCTGACGCAGTCCAAACTTGGGTTTATTAAAATGATGAAAGCCCCCAAAACCCAAGGTTCTTTAATCAATATCTGACCGGCAGTCTGACATAGTCCAAACTTGGGTTTATTAAAATGATGAAACCCCCCAAAACCCAAGGTTCTCTCATCAATATCTGACCAGCAGTCTGCCAGAGTCCAAACTTGGGTTTATTAAAATGATGAAACCCCCCAAAACCCAAGGTTCTCTAATCAATATCTGACCGGTAGTCTGACATAGTCCAAACTTGGGTTTATTAAAATGAGGAAACCTCCCAAAACCCAAGATTCTCCAATCAATATCTGACCGGCAGTCTGACGTAGTCCAAACTTGGGTTTATTAAAATGCTAAAACCCCCCAAAACCCAAGGTTCTCTAATCAATATCTGACCGGTAGTCTGACATAGTCTAAACTTGGGTTTATTAAAATGATGAAACCCTCCAAAACCCAAGGTTCTCTAATTGATCGATATCTGACCAGCAGTCTGACGTAGTCCAAATTTGGGTTTATAATGATGAAACCCCCAAAACCCTAAGTTCATTAATCAATATCTGACCGGCAGTCTGACGTAGTCCAAACTTGGGTTTATTAAAATGATGAAACCCCCCAAAACCCAAGGTTCTCTCATCAATATCTGACCAGCAGTCTGCCAGAGTCCAAACTTGAGTTTATTAAAATGATGAAACCCTCAAAACCCAAAGTTCTCTAATCAATATCTGACCGGCAGTCTGATGTAGTCCAAACGTGGGTTTATTAAAATGATGAAACCCCTAAAACCTAAAGTTCCCTAATCAATATCTGACCGGCAGTCTGACGTAGTCCAAACTTGGGTTTATTAAAATGATGAAACCCCCTAAAACCCAAATTTCTAAAATCAATATCTGACCGGCCAACTGACGTAGTCCAAACTTGGGTTTATTAAAATGCTGAAACCCCCCAAAACCCAAGGTTCTCTTATCAATATCTGACCGGCAGTCTGACGTAGTCCAAACTTGGGTTTATTAAAATGATGAAACCCCCCAAAACCCAAGGTTCTCTAATCAATATCTGACCGGCAGTCTGACATAATCCAAACTTTGGTTTTTTTAAATGATGAAACCCCCCAAAACCCAAGGTTCTCTAATCAATATCTGACCGGCAGTCTGACGTAGTCCAAAATTTGGTTTTTTTAAATGATGAAACCCCCCAAAAACCCAAGGTTCTCTAATCAATATTAGACCGGCAGTCTGACGTAGTCCAAACTTTGGTTTTTTTAAATGATGAAACCCCCCCAAAACGCAAGGTTCTCTAATCAATATCTGACCGGCAGTCTGACGCAGTCCAAACTTGGGTTTATTAAAACTAGGGCATGCCCGTACTATATATATATATCTAAAATTATATCCCCCCCCTCTATTTACATGAAATGGTTTGGTTCATTCGCAAAGCCAAAGCGGACGGCTTGCGAGTACGGTGACAATCCCCCCCCTCTATTTACATGAAATGGTTTGGTCCAAAGCGAACGGCTTGCGAGTACGGTGACAATCCCCCCCCCCCCCCCCTCTATTTACATGGAATGGTTTGGTCCAAAGCGAACGGCTTGCGAGTACGTTGACAATCCCCCCCCTCTATTTACATGAAATGGTTTGGTCCAAAGCGAACGGCTTGCGGAGTTTGGTAAAGAAATCGCCATAGCTCGGTAACTACTTGTCCGATTAATTTAAAACCTTGAAAAGGCACATCCTCGGGTCCCCAGCAATATACCTGGCAAGTTTCAAGTATATCGGACCGATAGTTGTCGAGAAACAGCGGTCGCATACACACACACAGACACACACACACACAGAGATTACTGGAATTATAGATAGACTAAGGCATGCCCGTACGTGGGTGCCCGTTCCTTGCCAAAAAAAAAAAAAACGCTACCCGTACGCTCTACCCCGCCCGTACGCCCGTACGCCCGTAAACAAAAAAAACAACGCTCTTCGCTTCCGCCCTTCGCTCTGGGAGAAATAATGCGCATAAGAAATCGAGAAATTATTATTTTCTCCGGAAGAAATCGAATTACGAACCGTAATGGCGCACGCGCTCGGCTCGGCTCGCAACAACGCGTTCTGTGATTGGCTGCCGGAAGTGAAGTCTTCACTGTCCGGAAGGTCGCAAATCGCAGTTACGATGAATCGCAAATTAGTTTTATTTAGTTTTAAAACATAGTTTAACGGCAACATAGTTTTCCAACGTGAAATAAATGAATACGCTCTCAAATGTGCCGTCCGAGGCAGAGTCTGTTCGCCACGTTCGGCACACGTGATAGCTCGCTGCTCTCTGATTGGTTGAATCGTTTTTTGGACATAGCTCGGTAACTACTTGTCCGATTAATATGAAACCTTGAAAAGGCACATCCTCGGGTCCCCAGCAATATACCTGGCAAGTTTAAAGTATATCGGACCCGTGGTTGTCGAGAAACAGCGGTCACAGACATACATACATACATACATACATACATACATACATACATACACACAGAGATTACTGGAATTATAGATAGATGATGAAAGCCCCCAAAACGCAAGGTTCTCTAATCAATATCTGACCGGCAGTCTGACGCAGTCCAAACTTGGGTTTATTAAAATGATGAAAGCCCCCAAAACCCAAGGTTCTTTAATCAATATCTGACCGGCAGTCTGACATAGTCCAAACTTGGGTTTATTAAAATGATGAAACCCCCCAAAACCCAAGGTTCTCTAATCAATATCTGACCGGCAGTCTGACGCAGTCCAAACTTGGGTTTATTGAAATGATGAAACCCCCCAAAACCCAAGGTTCTCTCATCAATATCTGACCAGCAGTCTGCCAGAGTCCAAACTTGGGTTTATTAAAATGATGAAACCCCCCAAAACCCAAGGTTCTCTAATCAATATCTGACCAGTAGTCTGACATAGTCCAAACTTGGGTTTATTAAAATGATGAAACCTCCCAAAACCCAAGATTCTCCAATCAATATCTGACCGGCAGTCTGACGTAGTCCAAACTTGGGTTTATTAAAATGATAAAACCCCCCAAAACCCAAGGTTCTCTAATCAATATCTGACCGGTAGTCTGACATAGTCCAAACTTGGGTTTATTAAAACTAGGGCATGCCCGTACTATATATAAGCTAGGACGTGCCCGTACGTGGGTGCAAAAAAACATGCGTGCAAACAACAACAACAAAAAAAAACTTTGAAACCACGTGGCAGTAACGACCACAGAACCCTCCCCCTCTATTTACATGAATGGTTTGGTCCATTCGCAACGACCACAGAACCCCCCCCCTCTATTTACATGCAATGGTTTGGTCCATTCGCAACGCCAAAGCGAACGGCGAACGGCTAAATCGCCATAGCTCGGTAAGTACTTGTCCGATTAATTTCAAACCTTGAAAAGGCACATCCTCGGGTCCCCAGCAATATACCTGGCAAGTTTAAAGTATATCGGACCCGTGGTTGTCGAGAAACAGCGGTCACAGACAAACACACACACACACACACACACACACACACACACACACACACACACACACACACACACACACACACACACACACACAGAGATTAGTGGAATTATAGATAGATGATGAAACCTCCCGAAACCCAAGATTCTCCAATCAATATCTGACCAGCAGTCTGCCGTAGTCCAAACTTGGGTTTATTAAAATGATGAAACCCTCCAAAACCCAAGGTTCTCTAATTGATCGATATCTGACCAGCAGTCTGACGTAGTCCAAATTTGGGTTTATAATGATGAAACCCCCAAAACCCAAGATTCTCCAATCAATATCTGACCAGCAGTCTGCCGCAGTCCAAACTTGGGTTTATTAAAATGATGAAAGCCCCCAAAACCCAAGGTTCTCTAATCAATATCTGACCGGCAGTCTGACATAGTCCAAACTTGGGTTTATTAAAATGATGAAACCCCCCAAAACCCAAGGTTCTCTAATCAATATCTGACCGGCAGTCTGACGTAGTCCAAACTTGGGTGTATTAAAATGATGAAACCCCCCAAAACCCAAGGTTCTCTAATCAATATCTGACCGGCAGTCTGACGCAGTCCAAACTTGGGTTTATTAAAATGGTGAAACCCCCCAAAACCCAAGGTTCTCTAATTGATCGATATCTGACCAGCAGTCTGACGTAGTTCAAACTTGGGTTTATAATGATGAAACCCCCAAAACCCTAAGTTCTCTAATCAATATCAACCGGCAGTCTGACATAGTCCAAACTTGGGTTTATTAAAATGATGAAACCCCCCAAAACCCAAGGTTCTCTAATCAATATCTGACCGGCAGTCTGACGTAGTCCAAACTTGGGTGTATTAAAATGATGAAACCCCCCAAAACCCAAGGTTCTTTAATCAATATCTGACCGGCAGTCTGACATAGTCCAAACTTGGGTTTATTAAAATGATGAAACCCCCCAAAAACCCAAGGTTCTCTAATCAATATCTGACCGGCAGTCTGACGCAGTCCAAACTTGGGTTTATTAAAATGGTGAAACCCCCCAAAACCCAAGGTTCTCTAATTGATCGATATCTGACCAGCAGTCTGACGTAGTCCAAACTTGGGTGTATTAAAATGATGAAACCCCCCAAAACCCAAGGTTCTCTAATCAATATCTGACCAGCAGTCTGACGTCGTCCAAACTTGGGTTTATTAACATGATGAAACGCCACAAAACTCAAGGTTCTCTAACCCATATCTGACTGGCAGTTTGCCGTAGTCCAAACTTGGGTTTATTAAAATGATGAAACCCCCCAAAACTCAAGGTTCTTTAACCAATATCTGACCGGCAGTCTGCCATAGTCCAAACTTGGGCTTATTAACATGATGAAACCCCCCAAAACCCAAGGTTCTCTAATCAATATCTGACCGGTAGTCTGCCGTCGTCCAAACTTGGGTTTATTAACATGATGAAACGCCCCAAAACTCAAGGTTCTCTAACCAATATCTGACCGGCAGTCTGACGTAGTCCAAACTTGGGTTTATTAACATGATGAAACGCCCCAAAACTCAAGGTTCTCGAACCAATATCTGACCGGCAGTCTGCCATAGTCCAAACTTGGGTTTATTAACATGATGAAACCCCCCAAAACCCAAGGTTCTCTCATCAATATCTGACCAGCAGTCTGCCAGAGTCCAAACTTGGGTTTATTAAAATGATGAAACCCCCCAAAACCCAAGGTTCTCTAATCAATATCTGACCGGTAGTCTGACATAGTCCAAACTTGGGTTTATTAAAATGATGAAACCTCCCAAAACCCAAGATTCTCCAATCAATATCTGACCGGCAGTCTGAAGTAGTCCAAACTTGGGTTTATTAAAATGATAAAACCCCCCAAAACCCAAGGTTCTCTAATCAATATCTGACCGGTAGTCTGACATAGTCTAAACTTGGGTTTATTAAAATGATGAAACCCTCCAAAACCCAAGGTTCTCTAATTGATCGATATCTGACCAGCAGTCTGACGTAGTCCAAATTTGGGTTTATAATGATGAAACCCCCAAAACCCTAAGTTCATTAATCAATATCTGACCGGCAGTCTGACGTAGTCCAAACTTGGGTTTATTAAAATGATGAAACCCCCCAAAACCCAAGGTTCTCTCATCAATATCTGACCAGCAGTCTGCCAGAGTCCAAACTTGAGTTTATTAAAATGATGAAACCCTCAAAACCCAAAGTTCTCTAATCAATATCTGACCGGCAGTCTGATGTAGTCCAAACGTGGGTTTATTAAAATGATGAAACCCCTAAAACCTAAAGTTCCCTAATCAATATCTGACCGGCAGTCTGACGTAGTCCAAACTTGGGTTTATTAAAATGATGAAACCCCCTAAAACCCAAATTTCTAAAATCAATATCTGACCGGCCAACTGACGTAGTCCAAACTTGGGTTTATTAAAATGCTGAAACCCCCCAAAACCCAAGGTTCTCTTATCAATATCTGACCAGCAGTCTGACGTAGTCCAAACTTGGGTTTATTAAAATGATGAAACCCCCCAAAACCCAAGGTTCTCTAATCAATATCTGACCGGCAGTCTGACATAATCCAAACTTTGGTTTTTTTAAATGATGAAACCCCCCAAAACCCAAGGTTCTCTAATCAATATCTGACCGGCAGTCTGACGTAGTCCAAAATTTGGTTTTTTTAAATGATGAAACCCCCCAAAAACCCAAGGTTCTCTAATCAATATTAGACCGGCAGTCTGACGTAGTCCAAACTTTGGTTTTTTTAAATGATGAAACCCCCCCAAAACGCAAGGTTCTCTAATCAATATCTGACCGGCAGTCTGACGCAGTCCAAACTTGGGTTTATTAAAACTAGGGCATGCCCGTACTATATATATATATCTAAAATTATATCCCCCCCCTCTATTTACATGAAATGGTTTGGTTCATTCGCAAAGCCAAAGCGGACGGCTTGCGAGTACGGTGACAATCCCCCCCCTCTATTTACATGAAATGGTTTGGTCCAAAGCGAACGGCTTGCGAGTACGGTGACAATCCCCCCCCCCTCTATTTACATGGAATGGTTTGGTCCAAAGCGAACGGCTTGCGAGTACGTTGACAATCCCCCCCCTCTATTTACATGAAATGGTTTGGTCCAAAGCGAACGGCTTGCGGAGTTTGGTAAAGAAATCGCCATAGCTCGGTAACTACTTGTCCGATTAATTTAAAACCTTGAAAAGGCACATCCTCGGGTCCCCAGCAATATACCTGGCAAGTTTCAAGTATATCGGACCGGTAGTTGTCGAGAAACAGCGGTCGCATACACACACACAGACACACACACACACAGAGATTACTGGAATTATAGATAGACTAAGGCATGCCCGTACGTGGGTGCCCGTTCCTTGCCAAAAAAAAAAAAAACGCTACCCGTACGCTCTACCCCGCCCGTACGCCCGTACGCCCGTAAACAAAAAAAACAACGCTCTTCGCTTCCGCCCTTCGCTCTGGGAGAAATAATGCGCATAAGAAATCGAGAAATTATTATTTTCTCCGAAAGAAATCGAATTACGAACCGTAATGGCGCACGCGCTCGGCTCGGCTCGCAACAACGCGTTCTGTGATTGGCTGCCGGAAGTGAAGTCTTCACTGTCCGGAAGGTCGCAAATCGCAGTTACGATGAATCGCAAATTAGTTTTATTTAGTTTTAAAACATAGTTTAACGGCAACATAGTTTTCCAACGTGAAATAAATGAATACGCTCTCAAATGTGCCGTCCGTGGCAGAGTCTGTTCGCCACGTTCGGCACACGTGATAGCTCGCTGCTCTCTGATTGGTTGAATCGTTTTTTGGACATAGCTCGGTAACTACTTGTCCGATTAATATGAAACCTTGAAAAGGCACATCCTCGGGTCCCCAGCAATATACCTGGCAAGTTTAAAGTATATCGGACCCGTGGTTGTCGAGAAACAGCGGTCACAGACATACATACATACATACATACATACATACATACATACATACATACACACAGAGATTACTGGAATTATAGATAGATGATGAAAGCCCCCAAAACGCAAGGTTCTCTAATCAATATCTGACCGGCAGTCTGACGCAGTCCAAACTTGGGTTTATTAAAATGATGAAAGCCCCCAAAACCCAAGGTTCTTTAATCAATATCTGACCGGCAGTCTGACATAGTCCAAACTTGGGTTTATTAAAATGATGAAACCCCCCAAAACCCAAGGTTCTCTAATCAATATCTGACCGGCAGTCTGACGCAGTCCAAACTTGGGTTTATTAAAATGATGAAACCCCCCAAAACCCAAGGTTCTCTAATCAATATCTGACCAGTAGTCTGACATAGTCCAAACTTGGGTTTATTAAAATGATGAAACCTCCCAAAACCCAAGATTCTCCAATCAATATCTGACCGGCAGTCTGACGTAGTCCAAACTTGGGTTTATTAAAATGATAAAACCCCCCAAAACCCAAGGTTCTCTAATCAATATCTGACCGGTAGTCTGACATAGTCCAAACTTGGGTTTATTAAAACTAGGGCATGCCCGTACTATATATAAGCTAGGACGTGCCCGTACGTGGGTGCAAAAAAACATGCGTGCAAACAACAACAACAAAAAAAAACTTTGAAACCACGTGGCAGTAACGACCACAGAACCCTCCCCCTCTATTTACATGAATGGTTTGGTCCATTCGCAACGACCACAGAACCCCCCCCTCTATTTACATGCAATGGTTTGGTCCATTCGCAACGCCAAAGCGAACGGCGAACGGCTAAATCGCCATAGCTCGGTAAGTACTTGTCCGATTAATTTCAAACCTTGAAAAGGCACATCCTCGGGTCCCCAGCAATATACCTGGCAAGTTTAAAGTATATCGGACCCGTGGTTGTCGAGAAACAGCGGTCACAGACAAACACACACACACACACACACACACACACACACACACACACACACACACACACACAGAGATTAGTGGAATTACAGATAGATGATGAAACCTCCCGAAACCCAAGATTCTCCAATCAATATCTGACCAGCAGTCTGCCGTAGTCCAAACTTGGGTTTATTAAAATGATGAAACCCTCCAAAACCCAAGGTTCTCTAATTGATCGATATCTGACCAGCAGTCTGACGTAGTCCAAATTTGGGTTTATAATGATGAAACCCCCAAAACCCAAGATTCTCCAATCAATATCTGACCAGCAGTCTGCCGCAGTCCAAACTTGGGTTTATTAAAATGATGAAAGCCCCCAAAACCCAAGGTTCTCTAATCAATATCTGACCGGCAGTCTGACATAGTCCAAACTTGGGTTTATTAAAATGATGAAACCCCCCAAAACCCAAGGTTCTCTAATCAATATCTGACCGGCAGTCTGACGTAGTCCAAACTTGGGTGTATTAAAATGATGAAACCCCCCAAAACCCAAGGTTCTCTAATCAATATCTGACCGGCAGTCTGACGCAGTCCAAACTTGGGTTTATTAAAATGGTGAAACCCCCCAAAACCCAAGGTTCTCTAATTGATCGATATCTGACCAGCAGTCTGACGTAGTTCAAACTTGGGTTTATAATGATGAAACCCCCAAAACCCTAAGTTCTCTAATCAATATCAACCGGCAGTCTGACATAGTCCAAACTTGGGTTTATTAAAATGATGAAACCCCCCAAAACCCAAGGTTCTCTAATCAATATCTGACCGGCAGTCTGACGTAGTCCAAACTTGGGTGTATTAAAATGATGAAACCCCCCAAAACCCAAGGTTCTTTAATCAATATCTGACCGGCAGTCTGACATAGTCCAAACTTGGGTTTATTAAAATGATGAAACCCCCCAAAAACCCAAGGTTCTCTAATCAATATCTGACCGGCAGTCTGACGCAGTCCAAACTTGGGTTTATTAAAATGGTGAAACCCCCCAAAACCCAAGGTTCTCTAATTGATCGATATCTGACCAGCAGTCTGACGTAGTCCAAACTTGGGTGTATTAAAATGATGAAACCCCCCAAAACCCAAGGTTCTCTAATCAATATCTGACCAGCAGTCTGACGTCGTCCAAACTTGGGTTTATTAACATGATGAAACGCCACAAAACTCAAGGTTCTCTAACCCATATCTGACCGGCAGTTTGCCGTAGTCCAAACTTGGGTTTATTAAAATGATGAAACCCCCCAAAACTCAAGGTTCTTTAACCAATATCTGACCGGCAGTCTGCCATAGTCCAAACTTGGGCTTATTAACATGATGAAACCCCCCAAAACCCAAGGTTCTCTAATCAATATCTGACCGGTAGTCTGCCGTCGTCCAAACTTGGGTTTATTAACATGATGAAACGCCCCAAAACTCAAGGTTCTCTAACCAATATCTGACCGGCAGTCTGACGTAGTCCAAACTTGGGTTTATTAACATGATGAAACGCCCCAAAACTCAAGGTTCTCGAACCAATATCTGACCGGCAGTCTGCCATAGTCCAAACTTGGGTTTATTAACATGATGAAACCCCCCAAAACCCAAGGTTCTCTCATCAATATCTGACCAGCAGTCTGCCAGAGTCCAAACTTGGGTTTATTAAAATGATGAAACCCCCCAAAACCCAAGGTTCTCTAATCAATATCTGACCGGTAGTCTGACATAGTCCAAACTTGGGTTTATTAAAATGATGAAACCTCCCAAAACCCAAGATTCTCCAATCAATATCTGACCGGCAGTCTGAAGTAGTCCAAACTTGGGTTTATTAAAATGATAAAACCCCCCAAAACCCAAGGTTCTCTAATCAATATCTGACAGGTAGTCTGACATAGTCCAAACTTGGGTTTATTAAAATGATGAAACCTCCCAAAACCCAAGATTCTCCAATCAATATCTGACCAGCAGTCTGCCGTAGTCCAAACTTGGGTTTATTAAAATGATGAAACCCTCCAAAACCCAAGGTTCTCTAATTGATCGATATCTGACCAGCAGTCTGACGTAGTCCAAATTTGGGTTTATAATGATGAAACCCCCAAAACCCTAAGTTCATTAATCAATATCTGACAGGCAGTCTGACGTAGTCCAAACTTGGGTTTATTAAATTGGTGAAACCCCCAAAACCCAAGGTTCTCTAATCAATATCTGACCAGCAGTCTGCCATAGTCCAAACTTGGGTTTATTAAAAAGATGAAACCCTCAAAACCCAAAGTTCTCTAATCAATATCTGACCGGCAGTCTGATGTAGTCCAAACGTGGGTTTATTAAAATGATGAAACCCCTAAAACCTAAAGTTCTCTAATCAATATCTGACCGGCAGTCTGATGTAGTCCAAACTTGGGTTTATTAAAACTAGGGCATGCCCGTACTATATCTATATCTAAAATTATATCCCCCCCCCTCTATTTACATGAAATGGTTTGGTCCAAAGCGAACGGCTTGCGAGTACGGTGACAATCCCCCCCCTCTATTTACATGAAATGGTTTGGTCCAAAGCGAACGGCTTGCGAGTACGGTGACAATCCCCCCCCCTCTATTTACATGAAATGGTTTGGTCCAAAGCGAACGGCTTGCGAGTACGGTGACAATCCCCCCCCCCCCCCTCTATTTACATGCAATGGTTTGGTCCAAAGCGAACGGCTTGCGGAGTTTGGTAAAGAAATCGCCATAGCTCGCTAACTACTTGTCCGATTAATATGAAACCTTGAAAAGGCACATCCTCGGGTCCCCAGCAATATACCTGGCAAGTTGCAAGTATATCGGACCGGTAGTTGTCGCGAAACAGCGGTCACAGACAAACATACATACATACATACATACATTCAAACATACAAACATACAAACATACAAACATACACACAGAGATTACTGGAATTATAGATAGATGATGACACCCCCTAAAACCCAAATTTCTCTAATCAATATCTGACCAGCAGTCTGCCGTAGTCCAAACTTGGGTTTATTAAAAAGATGAAACCCTCAAAACCCAAAGTTCTCTAATCAATATCTGACCGGCAGTCTGATGTAGTCCAAACGTGGGTTTATTAAAATGATGAAACCCCTAAAACCTAAAGTTCTCTAATCAATATCTGACCGGCAGTCTGACGTAGTCCAAACTTGGGTTTATTAAAATGATGACACCCCCTAAAACCCAAATTTCTTAAATCAATATCTGACCGGCCAACTGACGTAGTCCAAACTTGGGTTTATTAAAATGCTGAAACCCCCCAAAACCCAAGGTTCTCTTATCAATATCTGACCGGCAGTCTGAAGTAGTCCAAACTTGGGTTTATTAAAATGATGAAACCCCCCAAAACCCAAGGTTCTCTAATCAATATCTGACCGGCAGTCTGACGTAATCCAAACTTTGGTTTTTTTTAATGATGAACCCCCCTAATACCCAAAGTTCTCTAATCAATATCTGACCGGCAGTCTGACGCAGTCCAAACTTGGGTTTATTAAAATGATGAAACCCCCCAAAACCCAAGGTTCTCTCACAATATCTGACCGGCAGTCTGACGTAGTCCAAACTTGGGTTTATTAAAATGATGAAACCCCCCAAAACCCGAGGTTCTCCAATCAATATCTGACCGGCAGTCTGACGCAGTCCAAACTTGGGTTTATTAAAATGATGAAACCCCCCAAAACCCAAGGTTCTCTTACAATATCTGACCGGCAGTCTGACGTAGTCCAAACTTGGGTTTATTAAAATGATGAAACCCCCCAAAACCCAAGATTCTCTAATCAATATCTGACCGGCAGTCTGATATAATCCAAACTTTGGTTTTTTTAAATGATGAAACCCCCCAAAACCCAAGGTTCTCTAATCAATATCTGACCGGCAGTCTGACGTAGTCCAAAATTTGGTTTTTTTAAATGACTAGGGCATGCCCGTACTATATATATATCTAAAATTATATCCCCCCCCCCTCTATTTACATGAAATGGTTTGGTCCATTCGCAAAGCCAAAGCGAACGGCTTGCGAGTACGGTGACAATCCCCCCCCTCTATTTACATGAAATGGTTTGGTGTATTCGCAAAGCCAAAGCGAACGGCTTGCGAGTACGGTGACAATCCCCCCCCCTCTATTTACATGAAATGGTTTGGTCCAAAGCGAACGGCTTGCGGAGTTTGGTAAATAAATCGCCATAGCTCGGTAACTACTTGTCCGATTAATATGAAACCTTGAAAAGGCACATCCTCGGGTCCCCAGCAATATACCTGGCAAGTTTCAAGTATATCGGACCCGTGGTTGTCGAGAAACAGCGGTCACAGACAAACGACAAACACACAGACAAACACACAGACATACAGAGATTACTGGAATTATAGATAGATGAAACCCCCCAAAAACCCAAGGTTCTCTAATCAATATTAGACCGGCAGTCTGACATCGTCCAAACTTTGGTTTTTTTAAATGATGAAACCCCCCCAAAACCCAAGGTTCTCTCATCAATATCTGACCGGCAGTCTGACATAGTCCAAACTTGGGTTTATTAAAATGATGAAAGCCCCCAAAACGCAAGGTTCTCTCATCAATATCTGACCGGCAGTCTGACGCAGTCCAAACTTGGGTTTATTAAAATGATGAAAGCCCCCAAATCCCAAGGTTCTATAATCAATATCTGACCGGCCGTCTGACGTAATCCAAACTTGGGTTTATTAAAATGATGAAACCCCCCAAAACCAGGGGTTCGCTAATCAATATCTGACCGGCAGTCTGACGCAGTCCAAACTTGGGTTTATTTAAATGATGAAATCTCCCAAAACCCAAGGTTCTCTAATCAATATCTGACCGGCAGTCTGACGTAATCCAAACTTGGGTTTATTTAAATGATGAAACCCCCCAAAACCCTAGGTTCTCTAATCAATATCTGACCGGCAGTCTGACATAGTCCAAACTTGGGTTTATTAAAATGATGAAACCCCCAAAAACCCAAGGTTCTCTAATCAATATCTGACCGGCAGTCTGACGCAGTCCAAACTTGGGTTTATTAAAATGATGAAAGCCCCCAAAACGCAAGGTTCTCTAATCAATATCTGACCGGCAGTCTGACGCAGTCCAAACTTGGGTTTATTAAAATGATGAAAGCCCCCAAAACCCAAGGTTCCTTAATCAATATCTGACCGGCAGTCTGACATAGTCCAAACTTGGGTTTATTAAAATGATGAAACCCCCCAAAACCCAAGGTTCTCTAATCAATATCTGACCGGCAGTCTGACGCAGTCCAAACTTGGGTTTATTGAAATGATGAAACCCCCCAAAACCCAAGGTTCTCTCATCAATATCTGACCAGCAGTCTGCCAGAGTCCAAACTTGGGTTTATTAAAATGATGAAACCCCCCAAAACCCAAGGTTCTCTAATCAATATCTGACCAGTAGTCTGACATAGTCCAAACTTGGGTTTATTAAAATGATGAAACCTCCCAAAACCCAAGATTCTCCAATCAATATCTGACCGGCAGTCTGACGTAGTCCAAACTTGGGTTTATTAAAATGATAAAACCCCCCAAAACCCAAGGTTCTCTAATCAATATCTGACCGGTAGTCTGACATAGTCCAAACTTGGGTTTATTAAAATGATGAAACCTCCCGAAACCCAAGATTCTCCAATCAATATCTGACCAGCAGTCTGCCGTAGTCCAAACTTGGGTTTATTAAAATGATGAAACCCTCCAAAACCCAAGGTTCTCTAATTGATCGATATCTGACCAGCAGTCTGACGTAGTCCAAATTTGGGTTTATAATGATGAAACCCCCAAAACCCAAGATTCTCCAATCAATATCTGACCAGCAATCTGCCGTAGTCCAAACTTGGGTTTATTAAAATGATGAAACCCTCCAAAACCCAAGGTTCTCTAATTGATCGATATCTGACCAGCAGTCTGACGTAGTCCAAATTTGGGTTTATAATGATGAAACCCCCAAAACCCTAAGTTCATTAATCAATATCTGACAGGCAGTCTGACGTAGTCCAAACTTGGGTTTATTAAATTGGTGAAACCCCCAAAACCCAAGGTTCTCTAATCAATATCTGACCAGCAGTCTGCCGTAGTCCAAACTTGGGTTTATTAAAATGATGAAACCCTCAAAACCCAAAGTTCTCTAATCAATATCTGACCGGCAGTCTGATGTAGTCCAAACGTGGGTTTATTAAAATGATGAAACCCCTAAAACCTAAAGTTCCCTAATCAATATCTGACCGGCAGTCTGACGTAGTCCAAACTTGGGTTTATTAAAATGATGAAACCCCCTAAAACCCAAATTTCTCAAATCAATATCTGACCGGCCAACTGACGTAGTCCAAACTTGGGTTTATTAAAATGCTGAAACCCCCCAAAACCCAAGGTTCTCTTATCAATATCTGACCGGCAGTCTGACGTAGTCCAAACTTGGGTTTATTAAAATGATGAAACCCCCCAAAACCCAAGGTTCTCTAATCAATATCTGACCGGCAGTCTGACATAATCCAAACTTTGGTTTTTTTAAATGATGAAACCCCCCAAAACCCAAGGTTCTCTAATCAATATCTGACCGGCAGTCTGACGTAGTCCAAAATTTGGTTTTTTTAAATGATGAAACCCCCCAAAAACCCAAGGTTCTCTAATCAATATTAGACCGGCAGTCTGACGTAGTCCAAACTTTCGTTTTTTTAAATGATGAAACCCCCCCAAAACGCAAGGTTCTCTCATCAATATCTGACCGGCAGTCTGACATAGTCCAAACTTGGGTTTATTAAAATGATGAAAGCCCCCAAAACGCAAGGTTCTCTCATCAATATCTGACCGGCAGTCTGACGCAGTCCAAACTTGGGTTTATTAAAATGATGAAAGCCCCCAAATCCCAAGGTTCTCCAATCAATATCTGACCAGCCGTCTGACGTAATCCAAACTT
Organism: Myxine glutinosa; assembly: GCF_964187855.1. Lineage (NCBI taxonomy): Eukaryota > Metazoa > Chordata > Myxini > Myxiniformes > Myxinidae > Myxine > Myxine glutinosa. The sequence continues at coordinate 112,292,260 of NC_136265.1, read as the reverse complement.
GGGTTTATTAAAATGATGAAACCCCCCAAAACCCGGGGTTCCCTAATCAATATCTGACCGGCAGTCTAACGCAGTCCAAACTTGGGTTTATTTAAATGATGAAAGCCCCCAAAACCCAAGGTTCTCTAATCAATATCTGACCGGCAGTCTGACGTAATCCAAACTTGGGTTTATTAAAATGATGAAACCCCCCAAAACCCAAGGTTCTCTAATCAATATATGACCGGCAGTCTGCCATAGTCCAAACTTGGGTTTATTAAAATGATGAAACCCCCCAAAACTCAAGGTTCTCTAATCAATATCTGACCGGCAGTCTGACATAGTCCAAACTTGGGTTTATTAAAATGATGAAACCCCCCAAAACCCAAGGTTCTCTAATCAATATCTGACCGGCAGTCTGACACAGTCCAAACTTGGGTTTATTAAAATGATGAAACCCCCCAAAACCTGGGGTTCCCTAATCAATATCTGACCGGCAGTCTGACGCAGTCCAAACTTGGGTTTATTTAAATGATGAAATCTCCCAAAACCCAAGGTTCTCCAATCAATATCTGACCGGCAGTCTGACGTAATCCAAACTTGGGTTTATTTAAATGATGAAACCCCCCAAAACCCTAGGTTCTCTAATCAATATCTGACCGGCAGTCTGACATAGTCCAAACTTGGGTTTATTAAAATGATGAAACCCCCAAAAACCCAAGGTTCTCTAATCAATATCTGACCGGCAGTCTGACGCAGTCCAAACTTGGGTTTATTAAAATGATGAAAGCCCCCAAAACGCAAGGTTCTCTAATCAATATCTGACCGGCAGTCTGACGCAGTCCAAACTTGGGTTTATTAAAATGATGAAAGCCCCCAAAACCCAAGGTTCTTTAATCAATATCTGACCGGCAGTCTGACATAGTCCAAACTTGGGTTTATTAAAATGATGAAACCCCCCAAAACCCAAGGTTCTCTCATCAATATCTGACCAGCAGTCTGCCAGAGTCCAAACTTGGGTTTATTAAAATGATGAAACCCCCCAAAACCCAAGGTTCTCTAATCAATATCTGACCGGTAGTCTGACATAGTCCAAACTTGGGTTTATTAAAATGATGAAACCCCTAAAACCTAAAGTTCCCTATTCAATATCTGACCGGCAGTCTGACATAGTCCAAACTTGGGTTTATTAAAATGATGAAACCCCCTAAAACCCAAATTTCTCAAATCAATATCTGACCGGCCAACTGACGTAGTCCAAACTTGGGTTTATTAAAATGCTGAAACCCCCCAAAACCCAAGGTTCTCTTATCAATATCTGACCGGCAGTCTGAAGTAGTCCAAACTTGGGTTTATTAAAATGATGAAACCCTCAAAACCCAAAGTTCTCTAATCAATATCTGACCGGCAGTCTGATGTAGTCCAAACGTGGGTTTATTAAAATGATGAAACCCCTAAAACCTAAAGTTCTCTAATCAATTCTGACCGGCAGTCTGACGTAGTCCAAACTTGGGTTTATTAAAATGATGAAACCCCCCCTAAAACCCAAACTTCTCAAATCAATATCTGACCGGCAGTCTGACGCAGTCCAAACTTGGCTTTATTAAAATGATGAAACCCCCCAAAACCCAAGGTTCTCTTACAATATCTGACCGGCAGTCTGACGTAGTCCAAACTTGGGTTTATTAAAATGATGAAACCCCCCAAAACCCAAGGTTCTCTAATCAATATCTGACCGGCAGTCTGACATAATCCAAACTTTGGTTTTTTTAAATGATGAAACCCCCCCAAAACCCAAAGTTCTCTAATCAATATCTGACCAGCCGTCTGACGTAATCCAAACTTGGGTTTATTAAAATGATGAAACCCCCCAAAACCCGGGGTTCCCTAATCAATATCTGACCGGCAGTCTGACGCAGTCCAAACTTGGGTTTAATAAAATGATGAAAGCCCCCAAAACGCAAGGTTCTCTAATCAATATCTGACCGGCAGTCTGACGCAGTCCAAACTTGGGTTTATTAAAATGATGAAAGCCCCCAAAACCCAAGGTTCTCTCATCAATATCTAACCAGCAGTCTGCCAGAGTCCAAACTTGGGTTTATTAAAATGATGAAAGCCCCCAAAACCCAAGGGGTCTCTAATCAATATTTGACTGGCCGTCTGACGTAATCCAAACTTGGGTTTATTAAAATGATGAAACCCCCCAAAACCCGGGGTTCCCTAATCAATATCTGACCGGCAGTCTGATGCAGTCCAAACTTGGGTTTATTTAAATGATGAAAGCCCCCAAAACCCAAGGTTCTCTAATCAATATCTGACCAGCCGTCTGACGTAATCCAAACTTGGGTTTATTAAAATGATGAAACCCCCCAAAACCCGGGGTTCCCTAATCAATATCTGACCAGCCGTCTGACGTAATCCAAACTTGGGTTTATTAAAATGATGAAACCCCCCAAAACCCGGGGTTCCCTAATCAATATCTGACCGGCAGTCTGACGCAGTCCAAACTTGGGTTTATTTAAATGATGAAAGCCCCCAAAACCCAAGGTTCTCTAATCAATATCTGACCGGCAGTCTGACTTAATCCAAACTTGGGTTTATTAAAATGATGAAACCCCCCAAAACCCAAGGTTCTCTAATCAATATCTGACCTGCAGTCTGACGTAGTCCAAACTTGGGTTTATTAAAATGATGAAACCCCCCAAAACTCAAGGTTCTCTAATCAATATCTGACCGGCAGTCTGACATAGTCCAAACTTGGGTTTATTAAAATGATGAAACCCCCCAAAACCCAAGGTTCTCTCATCAATATCTGACCGGCAGTCTGACGCAGTCCAAACTTGGGTTTATTAAAATGATGAAACCCCCCAAAACCTGGGGTTCCCTAATCAATATCTGACCGGCAGCCTGACGCAGTCCAAACTTGGGTTTATTTAAATGATGAAAGCCCCCAAAACCCAAGGTTCTCTAATCAATATCTGACCGGCAGTCTGACGTAATCCAAACTTGGGTTTATTTAAATGATGAAACCCCCCAAAACCCTAGGTTCTCTAATCAATATCTGACCGGCAGTCTGACATAGTCCAAACTTGGGTTTATTAAAATGATGAAACCCCCAAAAACCCAAGGTTCTCTAATCAATATCTGACCGGCAGTCTGACGCAGTCCAAACTTGGGTTTATTAAAATGATGAAAGCCCCCAAAACGCAAGGTTCTCTAATCAATATCTGACCGGCAGTCTGACGCAGTCCAAACTTGGGTTTATTAAAATGATGAAAGCCCCCAAAACCCAAGGTTCTCTCATCAATATCTAACCAGCAGTCTGCCAGAGTCCAAACTTGGGTTTATTAAAATGATGAAAGCCCCCAAAACCCAAGGGGTCTCTAATCAATATTTGACTGGCCGTCTGACGTAATCCAAACTTGGGTTTATTAAAATGATGAAACCCCCCAAAACCCGGGGTTCCCTAATCAATATCTGACCGGCAGTCTGATGCAGTCCAAACTTGGGTTTATTTAAATGATGAAAGCCCCCAAAACCCAAGGTTCTCTAATCAATATCTGACCGGCAGTCTGACGTAATCCAAACTTGGGTTTATTAAAATGATGAAACCCCCCAAAACCCAAGGTTCTCTAATCAATATCTGACCGGCAGTCTGACGTAGTCCAAACTTGGGTTTATTAAAATGATGAAACCCCCCAAAACTCAAGGTTCTCTAATCAATATCTGACCGGCAGTCTGACATAGTCCAAACTTGGGTTTATTAAAATGATGAAACCCCCCAAAACCCAAGGTTCTCTAATCAATATCTGACCGGCAGTCTGACGCAGTCCAAACTTGGGTTTATTAAAATGATGAAACCCCCCAAAACCTGGGGTTCCCTAATCAATATCTGACCGGCAGTCTGACGCAGTCCAAACTTGGGTTTATTTAAATGATGAAAGCCCCCAAAACCCAAGGTTCTCTAATCAATATCTGACCGGCAGTCTGACGTAATCCAAACTTGGGTTTATTTAAATGATGAAACCCCCCAAAACCCTAGGTTCTCTAATCAATATCTGACCGGCAGTCTGACATAGTCCAAACTTGGGTTTATTAAAATGATGAAACCCCCAAAAACCCAAGGTTCTCTAATCAATATCTGACCGGCTGTCTGACGCAGTCCAAACTTGGGTTTATTAAAATGATGAAAGCCCCCAAAACGCAAGGTTCTCTAATCAATATCTGACCGGCAGTCTGACGCAGTCCAAACTTGGGTTTATTAAAATGATGAAAGCCCCCAAAACCTAAGGTTCTCTAATCAATATCTGACCGGCAGTCTGACATAGTCCAAACTTGGGTTTATTAAAATGATGAAACCCCCCAAAACCCAAGGTTCTCTAATCAATATCTGACCGGCAGTCTGACGCAGTCCAAACTTGGGTTTATTGAAATGATGAAACCCCCCAAAACCCAAGGTTCTCTAATCAATATCTGACCGGCAGTCTGACGAAATCCAAACTTGGGTTTATTAAAATGATGAAACCCCCCAAAACCCAAGGTTCTCTAATCAATATCTGACCGGCAGTCTGACGTAATCCAAACTTGGGTTTATTAAAATTATGAAACCCCCCAAAACCCAAGGTTCTCTAATCAATATCTGACCGGCAGTCTGACGCAGCCCAAACTTGGGTTTATTAAAATGATGAAAGCCCCCAAAACCCAAGGTTCTGTAATCAATATCTGACCGGCAGTCTGACGCAGTCCAAACTTGGGTTTATTAAAATGATGAAAGCCCCCAAAACCCAAGGTTCTCTAATCAATATCTGACCGGCAGTCTGACGTAGTCCAAACTTGTGTTTATTAAAATGATGAAACCCCCCAAAACCCAAGGTTCTCTCATCAATATCTGACCGGCAGTCTGACATAATCCAAACTTGGGTTTATTAAAATGATGAAACCCCCCAAAACCCAAGGTTCTCTAATCAATATCTGACCGGCAGTCTGACGCAGTCCAAACTTGGGTTTATTAAAATGATAAAACCCCCCAAAACCCAAGGTTCTCTAATCAATATCTGACCGGCAGTCTGACATAGTCCAAACTTGGGTTTATTAAAATGATGAAACCCCCCAAAACCCAAGGTTCTCTAATCAATATCTGACCGGCAGTCTGACGCAGTCCAAACTTGGGTTTATTAAAATGATGAAACCCCCCAAAACCCAAGGTTCTCTAATCAATATCTGACCGGCAGTCTGACGCCATCCAAACTTGGGTTTATTAAAATGATGAAACCCCCCAAAACCCAAGGTTCTCTAATCAATATCTGACCGGCAGTCTGACGCAGTCCAAACAGGTTTATTAAAATGATGAACCCCAAGCGATTAATCAAACATACAGACCCGGCACTCTACACAGTTGGGCAAATGGTAACGGACTCTTTCTGTGTGGTCTCTCTGTGCCGGCTCTGTTCTGTCATTTACATATCGAGATCACGAGTATTCCCGAAAGTCTCTCCTTGGTTAAGTAGTTTTTTAAATACGAGGCAAGGCCAGAAACCGCTTGATACCACGAGATCACTGCATACCTTTGACTTCAGTTGCAGGAAAGGTGTTGGAGATGTTAATTAGGAAAGGATAGGGAACCATTTGAATAACTTCAAACTAATTAAAGGTAATTGGCACGGATCCCCAAAGGGAGATCTTCTTTTAACAAGACCGAAAGTCCAACATCGGTGAAGCTGGACTTCTTTGATACTTTAGTTGAAGAGGATAGTATGACCTGGGTGGAGATACCAGTTAGCAAATAATATATTAAATTATATTATTTTGAAGTACGATAAGTCTCTAAGTTGCTGTCCCCATGGAAGTGTAGAGAATGCATTGAGACATTGGTTTTTTCTGTTTCGAGTAAACAATGGACCATCCATACACCACTTCAATGTAGAAACTTTGCAATAACGACAAAGGGATTGCAGTGTTCCTATTATATTTACTATATTAATAGTATTAACGCTATTATTATTATTATTACGAAAACAATACTACTGTATTAAGAAACCTGGGCTACTTTGTCCGAAGCGGCCTGAAGGTGAGGCATGAGGGCATGAAGCCTAAGGCCTATACGTACTGCGTCTTTGGAAGACCCGTAACGCCAATGCTTTCGATATTTGATGGTCATTTGAACAATCGGTTTATTTGAGTTTTGACATGAATGAAAAACGTGAAGGTAGAGCATGCAGATTGTGGTACATGACAGGTTCAACTATATGTCCGGCCTGAACGGCATATAAATCAAAATGGTGGAGTGTGGAGTCAAATTACCTTTAATTATGGAGCCGTATCGTTTTGAGCCTTATGTGAGTAATTCAGCTGAACATGGATTACTGATCCGAAATGGACGTGATTCCTTAAGCTGAAAACGCCGGTCACATGTTCACTTTATATTGGTAGGTTTTGTTTTTCTATTCAATTTTTTTTTTTTGTATATCAAGTCGAGACTTGTATAAGAACTAACACATCGAACATATAATAAATGGAGCGGGAGACAGTTGGGAGAGAGACGGAAGTGCAACAACAGTGGAGAACAGGGACATCGGGAGATCATCAGGAGATCATCGGGAGAGGGCTGGGGTACACGGGTTAAACAAGATGGACACTACTCGGACTTTCAGGAAAGAAAACGGAATTTGAAAAAGGTGAATTTGGGGTGGATTAGCGGGGGTAGAAAAGATCAAGGTTTTGGATGGGGGAAGATAAGAGATGGTGGTGAACAGCTGTTTTAAAGACTTGGAGGGAGGAGTGGGATTGAAGGGAGTGTGGGAGTTTGTTGCAGAGGCGGGAGAAAAGGGGAATGAAGGAGTGAAGGTGAGCAGAGAGTCTAGATTTTGGTAGTTTCACCAGAAGGGGGTTGCAGGCAGATCTTGTGCGACCTGAAGGAATATTGAGCACCCTATAATTTTTAGAATTGGAATGATTGAAAGAACGATTTTAAAACAGCCTTTTGAAGAGAACAAGAGTGAATTATAAAATAATAGAGAATTCAACGCGGGAGTATTAAAAAGGAAGTTGAAACATTTTAAAACAAACACCATGAAGACTGTCTGGGGCCAAGGAGGCTGTGAGGGTGAAGATTGCAGACAGAAGTTTAAAAAGGAGGAAAAGAAGAAATAATAAAACGACATTAACAATCCAGGTGGGGAGCGAAGCTCGATAGAACGTGGAGGTGTATATACGTACTTTGTCAGGTACGGTGGTTTCCGGCTCCGGCTATTCCATGGCCCTAGCTCTTCCTCCTTTAAATGGTGCTGTTTGTTGTGACTTGTGAGTGAAGTTTTTCATTGTAATATACACCACCAATTGTTGTTGTTCTTTCTTTTTTTTAAACTGTAGATGAAAACTTCATTGTTCGACACCACAGCCGTGGAATGTTGGGAATGGTCAACCACGGAAGGAACACCAACAACTCTCAGTTCTACATCACCTTCCGCCCAGCACATTGGCTTGACAGAAAATATGTGGCTTTTGGGTTCGTACAATGTCCTGTTCACCACAACCACACAATCACGAGCCTGCAACCACCTTGGGGGCAGTTGGACCGATCTCAAACGGAAACACCCCAGCAATGATGTATCCAAGTAGTTGTTTGGCCCTTCACACCTGGCATACCTGCATGCATTCCATTTGTTTAACTTGCACAACTCATGTAAGGTATTATTGATACTAGCCAAGGTAGTCGATTTCAAAATACGATACTGTAGTGGTTACCTTATTCACATGTCGCGGTTACCTTATTCACTTGTCGCGGTTAACTTATCCGCATGTGACGGTTACCATTACGATGGGTTTGGTCTAACCCACGCACACGGGCGTTTGGTTGTGTCGTCGTGATGCACGCGCGGCTGTTGGAGCCACGCCCTCCGAAGAGGGTTCTTGGTTTTATATAAGCCGTTACGACTTCCGTTCGCTAGCAGTTGCTGGAGATTTCTGTACAATAAACAACCTTTTGTACCCAACGAAATGGCCTCTTCTTATCGTCTTCGGCAACTGCTAAACTGGTGACCTCGTTGCCCCCGAACGTATTCGGGGGCCAAATGAACACGGCAGGATTGCGACCGCAATTTCTTCCACAAGACCTAAACTCGAACTGCCGGAGTTTTAGCAACGACGAGCGGCCATGTGGTTCGCGCGTCGCGCTCGGTTCCTCCTCTACAACTAGAGGGGCGAACCAGCTCCGGGACCCTCCAAAAGAACGCCGTTACGGGGCGTTGGCGGCACGGCTACTTCGTCACCTTCGCGCACACAGGCCGAGTACTGCTGCTCGTCGCCTCCGCGCACACAGGCCGGGCACGGCTACTTCGTCGCCTTCGCGCACACAGGCCGAGCACCGCTGCTCGTCGCCTCCGCGCACACAGGCCGAGTACTGCTGCTCATCGCCTTCGCGCACACAGGCCGAGTACTGCTACTTCGTCGCCTCCACGCACACAGGCCGAGTACTGCTGCTCACCACTCCTACTACTGCTCCTACGGCGGATCCTGAGGCTGATGCTCCTGCAACTACAGCTACTACCGCTGCTCATCTCTTGCGCACGCACGGCTGCTTTGTTACCTTCGCACGCACTGGCGCCTCGTTGTCTTCGCGCGCACTGCTGCTCGCTACTCCTGCAATTCCTACTGCTGCAACTACAACGGCTACCGCTGCTCAGCACCCGCGGCCCGGCTCTGTTCCACCCGCGGCCCGGCTCTGTTCCACCCGCGGCCCGGCTCTGTTCCATCCGTGGCCCGGCTCTGTTCCACCCACGGCCCGGCTCTGTTCCACCCGCGGCCCAGCTCTGTTCCACCCGCGAACTACGTACACGCCCGTGGCGTGCCTTCTGGGAGGGCGCATGTAGTGGTTACCTTATTCACATGTCGCGGTTACCTTATTCACTTGTCGCGGTTAACTTATCCGCATGTGACGGTTACCAATACGATGGGTTTGGTCTAACCCACGCACACGGGCGTTTGGTTGTGTCGTCGTGACGCACGCGCGGCTGTTGGAGCCACGCCCTCCAAAGAGGGTTCTTGGTTTTATATAAGCCGTTACGACTTCCGTTCGCTAGCAGTTGCTGGAGATTTCTGGAACAATATAATCAACCTTTTGTACCCAACGAAATGGCCTCTTCTTATCGTCTTCGGCAACCGCTAAAATACCACAGGCCTATCTATGCATGGATGGCACAGGTAAAATGTTTTTTTTAATACTTCACAAACGTTCACGGAGGAGCTCGTACATCGCTCATCTATTTGCTGTCAACCATCTTCCGTGTGTTATTGCAAACCGACGAAACATCTGAAGGGACGACGATAACTTCAATGTATCGTCGAAAACATTCAAAGTATCGACCAAGGCCAGAGGAAGCTGGTGAAACGTCGCCTGAAACCGGATCTGCTCGTGTTTGTTTATTCCCACATTAGGAAACCGGATCTGCTCATGCTTCTTTATTCCTAGATTAGGAAACTGGATCTGCTCGTGCTTCTTTATTCCTACCTTAGGAAATCGGATCTGCTCGTGTTTGTTTATTCCGACATGAGGAAACCGGATCTGCTCTTGCTTGTCTATTCCCAGATTAGGAAACCAGATCTGCTCTTGTTTGTTTATTCCGACATGAGGAAACCGGATCTGCTCATGCTTCTTTATTCCTAGATTAGGAAACTGGATCTGCTCGTGTTTGTTTATTCCGACATGAGGAAACCGGATCTGCTCTTGTTTGTTTATTCCTTGATTAGGAAACCGGATATGCCCATGTTTGTTTATTCCTACATTAGGAAACCGGATCTGCTCGTGCTTGTTTATTCCCAGATTAGGAAACCAGATCTGCTCTTGTTTGTTTTTTCCTTGATTAGGAAACCAGATCTGCTCGTGTTTGTTTATTCCTTGATTAGGAAATCGGATCTGCTCGTGTTTGTTTATTCCTTGATTAGGAAACCGGATCTACTCATGTTTGTTTATTTCTACATTAGGAACCCGGATCTGCTCTTGTTTGTTTATTCCTTGATTAGGAAACCGGATCTGCTCATGTTTGTTTATTCCTACATTAGGAACCCGGATCTGCTCGTGCTTCTTTATTCCTAGATTAGGAAACCGGATCCGCTCATGCTTGTTTATTCCTAGATTAGGAAACCGGATCTGCTCGTCCTTCTTTATTTCTAGATTAGGAAACCGGATCTGCTCGTGCTTGTTTATTCCTAGATTAGGAAACCGGATCTGCTCATGCTTCTTTATTCCTAGATTAGGAAACCGGATCTGCTCGTGCTTCTTTATTCCTAGATTAGGAAACCGGATCTGCTCGTGCTTCTTTATTCCTAGATTAGGAAACCGGATCTGCTCGTGCTTCTTTATTCCGAGATTAGGAAACTGGATCTGCTCGTGTTTCTTTATTCCTAGATTAGGAAACCGGATCTGCTCGTGCTTGTTACCCGGAACTGCTCGTGCTTCTTTATTCCTAGATTAGGAAACCGCATCTGCTCGTGCTTCTTTATTCCTAGATTAGGAAACCGGATCTGCTCATGCTTCTTTATTCCTAGATTAGGAAACCAGATCTGCTCATGCTTCTTTATTCCTAGATTAGGAAACCAGATCTGCTCGTGCTTCTTTATTCCTAGATTAGGAAACCGGATCTGCTCGTGCTTCTTTATTCCGACATTAGGAAATGGGATCTGCTCCTGTTTGTTTATTCATAGATTAGGAAACCGGATCTGCTCGTGCTTCTTTATTCCTAGATGAGGAAACCGGATCTGCTCGTGCTTCTTTATTCCTAGATTAGGAAACCGGATCTGCTCGTGCTTGTTTATTCCTAGATTAGGAAACCGGATCTGCTCGTGCTTCTTTATTCCAACATTAGGAAATGGGATCTGCGCCTGTTTGTTTATTCCTACATTAGGAAACCGGATCTGCTCTTGTTTGTTTATTCCTTGATTAGGAAACCAGATCTGCTCATGTTTGTTTATTCCTAGATTAGGAAACCGGATGTGCTCTTGTTTGTTTATTCCTAGATTAGGAAACCGGATGTGCTCTTGTTTGTTTATTCCGACATTAGGAAACCGGGTCTGCTCGTTCTTCTTTATTTAAGATTAGGAAACCGGATATGCTAATGTTTGTTTATTCCTACATTAGGAAACCGGATCTGCTCGTGCTTGTTTATTCCCAGATTAGGAAACCAGATCTGCTCTTGTTTGTTTTTTCCTTGATTAGGAAATCGGATCTGCTCGTGTTTGTTTATTCCGACATGAGGAAACCGGATCTGCGCTTGTTTGTTTATTCCTTGATTAGGAAACCGGATCTGCTCATGTTTGTTTATTCCTTGATTAGGAAACCGGATCTGCTCTTGTTTGTTTATTCCTTGATTAGGAAACTGAAGACACTCGTGTTTGTTTATTCCTACATTAGGACACCGGATCTGCTCTTGTTTGTTTTTTCCTAGATTAGGAAACCGGATCTGCTCGTGCTTCTTTATTCCTAGATTAGGAAACCGGATCTGCTCATGCTTCTTTATTCCTAGATTAGGAAACCAGATCTGCTCATGCTTCTTTATTCCTAGATTAGGAAACCAGATCTGCTCGTGCTTCTTTATTCCTAGATTAGGAAACCGGATCTGCTCGTGCTTCTTTATTCCGACATTAGGAAATGGGATCTGCTCCTGTTTGTTTATTCATAGATTAGGAAACCGGATCTGCTCGTGCTTCTTTATTCCTAGATGAGGAAACCGGATCTGCTCGTGCTTCTTTATTCCTAGATTAGGAAACCGGATCTGCTCGTGCTTGTTTATTCCTAGATTAGGAAACCGGATCTGCTCGTGCTTCTTTATTCCAACATTAGGAAATGGGATCTGCGCCTGTTTGTTTATTCCTACATTAGGAAACCGGATCTGCTCTTGTTTGTTTATTCCTTGATTAGGAAACCAGATCTGCTCATGTTTGTTTATTCCTAGATTAGGAAACCGGATGTGCTCTTGTTTGTTTATTCCTAGATTAGGAAACCGGATGTGCTCTTGTTTGTTTATTCCGACATTAGGAAACCGGGTCTGCTCGTTCTTCTTTATTTAAGATTAGGAAACCGGATATGCTAATGTTTGTTTATTCCTACATTAGGAAACCGGATCTGCTCGTGCTTGTTTATTCCCAGATTAGGAAACCAGATCTGCTCTTGTTTGTTTTTTCCTTGATTAGGAAATCGGATCTGCTCGTGTTTGTTTATTCCGACATGAGGAAACCGGATCTGCGCTTGTTTGTTTATTCCTTGATTAGGAAACCGGATCTGCTCATGTTTGTTTATTCCTTGATTAGGAAACCGGATCTGCTCTTGTTTGTTTATTCCTTGATTAGGAAACTGAAGACACTCGTGTTTGTTTATTCCTACATTAGGACACCGGATCTGCTCTTGTTTGTTTTTTCCTTGATTAGGAAACCGGATCTGCTCATGTTTGTTAATTCCTTGATTAGGAAACCGGATCTGCTCGTGCTTGTTTACGAGATTAGGAAACCAGATCTGCTCTTGTTTGTTTATTCCTTGATTTGGAAACCGGCTCTGCTCTTGTTTATTTATTCCGAGATTAGGAAACTGGATCTGCTTTTGTTTGTTTATTCCTTGATTAGGAAACCGAATCTACTCGTGTTTGTTTATTCCTACATTAGGAAACCGGATCTGCTCGTGCTTATTTATTCCTCGATGAGGAAACCGGATCTGCTCGTGCTTGGATCTGCCTAAACTGGATCTGCCTAAACCGGAAACTGGATCTGCCTAAACTGGGCGGCTGGCTCCCCTAAACCAAGCGACTCCCTCCCCTAAACCGAGTGATTCCCTCCCCTAAACTGGGTGGCTGTCTCCCCTAAATCGGGTGGCTGACTCCCCTAAAACGAGCGACTCCCTCCCCTAAATCGGGCAACTTCCTCCCCTAAACTATGTGGCTGGCTCCCCTAAATCGGGCGGCTCCCTCCCCTAAAACGAGCGACTCCCTCTGCTAAATCGGGTGACTCCCTCCCCTAAATCGGGCGGCTCCCTCCCCTAAATCGGGCGGCTCCCTCCCCTAAATTGGGCGGCTCCCTCCCCTAAATCGGGTGACTCCCTCCCCTAAATCAGGAGACTCTCTCCCCTAAATCGGGCGGCTTCCTCCCCTAAATCGGGCGGCTTCCTCACCTAAATCAGGCGGCTCCCTCCCCTAAATCTGGCGGCTTCCTCACTTAAATCAGGTGACTGCCTCCCCTAAATCAGGCGACTCCCTCCCCTAAATCTGGTGGCTCCCTCCCCTAAATCTGGCGGCTCCGTCCCCTAAATCTGGCGGCTTCCTCACTTAAATCAGGCGACTCCCTCCCCTAAATCAGGTGACTCCCTCCCCTAAATCTGGCGGCCTCCTCACTTAAATCAGGCGACTCTCTTCCCTAAATCAGGCGACTCCCTCCCCTAAATTGGGCGGCTCCCTCCCGTAAATTGGGCGGCTCCCTCCCCTAAATTGTGTGGCTCCATCCCCTAAATTGTGCGGCTCCCTCCCCTAAATCTGGCGGCTCGCACCCCTAAATCAGGCGACTCCCTCCCCTAAATTGGGCAGCTCCCTCCCCCCTAAATCTGGAGGCTGCCTCCCCTAAATCGGGTGGCTCCCTCCCCGAAATCGAGCGGCTCCCTCCCCTAAATCTGGCGGCTTCCTCACCTAAATCTGACGGCCTCCTCACCTAAATCAGGCGACTCCCTCCCCTAAATCTGGTGACTCCCTCCCCTAAATCGGACAGCTCCCTCCCCGAAATCGGGTGGCTCCCTCCCCTAAATCGGCCGGCTCCCTCCCCTAAATCAGGCAACTCCCTCCCGTAAATCAGGTGACTCCCTCCCCTAAATCAGGCGACTCCCTCCCCTAAATCGGGCGGCTCCCTCCCCTACATCAGGCGGCTTCCTCCCCTAAATCGGGCGGCTCCCTCACCTAATTCAGGCGGCTCCCTCCCCTAAATCTGGTGGCTTCCTCCCCTAAATCTGGCGGCTTCCTCCCCTAAATCAGGCGTCTCCCTCCCCTAAATCAGGTGGCTCCCTCCCCTAAATCAGGCGACTCCCTCCCCTAAATCTGGCAGCTTCCTCAATTAAATCAGGCGACTCCCTCCCCTAAATCAGGCGGCTCCCTCCCCTAAATCTGGCGGCTCCCTCCCCTAAATCAGGCGACTCCCTCCCCAAAATCAGGCAGCCCCTCACCTAAATCAGGTGGCTCCCTCCCCTAAATCTGGCGGCTTCCTCATTTAAATCAGGCGACTCCCTCCCCTAACTCAGGCGACTTGCTCCCCTAAATCAGGCAACTCCCTCCCCTAAATTGGGTGGCTCCCTCCCCTAAATCAGGCGACTCCCTCCCCTAACTCAGGCAACTTGCTCCCCTAAATCAGGCAACTCCCTCCCCTAAATTGGGCGGCTCCCTCCCCTAAATCAGGCGGCTTCCTCCCCTAAATCGGGCGGCTCCCTCCCCTAAATCTGGCGGCTTCCTCACTTAAATCAGGCGACTCCCTCCCCTAAATCAGGCGACTCCCTCCCCTAAATTGGGCGGCTACCTCCCCTAAATCTGGCAGCTTCTTCCCCTAAATCTGGCGGCTTCTTCCCTTAAATCGGGCGGCTCCCTCCCCTAAATTGGGCGGCTCCCTCCCCTAAATCGGGCAGCTCCCTCCCCAAAATCGGGTGGCTCCCTCCCCTAAATCGGCCGGCTCCCTCCCCTAAATCGGGCAACTCTCTCCCCTAAATCAGGCGACTCCCTCCCCTAAATCAGGCGACTCCCTCCCCTAAATCGGGCGGCTCCCTCCCCTAAATCAGGCGGCTTCCTCCCCTAAATCGGGCGGCTTCCTCACTTAAATCAGGCAGCTCCCTCCCCTAAATCTGGCGGCTTCCTCACTTAAATCAGGCGACTTCCTCCCCTAAATCAGGCGACTCCCTCCCCTAAATCTGGCGGCTCCCTCCCCTAAATCTGGCGGCTCCGTCCCCTAAATCTGGCGGCTTCCTCACTTAAATCAGGCGAGTCCCTCCCCTAAATCAGTTGACTCCCTCCCCTAAATCTGGCGGCTTCCTCACTTAAATCAGGCGACTCCCTCCCCTAAATCAGGTGACTCCCTCCCCTAAATTGGGTGGCTACCTCCCCTAAATCTGGCAGCTTCTTCCCCTAAATCTGGCGGCTTCTTCCCTTAAATCGGGCGGCTCCCTCCCCTAAATTGGGCGGCTCCCTCCCCTAAATCAGGCAACTCCCTCCCCGAAATCAGGTGGCTCCCTCCCCGAAATCGGGTGGCTCCCTCCCCTAAATCGGCCGGCTCCCTCCCCTAAATCGGGCAACTCCCTCCCCTAAATCAGGCGACTCCCTCCCCTAAATCAGGCGACTCCCTCCCCTAAATCGGGCGGCTCCCTCCCCTACATCAGGCGGCTTCCTCCCCTAAATCGGGCGGCTCCCTCACCTAATTCAGGCGGCTCCCTCCCCTAAATCTGGCGGCCTCCTCCCCTAAATCTGGCGGCCTCCTCCCCTAAATCTGGCGGCTTCCTCCCCTAAATCAGGCGTCTCCCTCCCCTAAATCAGGCGGCTCCCTCCCCTGAATCAGGCGACTCCCTCCCCTAAATCTGGAAGCTTCCTCAATTAAATCAGGCGGCTCCCTCCCCTAAATCTGGCGGCTTCCTCACCTAAATCGGGCGGCTCCCTCCCCTACATCAGGCGACCCTCTCCCCTAAATCAGGCGGCTCCCTCACCTAAATCAGGCGGCTCCCTCACCTAAATCTGGCGGCTTCCTCCCCTAAATCAGGCGACCCTCTCCCCTAAATTGGGCGGCTCCCTCCCCTAAATCTGGCGGCTCCCTCCCCTAAATCTGGCGACTTCCTCCCCTAAATTGGGCGGCTCCCTCCCCTAAATTGTGTGGCTCCATCCCCTAAATTGTGCGGCTCCCTCCCCTAAATCTGGCGGCTCGCACCCCTAAATCAGGCGACTCCCTCCCCTAAATTGGGCAGCTCCCTCCCCTAAATCTGGCGGCTCCTCCCCAAAATCAGGCGGCTCCCTCCCCTAAATCAGGCGACTTCCTCCCCTAAATCTGGCGGCTTCCTCACTTAAATCAGGTGACCCACTCCCCTAAATATGGCGACTCCCTCACCTAAATCGGGCGGCTTCGTCATCTAAATTGGGTGGCTCCCTCTCCTAAATCTGGCGGCTTCGTCACCTAAATCGGGCACTCCCTCCCCTGATGGGTTACTGATTATTAGTCCCCTACCGGTGTACACCGGAGGGGACTATAGGTTTGCACTCCGTCCCTCCGTCCATCAGTCCGTCATGCAAACAACAGTTTTCTGGACTTTTTTTCTAAACTCTTAATGCTAATGATTTCAAACTTGGTACATGGTTTCCTCATGATAAGTTACAGATTAAGTTCGAACTTCACGACGTGTCGATCATTTTTGACAAAGTTATGACACTTTGAACTTTGGGAATTCTGATAATTCTGATGATCCTTAACTCAGTGCCATTTTAAGTTTTAATTTCCTTCAAAAAAACAATTTCTCTGCAATAATAGGACCGATTGAGATAACATTTTCACCGTAGGGGGGACTCTGTCTGTAGAATATTTTAATGGTAGTTATGACGTCGCAGGTCACGTGGTTCGGCCGCCATATTGTTTTTCGTGAAAACACGAAAACCCCTTTTTCTCTGCAACGACTGAACAGATCAAGGCCAAACTTTGCTGGCAGAATCGCATGTCCATGACGAATAAAAAGTCAACGAGCATGACGTCATGCGTCACATGGTTTCAGAGTTGTGACGTTTTTAAGCATGAACCTTTAAAACCGAGCTCCTTCCTCATTTTTTATCCAATCGAGGGGAAACTTCACAGATCTGTTGAGAATATCAGTCTACTAAAATGTCCTTTTGGAATTTGCGATTGGGCGCGTGGTTTGGCAGATATCGTTAATTAAACGAAAATATTTGAAAAAAATGGATATCTCTTGTTTATTCTAGAGTTCTCCTCAAGCCGCACCGCGTGTCCTCAGCCTCGTCTCGCGAACGTCAAAAGCGAGACACAGTGCGTGCTTTCCGGAGGGGCGGAGCCAAGCCGAGCAACATATATATATACACATCGATCATTGATCGTGAACAGGAAAATATAATAAATTACTGATATTTAGCGACTCAAAAGGTTCTTTATCAACAATTTATTTTCTCGTGCTTCTGCTGACCTGTCTGCAAGGTGTATAAATCGAAGTCCCGAGTGCGAATCACAGGTGAGCCCGTCCCGAGGTAATTAGCGATTGGGAACGATTCAGAACCTGTGGGTAAAGAACCCTTGGTAATTTCCCCAACAGTTTTCCGGACGACAGACTGCCGGTAGGGGACATGTGTTGCAGCGCAATACTCACAATGCTTGTTAAACTTGGTCTTACTGCAGAACTTGTGTCAATGGCCTTTCCCCTTGGGTACACACATTACCGTCCGATGCACTTGTTAATCACAATTGTTTGCTTCATACATTATGTTGAAGATGAAACAATGAAATAGCTTATTGACCTGCATTGCTGTTTTGACATGTGGACACTAAGTTTGAAAAAATGCTTCCATTGATGCGTCATCAACCCGGCATGTTGTAAATTCAATCATTCCCTCCTCTTTTCACCATTTGCCTCTTAATGTCAAGTGGTTGTTTGTGTGTTTTACAGACGTGTGGTGGAAGGAGTTCAGACGATGGACAGGCTTCAGGTTGTCCAACTGAGAAACGAGAGGCCTGTGCGAGAGTGTACAATCGCTTCGTGTGGGAAGCACATGGAGAGCCCATTGTTAAACTTCCGGAACTAGAAAGTGGACATTGCATCGTTTAATCAACTACCTCCAATGTATACAGTATCTGAACACTCATGTGTCATGGCTTCACGAGGTACAAACACCAGCTGTACATAGACAGTTTAATTGTTGTACTGGACAAATGAATATCAACAAAAGCACAAGTTTCACTGGGAAATGACACTTTATTCCGCATTCCGCCCTTCTTGGTCTGCTTGGACAAACCATTAGCTACAGATGACGTCAGAGCAGCAAACTTCAAAATGACTAGAACTCTTGAAGAACTTTTATCACTAACTTGAAAGCAGCAGCTAATTGATTCTCTACAAGGCACGAGTTTCTATTTGATCCTGCAATGCACTTCATACTTCCTCCAGATGCACTGTAAAAATAAAGTTTCCACATCCGGTAACCAGGATGACATCAAACACATCCGGTTTCATATATTACTTGGATATTTGGCAGTTTCCATTGTTTCCAACAAAACAATTGTGTTTACCATTTTGCATTCACTTCAGGTACAATGGGACACAGAAAGGTACGCACGATACACTTGGTGGGACACTGATAGGTACGTGTGATGCACTTGGTGAGACAATGAGAGGTATGCACGATGCACTTGGTGGGACACTGATAGGTACGTGTGATGCACTTGGTGGGACACTGATAGGTACGTGTGATGCACTTGGTGGGACAATGAGAGGTATGCACGATGCACTTGGTGGGACACTGATAGGTACGTGTGATGCACTTGGTGGGACACTGATAGGTACGTGTGATGCACTTGGTGGGACAATGAGAGGTATGCACGATGCACTTGGTGGGACACCGAGAGGTACATGTGATGCACTTGGTGGGACACCGAGAGGTACGTGTGATGCACTTGGTGGGACAGTGGACACTGATAGGTACGTGTGATGAATTTGGTGGGACACCGCGAGCTATGCACGATGCACTTGGTGGGACACCGAGAGGTACGTGTGATGCACTTGGTGGGACACCGAGAGGTACGTGTGATGCACTTGGTGGGACACTGATAGGTACGTGTGATGCACTTGGTGGAACACCGAGACGTATGCACGATGCACTTGGTGGGACACCGAGAGGTACGCGTGATGCACTTGGTGGGACACCGAGAGGTACGTGTGATGCACTTGGTGGGACACCGAGAGGTACGTGTGATGCACTTGGTGGGACACCGAGAGGTACGTGTGATGCACTTGGTGGGACACTGATAGGTACGCGTGATGCATTTGGTGGGACACCGAGAGGTACGCACGATGCACTTGGTGGGACACCGAGAGGTACGTGTGATGCACTTGGTGGGATACCGAGAGGTACGTGTGATGCACTTGGTGGGACACCGAGAGGTACGTGTGATGCACTTGGTGGGACACTGATAGGTACGCGTGATGCATTTGGTGGGACACCAAGAGGTACGCACGATGCACTTGGTGGGACACCGAGAGGTACGTGTGATGCACTTGGTGGGACACCGAGAGGTACGTGTGATGCACTTGGTGGGACACTGATAGGTACGCGTGATGCATTTGGTGGGACACCGAGAGGTGCGCACGATGCACTTGGTGGGACACCGAGAGGTACGTGTGATGCACTTGGTGGGACACCGAGAGGTACGTGTGATGCACTTGGTGGGACACCGAGAGGTACGCATGATGCACACAGGAAAACCATGAGGTACAGACTTCAAGGGTCAATAAGACAATCGATCACTGCTGGGACACAACGCAATTTCATATGTTCCATTTTTGGAAAATTGTTTTGAACCTGAAGCACAACTTGGTAGATTTCATTTGGAACGTTTACTCCACTCATACCAACTACGATATCCTTATGCATCTCAGCTTTCTGCTTTGGAAATCAACTGCTCATTTGGTAAGAATAACAAGTCCGACGAGATTGTTTCAAATAACTTTCCTGCTGTAGTGAAACCCTGTGTTATGAGTAGACGAACATGAAATATTGCTAATTGAGGTAATGTGAGGTCTTGCTCTTTTGGCAAAAACATGACCAGTTGTAATATGACCTTTAACCTGGCACCCAACTCTGATAGATCGGCTGCTCGGTAGATGCACCAATTCCACCATCACCACAGCTACCCGCCGGACTGTTACCACCAGGATATTCACTCCCGGGATTCCCATCTCCACGTGTAAAGTCGTTACTCGATAACGGGAAACAGTCAAAAGTCACGTTGAGCCCATCACCATCCAGCAACTCACGTTGGATCAAAGACTCCACATCGTAATCCAGGTTTCCATTGAACATCTCAGGATCAATGTCACTGGGAAGTCGCCCATTGGTGTCACTCTGTTGCGAATGTGTGGACCATGACTGCGGGTTGGCACTACCTGTTAAGGCTGGCTGGTCCAGCGTCCGACATCCCATCGAAGGAAAAACATTATGGGTGGGAGCGGACATTACACTGTGAGTCATACTGGGCCTGAACTTATGAGCGAACCCTGTGGATGTGGAGGTCCTGAAGGTAGGTGGGTATTGAAACCGGATCTCTGCTGTTTGTGGTCTGTAAGTTGGTTGGTATCTGATTGTATGCTTGGGAGACTCATAAAGAACCGGCTGTAAAGGAAAAGAAGCAGTAGAGGAAGAAACGTTATGGTGAAGAGTACATTGGCTTGAATGGTTGAGATGACAGTGCAGAGCAGTCTGGCGATAGTTTAGCTCAGTAGCCAAAGAGGATTTCTTATTGTGTTTATGGTGTGAGAGTTCAGATGAAGTTCGTGGTTCCAGGGGGTGGGGAGGCACTGAATTGGTTTCTTGTCTTTGATCTAGTCGACAATTATTCTGACTTGACAGTGCACCTGACCGTACTTGTTGGCTGCAGAAGACTGAATGTTGTGCGTCACTACCGTGGATAAAGCGAAGTCTCTCGGATGAGAAAAAGCCAGGACAAGGCCTTTTATTAAAAGAATCGACTTGCTGAGAATCAAATTGATTTGGGTATGCTGCAATGGGGTTGTGCTCAGGTGACATTGGCGGTATTGACAGAGAAGTCATAACAAGTGATGTCTGGTATGTAGTTGGACAAGATGGTCGGATAGGTGGATGAATCATCTGTGGTTGAGAGAGACCATGGAAAGTCATGTACTGAGAACTTTGCTGCTGAGAGGCCACAAGTGGAGGTTCCTGGGATAAAACCACATTAAGTGTCCCCTTCGTGTTCCCAGATCCCAGGGATGCTGGAAGAAGAGATGGTGAAAGTGAGGGCACAGAATGGCCAGACATAGATGACGGTGAGACAACATTGTCTAAACTCTGCAGTAGATCATCCATCATCTCCTCACTGAGCTTGTCATGCAAGCTCAATGCGTCGGTCACTTCTGCAAGGCAGGGAAGCGGTGATGGGAAGGACACTGTTGTGGCTGGGTAGGACCCGGGAGGTGGTAACCGCTCCTGGGGTGACACTTCTCCAGGCTCACAGTTAGCCAGGATCGGGGAAAGCCGTCCGCCGATAGAACTCGCGTTTGACCCAGTGCGTGACCGAAAGTCATTCCAGGCTTCAAATTCATCCGGACCGAGGGTGGCGGGGCTACTGCCCCAGCCAGGGCTCCCCGGTTGTTCTACCGGTACTCCGGCAGCACCAAGTAACGCTTTCTTTTTGGCGACAGCACCCGCTCGGCTCTTCGCTATCTTGCTGCTGTTGGACTCCATGGAGGCCGCACGACGCCTCGGAGACTTCCCGCCCTTGCTGGCGTCAGGATTGACCACCCACCATGAGCTCTTGCCTGTGCCCTCATTCTGCACCCTCATGAAACGGCTGTGCAAGGATAGGTTGTGTCGAATCGAATTCTGCCAAGAGAAATAGCACCATCAGTGTTTGCCATGCATATAACCGCACTCTAGAACAAAGCAAATCAAGTACACAAATATTTTTAAAAATTGGTTCTAGTCATTGTTAAAAGAAGAGTTTTCTGTTGTTTTAGTCATTGTTAAAGTCTTATTAGGTTTCCCATACAATTACATTGTATGGGAATACCTTTTGTTTCTGCAAAAGTTTTTCTTATTATTATTCTTCCACCCAATTTTTCACCTCCGAAAACTTTAAATTTAATTTTCTCAGCAACCGCTGGTCCGATTGACAGGAAATTTTCATCAAATGATCGGCTAGGCATGTATAATTTTATACTGCTACATATGATGTCATAGGTCAGATGGTATGGGCGCCATATTGTAAAACACCTTCAACTTTGCCCCTCTATATCTCCGAAACGGCTCAATGGAAAAAAATTGAATAATGGCACATTCTAAAGAACTCTGCAATGGGACCAAAAAACATGTTTATTTAGTATATTAAAAGTGCTAACGTTACGAGGTTAGAATTAGTCTAACAGATCCCTTGGTCCCACTAAAATGATATTTTTTTCCCAGATATGTAGTTAAAAAAAACTCAGAATGCAAAAAATTTCGAAGGCGCATACGTCACATGGTTCGGCCGCCATATTATTTTTCGTGAAAAACACGAAAACCCCTCTTTCTCCGCAATGGCTGAACAGATCGAGCCCAAACTTGGCATGCATAATCGCATACACATGACGAACAAAAAGTTCTGTGATCATGACATCCTGCATCACATGGTTTCGGAGTTATGACATTTTTAAGCTTTTTTTTTTTTTTGTTGTTGTATACTGAATCGAGGCTCGTGAAAGAGCTAACATTTATTTCACAAACAAATCAACCAGACAAACAAAATATACAAAAAGAGGGAGCGGAAGACAAGATGGAGAGAGAAGGGGAAGCACACAACCACAACATTTGAGAGCAGGGAGAAGTGTGGGAGGGAGAGGGCTTGGGGGCAGGAGGCGTGGGAAGGGGGGGGGGGGGTGGTGGGAGAAGTATAAAACACAAGGGGACCGAAATTAGCGGGTGTAGAAAAGATCAAAGTTTTGGATGGGGGAGGATAAGAGATGGTGGTGAACAGCTGTTTTAAAGACCTGGAGGGTGGAGTGGGATTGAAGAGAGTGAGGGAGTTTGTTCCAGAGGCGGGAGAAAAGAGGAATGAAGGAGTGAAGGTGAGCAGAAAGTCTTGATTTTGGCAGTTTAACCATAAGAGGGTTGCAGGCAGATCTTGTGCGACCTGTAGGAATATTTGGGGGACAGAGCCCAGAGAGGGCTGGGGGGGCAAGGCCAGAGAGGAGTCGGTAGAAGACGGAAAGACCACCAACCTGCCTGCGGTGAGTGAGTGAAAGGCCCTTGGAGTTAGCTTCATCGCGGGAGATTCCATGTATAGGAATACCTTTTGTTTCTGCAAAAGTTTTTCTTATGTTTAAAATGCTATATTCTCCATAATTTGTGAAGATATCGAGTGGAAACGTTACACAAATGTTCCCCATGGGGGGGGGGGGGTTAAAACGTTACTTGAGAGGTTTCAATAAGTCACATGGTTTGGCAGCAATCTATATAATAATCTATATAATAATAGCGTAAGGACTCGACTTTGTTATCCCTTTTACACCGCACCCAGTGACCCGATGCCCACGGCACTAATGGATTTACGATCTACGAACTGCGCTCTTTGTTTATCACGCACAGACGTACTCGAAAAATCTGAATTAGCCGACGTTGGGGCCCAAAAGCATCCGATTAACTGCCGATACAACGCCATCTTACGACGCCATCGTATTGGCGTCTGCTGAGCGAAAGCGAAGCAAGCCGTCCACTGATTGGACAATCCAGAGCATGCATTTGTGCCGGTGTCGGCGATCGTTGTTCATATACGCATTCTTCATTCTCATCTTTCTTCCAAACTCTTACTCGGACAAGCAAATCCCCTATGCCATCCATAATGGTACACTCTATCCATACACCACATCTTCCCTTCCGTGGATGTTCCACGGGTTTCGGCTAGTAAATAATAATTTAAGGGAAATCCTAAAAAGCTTCAAACCTTTGAACCGCTGCTTTTTGATCGACTTGAATTTTTAATGCAATGTAGCTCTCATCAAGGGGAACAAGTGTGTAAAATTTCAACATGATTGGTTGTATGGTCTCGAAGCTAGAAGTCGTTATTGTTGAAAGAAGAGGAAACGCAACATTTTTCCTTAGCAGGCCATGTGACTCATTGTACCACTGCCATTTTTCAGAATTATTTCATTTAAAAATCATTCTCTCTGCAATAATTATTCCGATTGACAGGAAATTTTCACGATTAGAGCGACTCGGCCTGTAGAATATTTTAATGGTAATTATGACATCACAGGTGACGTGGTATGGCCGTCATCATGGAAAACCCGAAAAACTTTGCATCTCTTTTTCTCAAAAAGTGCTGCGTAGAAAAGATTCACACATGTCTCATTGCAAAGAACTCTCCATGGAGAATAACCCATGAGAATGATGATGTCATAAGTGCCTCCATTATGACGTCATAATTCGACAAGTACAAACCTTCATCCAATCAGGATGAAATTTCTTGAGCATCATCTAGGGATAAATTGATGGAGAAAAATAATAATAATGTGAAAGCGGGGTTACTATAAATATTGTCCATTGTCCGCTCCAAGCTTCTCGTCGGTCGCACACGAGGTCCGTTCGCTCACAGCACCAAAAAGCACCGAGCACCAAGAAGGACCAAAAGCACCACAAAGATTCAGGGAAGATGCCAACGACCACGCAGGGAAGAAGAACCAACAGATCTCCAAGAGCGAAGCACGGAGGGTCCAGCGCAGAGAGACACAAGCACGAAGGGCCAGCGCAGAGACACCCAAGCACGAAGAGGCGATCTCCAACACCAAGGGGGAAATGCCCGGGAACGAGCCGTTTTGTCAAGTGCGTTGTGACGTCCGCCCAGGCGCACCACCAATCAGAGCCTCGATTCTCTCCGAAAAGACCGACTGGACAACCCTCCCATCCACTTTCTGAATAATCCTCTCCAAGAAGTTCTGTCGCTCAAGCTTTTGGGTCTCACTATCTGCCATGATCTTTCCTGGGAAAACCACATTTCAAATCTGGCCTCCAAAGCCAGTTGCCGACTGGGCATCCTTCACCGTGCGAAGTCCTTCCTTGGCACACCTGAGCTCCTCAACACATACAAGGCTTTCATCCACAGCTCAATGGAATACTGTTCTCCCCTCTGGGCCGGTGCTCCTGCCTCACACCCAGCTCGGCTTCACTCTGTTGAAACCAAAGCTTTCAGAATCATTGGAATCTCCCGCGATGCAGCTAACTCCGAGGGCCTTTCACTTACTCACCGCAGGCAGGTTGGTGGGCTTTCTGTCTTCTACCGACTCATCTCAAGCCTTGCTCCCCCAGCTCTCTCTGGGCTCTGTCCCCCAAATATTCCTGCAGGTCGCACAAGATCTGCCTGCAACCCTCTTATGGTTAAACTGCCAAAATCAAGACTCTCTGCTCACCTTCACTCCTTCATTCCTCTTTTCTCCCACCTCTGGAACAAACTCCCTCACTCTCTTCAATCCCACTCCTCCCTCCAGGTCTTTAAAACAGCTGTTCACCACCATCTCTTATCTTGCCCCATCCAAAACCTTGATCTTTTCTACCCTCGCTAATTTCACCCCAGATTCACTTTTTTGAAATACCAACTGCCTTCCTGGAAGTCCTTGCAGTGTCCTTGTGTTTTATACTTCTCCCACCCCTCCCCCCCCCCCCCTTCTCACGCCTCCTCTCCCCAAGCCCTCCCACAGATCTCCCGATGTCCCTGCTCTCAAATGTTGTGTTTGTGTGCTTCCCCTTCTCTCCCCATCTTGTCTACCTCTACCCTTATTATATGTTTTGTGTGTCTGTTTGATTTTTTTTTTGTGTGATAAATGTTAGCTCTTTCACGAGCCTTGATCCTGTATCCCCAAAAAAATAAAAAAATAAAAAAAATCCGAATGACATCAAATTTGAATAGGATTTTCATATCAGCAACCTGAATTCAACCACCAACTATTTCTGAGATCAACATAGACCAAAATGTCAACATAGGTCTGAGGACAAGCACTTTATTTGAATTTCTGAAATCCTCAATTTTCATCCGATTGACTTGAAATCTGAATAGGATTTGCATATCAGCTTGCTGAAACCAACCGCCAACTATTTTGAGGTAAACAAAGGCCAAAAGGTCAACATCGGCCAAATTTCTAAAATTGTCAATTTTCATCAGATTAACTTAATATTTTAAGACTATTTGCATATAAGGTCACTGAATTCAACCACCAATTATTACCCTCGCCAGAGGAGAGGGTATTGCATTTGAGTCCTTCTGTTACTTCCAATATATATATATATATATATATATATATATATATATATATATATATATATATATATATATATATATATATATCTGTGCAGCGTCTGTCCTGTGTTGTGTTGTGTTGTCCTGTCTTGTGTTGTCACTGTACTACTTTCTCAAACTTCTGTGAAATCGTACCAAACTTCTGGTATGCACATATCTCTCCCGTCGGTATGTCCTAAGGGTATTGTTTTTTTTTCCCAAATTTTTTTTTTGGGGGGGGGGGGGAATTTTTTGGGGAACAAAATTTTTTTCAACTGACGTTTTCAACTTCAGTTGTTTATAAAATGTGATATCACGTATATTACAAATACATTTGGAGGTATTTATAATTACGTGGTGGTGTGTTTTTAATTATGTGGTGGTGAGGTGTTTTGAATTAGTTGGTGATGAGGTGTTTTGAATTACTTGGTGGTGAGGTGTTTTGAATTACGTGATGGTGAGGTGTTTTGAATTACTTGGTGGTGAGGTGTTTTGAATTACGTGGTGGTGAGGTGTTTTTAATTATGTGGGGGTGAGGTGTTTTGAATTAGTTGGTGATGAGGTGTTTTGAATTACGTGGTGGTGAGGTGTTTTTAATTTAGTGGCTGTGAGGTGTTTTTATTACGTGTTTTATGGCTGAGGTGTTTTTAATTTTGTGGTGGTGAGGTCTTTTCATACAGTATGAAGTGGTCATACAGTATGAAGACTATTAATGTGCAGTCTGAAGACTATTAATTTGCAGTATGAAGACTATTAATTTGCCATATGAAGACTATTAATTTGCAGTATGAAGACTATTAATTTGCAGTATGAAGACTATTAATTTGCAGCATGAAGACTATTAATTTGCAGCATGAAGACTATTAATTTGCAGCATGAAGACTATTGATGAACACAGTACTAATTTGCAGGATCAAGACTTAATTTGCCACATGAAGACAGTACTAATTTGCAGGATGAAGACTTAATTTGCTGCATGAAGACAGTACTAATTTGCAGGATGAAGACTATGAATTTGCAGTACGAAGACGGTACTAATTTGCAGGATGAAGACTATTAATGTGCAGAATGAAGACGACTAATTTGCAGAATGAAGACAGTGCTAATTTGCCGGATGAAGACGATTAATTTACAGCATGAAGACAGTACTAATATGCAGGATGAAGACGATTAATTTGCGGTATGAAGACTATTAATTTGCAGTATGAAGACTATTAATTTGCAGTATGAAGACTATTAATTTACAGTATGAAGACTATTAATTTGCAGTATGAAGACTATTAATTTGCAGTATGAAGACTATTAATTTGCAGCATGAAGACTATTAATTTGCAGCATGAAGACTATTAATTTGCAGCATGAAGATTATTGATGAAGACAGTACTAATTTGCAGGATCAAGACTTAATTTGCCACATGAAGACAGTACAAATTTGCAGGATGAAGACTTAATTTGCTGCATGAAGACAGTACTAATTTGCAGGATAAAGACTATGAATTTGCAGTACGAAGACAGTACTAATTTGCAGGATGAAGACTATTAATGTGCAGAATGAAGACGACTAATTTGCAGAATGAAGACAGTGCTAATTTGCTGGATGAAGACGATTAATTTACAGCATGAAGACAGTACTAATTTGCAGGATGAAGACGATTATTTTGAGGTATTAAGACTATTAATTTGCAGTATGAAGACTATTAATTTGCAGTATGAAGAATTAATGTGCAGTATGAAGACTATTAATTTGCAGTATGAAGACTATTAATTTGCAGTATGAAGACTATTAATTTGCAGTATGAAGACTATTAATTTGCAGCATGAAGACTATTAATGAAGACTGTACTAATTTGCAGGATCAAGACTTAATTTACCGCATGAAGACAGTACTAATTTGCAGGATGAAGACTATGAATTTGCAGTACGAAGACGGTACTAATTTGCAGGATGAAGACTATTAATGTGCAGAATGAAACGACTAATTTGCAGAATGAAGACAGTGCTAATTTGCAGGATGAAGACGATTAATTTACAGGATGAAGACTATTAATGTGCAGTCTGAAGACTATTAATTTGCAGTATGAAGACTATTAATTTGCAGTATGAAGACTATTAATTTGCAGCATGAAGACTATTAATTTGCAATATGAAGACTATTAATTTGCAGTATGAAGACTATTAATTTGCAGAATGAAACGACTAGTTTGCAGCATGAAGACAGTGCTAATTTGCAGGATGAAGACGATTATTTTGAGGTATGAAGACTATTAATTTGCAGTATGAAGACTATTAATTTGCAGCATGAAGACTATTAATTTGCAGCATGAAGACTATTGATGAAGACAGTACTAATTTGCAGGATCAAGACTTAATTTGCCACATGAAGACAGTACTAATTTGCAGGATGAAGACTTAATTTGCTGCATGAAGACAGTACTAATTTGCAGGATAAAGACTATGAATTTGCAGAACGAAGACGGTACTCATTTGCAGGATGAAGACTATTAATGTGCAGAATGAAGACGACTAATTTGCAGAATGAAGACAGTGCTAATTTGCCAGATGAAGACGATTAATTTACAGCATGAAGACAGTACTAATTTGCAGGATGAAGACGATTATTTTGAGGTATGAAGACTATTAATTTGCAGTATGAAGACTATTAATTTGCAGTATGAAGACTTAATGTGCAGTATGAAGACTATTAATTTGCAGGATGAAGACTATTAATTTGCAGTATGAAGACTATTAATTTGCAGTATGAAGAGTATTAATTTGCAGTATGAAGACTATTAATTTGCAGCATGAAGACTATTAATGAAGACAGTACTAATTTGCAGGATGAAGACTATGAATTTGCAGTACGAAGACGGTACTAATTTGCAGGATGAAGACTATTAATGTGCAGAATGAAACGACTAATTTGCAGAATGAAGACAGTGCTAATTTGCAGGATGAAGACGATTAATTCACAGGATGAAGACTGTACTAATTTGCAGGATGAAGACGATTAATTTGAGGTATGAAGACTATTAATTTACAGTATGAAGACTATTAATTTGCAGTATGAAGACTATTAATTTGCAGTATGAAGACTATTAATGTGCAGTATGAAGACTATTAATGTGCAGTATGAAGACTATTAATGTGCAGTATGAAGACTATTAATTTGCAGTATGAAGACTATTAATTTGCAGTATGAAGACTATTAATTTGCAGTATGAAGACTATTAATGTGCAGTATGAAGACTATTAATGTGCAGTATGAAGACTATTAATGTGCAGTATGAAGACAGTACTAATTTGGAGTATGAATACATTACCAATTTGCAGTATGAAGACTATTAATTTGCAGTATGAAGACAGTACAAATGTGCAGTGCAAAGACAGTACAAATGTGCAGTGCAAAGACAGTACTAATTTGCAGCTTGAAGACAGTACTAATTTGCAGTATGAAGACAGTACAAATGTGCAGTGCAAAGACAGTACAAATGTGCAGTATGAAGACAGTACAAATGTGCAGTGCAAAGACAGTACTAATTTGCAGTTTGAAGACAGTACTAATTTGCAGTATGAAGACAGTACTAATTTGCACTTTGAAGACAGTACAAATGTGCAGTGCAAAGACAGTACAAATATGCAGTATGAAGACAGTACAAATGTGCAGTGCAAAGACAGTACTAATTTGCAGTTTGAAGAAAGTACTAATTTGCACTTTGAAGACAGTACAAATGTGCAGTGCAAAGACAGTACTAATTTGCAGTTTGAAGACAGTACAAATGTGCAGTATGAAGACAGTACAAATGTGCAGTGCAAAGACAGTACTAATTTGCAGTTTGAAGACAGTACTAATTTGCAGTATGAAGACAGTATAAATGTGCAGTGCAAAGACAGTACTAATTTGCAGTTTGAAGACAGTACAAATGTGCAGTATGAAGACAGTACAAATGTGCAGTGCAAAGACAGTACTAATTTGCAGTTTGAAGACAGAACAAATGTGCAGTATGAAGACAGTACAAATGTGCAGTGCAAAGACAGTACAAATTTGCAGTTTGAAGACAGTACTAATGTGCAGAATGAAGAAAGTACTAATTTGCACTTTGAAGACAGTACAAATGTGCAGTGCAAAGACAGTACTAATTTGCAGTGTGAAGACAGTACTAATTTGCAGTACAAAGACAGTACTAATTTGCAGTTTGAAGACAGTACTAATGTGCAGAATGAAGAAAGTACTAATTTGCACTTTGAAGACAGTACAAATGTGCAGTGCAAAGACAGTACAAATGTGCAGTATGAAGACAGTACAAATGTGCAGTGCAAAGAAAGTACTAATTTGCAGTTTGAAGACAGTACTAATTTGCAGTTTGAAGAAAGTACTAATTTGCAGTTTGAAGAAAGTACTAATTTGCAGTATGAAGACAGTACTAATTTGCAGTTTGAAGACAGTACTAATTTGCAGTTTGAAGACAGTACTAATTTGCAGTTTGAAGAAAGTACTAATTTGCAGTTTGAAGACAGTACTAATTTGCAGTTTGAAGAAAGTACTAATTTGCAGTTTGAAGAAAGTACTAATTTGCAGTTTGAAGAAAGTACTAATTTGCAGTTTGAAGAAAGTACTAATTTGCAGTATGAAGACAGTATAAATGTGCAGTGCAAAGACAGTACTAATTTGCAGTTTGAAGACAGTACTAATGTGCAGAATGAAGAAAGTACTAATTTGCAGTTTGAAGACAGTACTAATTTGCAGTTTGAAGAAAGTACTAATTTGCAGTTTGAAGAAAGTACTAATTTGCAGTATGAAGACAGTACTAATTTGCAGTACAAAGACAGTACTAATTTGCAGTTTGAAGACAGTACTAATTTGCAGTTTGAAGACAGTACTAATTTGCAGTTTGAAGACAGTACTAATGTGCAGAATGAAGAAAGTACTAATTTGCACTTTGAAGACAGTACAAATGTGCAGTGCAAAGACAGTACAAATGTGCAGTATGAAGACATTACAAATGTGCAGTGCAAAGAAAGTACTAATTTGCAGTTTGAAGACAGTATAAATGTGCAGTGCAAAGACAGTACTAATTTGCAGTTTGAAGACAGTACTAATGTGCAGAATGAAGAAAGTACTAATTTGCACTTTGAAGACAGTACAAATGTGCAGTGCAAAGACAGTACAAATGTGCAGTATGAAGACATTACAAATGTGCAGTGCAAAGAAAGTACTAATGTGCAGTACAAAGACAGTACTAATTTGCAGTTTGAAGACAGTACTAATGTGCAGAATGAAGAAAGTACTAATTTGCAGTTTGAAGACAGTACTAATGTGCAGAATGAAGAAAGTACTAATTTGCAGTTTGAAGACAGTACTAATGTGCAGAATGAAGAAAGTACTAATTTGCAGTTTGAAGACAGTACTAATGTGCAGAATGAAGAAAGTACTAATTTGCAGTTTGAAGACAGTACTAATGTGCAGAATGAAGAAAGTACTAATTTGCAGTTTGAAGACAGTACTAATGTGCAGAATGAAGAAAGTACTAATTTGCAGTTTGAAGACAGTACTAATTTGCAGTTTGAAGACAGTACTAATTTGCAGTATGAAGACAGTATAAATGTGCAGTGCAAAGACAGTACTAATTTGCAGTTTGAAGACAGTACTAATTTGCAGTACAAAGACAGTACTAATTTGCAGTTTGAAGACAGTACTAATTTGCAGTATGAAGACAGTACTAATGTGCAGAATGAAGAAAGTACTAATTTGCAGTTTGAAGACAGTACTAATTTGCAGTACAAAGACAGTACTAATTTGCAGTTTGAAGACAGTACTAATTTGCAGTATGAAGACAGTACTAATGTGCAGAATGAAGACAGTACTAATTTGCAGTATGAAGACAGTACTAATGTGCAGAATGAAGAAAGTACTAATTTGCAGTTTGAAGACAGTACAAATGTGCAGTATGAAGACAGTATAAATGTGCAGTGCAAAGACAGTACTAATTTGCAGTTTGAAGACAGTACTAATTTGCAGTACAAAGACAGTACTAATTTGCAGTTTGAAGACAGTACTAATTTGCAGTACAAAGACAGTACTAATTTGCAGTATGAAGACAGTACTAATTTGCAGTACAAAGACAGTACTAATTTGCAGTTTGAAGACAGTACTAATTTGCAGTACAAAGACAGTACTAATTTGCAGTATGAAGACAGTACTAATTTGCAGTATGAAGACAGTACTAATGTGCGGAATGAAGACAGTACTAATTTGCAGTATGAAGACAGTACTAATGTGCAGAATGAAGAAAGTACTAATTTGCAGTTTGAAGACAGTACAAATTTGCAGTTTGAAGACAGTACTAATTTGCAGTTTGAAGACAGTACTAATTTGCAGTTTGAAGAAAGTACTAATTTGCAGTTTGAAGAAAGTACTAATTTGCAGTATGAAGACAGTATAAATGTGCAGTGCAAAGACAGTACTAATTTGCAGTTTGAAGACAGTACTAATTTGCAGTACAAAGACAGTACTAATTTGCAGTTTGAAGACAGTACTAATGTGCAGAATGAGGAAAGTACTAATTTGCAGTTTGAAGACAGTACAAATGTGCAGTATGAAGACAGTACAAATGTGCAGTGCAAAGACAGTACAAATTTGCAGTGTGAAGACAGTACTAATTTGCAGTATGAAGACAGTATAAATGTGCAGTGCAAAGACAGTACTAATTTGCAGTGTGAAGACAGTACTAATTTGCAGTTTGAAGAAAGTACTAATTTGCAGTTTGAAGACAGTACTAATTTGCAGTATGAAGACAGTACTAATTTGCAGTTTGAAGACAGTACTAATTTGCAGTATGAAGACAGTATAAATGTGCAGTGCAAAGACAGTACTAATTTGCAGTACAAAGACAGTACTAATTTGCAGTACAAAGACAGTACTAATTTGCAGTTTGAAGACAGTACAAATGTGCAGAATGAGGAAAGTACTAATTTGCAGTTTGAAGACAGTACAAATGTGCAGTATGAAGACAGTACAAATGTGCAGTGCAAAGACAGTACAAATTTGCAGTGTGAAGACAGTACTAATTTGCAGTACAAAGACAGTACTAATTTGCAGTACAAAGACAGTACTAATTTGCAGTTTGAAGACAGTACAAATGTGCAGTGCAAAGACAGTACAAATGTGCAGTATGAAGACAGTACTAATTTGCAGTTTGAAGACAGTACTAATGTGCAGAATGAAGAAAGTACTAATTTGCAGTACAAAGACAGTACTAATTTGCAGTACAAAGACAGTACTAATTTGCAGTTTGAAGACAGTACTAATGTGCAGAATGAAGAAAGTACTAATTTGCACTTTGAAGACAGTACAAATGTGCAGTGCAAAGACAGTACAAATGTGCAGTATGAAGACAGTACAAATGTGCAGTGCAAAGAAAGTACTAATTTGCAGTTTGAAGACAGTACTAATTTGCAGTATGAAGACAGTACAAATGTGCAGTATGAAGACAGTACAAATGTGCAGTGCAAAGAAAGTACTAATTTGCAGTTTGAAGACAGTACTAATTTGCAGTATGAATACATTACCAATTTGCAGTATGAAGACTATTAATTTGCAGTATGAAGACAGTACAAATGTGCAGTGCAAAGACAGTACAAATGTGCAGTGCAAAGACAGTACTAATTTGCAGTTTGAAGACAGTACTAATTTGCAGTATGAAGACAGTATAAATGTGCAGTGCAAAGACAGTACAAATTTGCAGTGTGAAGACAGT
This sequence comes from Myxine glutinosa, assembly GCF_964187855.1. NCBI lineage: Eukaryota > Metazoa > Chordata > Myxini > Myxiniformes > Myxinidae > Myxine > Myxine glutinosa. The sequence continues at coordinate 112,258,505 of NC_136265.1, read as the reverse complement.
ACTAATTTGCATTATGAAGTCTATTAATGTGCAGTATGAAGAAAGTTATAATTTGCAGTATGAAGACTATTAATGTGCAGTATGAAGAAAGTTATAATTTGCAGTATGAAGACTATTAATGTGCAGTATGAAGAAAGTTATAATTTGCAATATGAAGACTATTAATGTGCAGTATGAAGAAAGTTATAATTTGCAGTATGAAGACTATTAATGTGCAGTATGAAGAAAGTTATAATTTGCAGTATGAAGACTATTAATGTGCAGTATGAAGTAAGTTATAATTTGCAGTATGAAGACTATTAATGTGCAGTATGAAGAAAGTTATAATTTGCGGTATGAAGACTATTAATTTGCAGTATGAAGACTATTAATTTGCAGTATGAAGACTATTAATGTGCAGTATGAAGAAAGTTATAATTTGCAGTATGAAGACTATTAATTTGCAGTATGAAGACTATTAGTTTGCAGTATGAAGACTGTTAATTTGCAGTATGAAGACTATTAACTTGCAGAAAAAGACTATTAATTTACAGTATGAAGACTATTGATTTGCAGTATGAAGATGATTAACTTGCAGTATGAAGACTATTAATTTTCAGTATGAAGACTATTAACTTGCAGTATGAAGACTATTAATTTTCAGTATGAAGACTATTAATTTACAGTATGAAGACCATTGATTTGCAGTATGAAGACTATTAATTTGCAGCATGAAGACTTTTAATTTGCAGTATGAAGACTATTAATTTGCAGTATGAAGACTATTAATTTGCAGTATGAAGACTATTAATTTGCAGTATGAAGACTATTAATTTGCAGTATGAAGACAGTACTAATTTGCAGTGCGAAGACAGTACTAATTTGCAGTGCGAAGACAGTACTAATTTGCAGTATGAAGACAGTATAAATGTGCAGTGCAAAGACAGTACTAATTTGCAGTTTGAAGACAGTACTAATTTGCAGTACAAAGACAGTACTAATTTGCAGTTTGAAGACAGTACTAATTTGCAGTACAAAGACAGTACTAATTTGCAGTTTGAAGACAGTACTAATGTGCAGAATGAGGAAAGTACTAATTTGCAGTTTGAGGAAAGTACTAATTTGCAGTTTGAAGACAGTACAAATGTGCAGTATGAAGACAGTACAAATGTGCAGTGCAAAGACAGTACAAATTTGCAGTGTGAAGACAGTACTAATTTGCAGTACAAAGACAGTACTAATTTGCAGTTTGAAGACAGTACTAATGTGCAGAATGAAGAAAGTACTAATTTGCACTTTGAAGACAGTACAAATGTGCAGTGCAAAGACAGTACAAATGTGCAGTATGAAGACAGTACAAATGTGCAGTGCAAAGAAAGTACTAATTTGCAGTACAAAGACAGTACTAATTTGCAGTATGAAGACAGTACTAATTTGCAGTTTGAAGACAGTACTAATTTGCAGTATGAAGACAGTACTAATTTGCAGTTTGAAGACAGTACTAATTTGCAGTATGAAGACAGTACTAATTTGCAGTTTGAAGACAGTACTAATTTGCAGTATGAAGACAGTATAAATGTGCAGTGCAAAGACAGTACTAATTTGCAGTTTGAAGACAGTACTAATTTGCAGTATGAAGACAGTATAAATGTGCAGTGCAAAGACAGTACTAATTTGCAGTGTGAAGACAGTACTAATTTGCAGTTTGAAGACAGTATAAATGTGCAGTGCAAAGACAGTACTAATTTGCAGTGTGAAGACAGTACTAATTTGCAGTACAAAGACAGTACTAATTTGCAGTACAAAGACAGTACTAATTTGCAGTTTGAAGACAGTACAAATGTGCAGAATGAGGAAAGTACTAATTTGCAGTTTGAAGACAGTACAAATGTGCAGTATGAAGACAGTACAAATGTGCAGTGCAAAGACAGTACAAATTTGCAGTGTGAAGACAGTACTAATTTGCAGTACAAAGACAGTACTAATTTGCAGTACAAAGACAGTACTAATTTGCAGTTTGAAGACAGTACAAATGTGCAGTGCAAAGACAGTACAAATGTGCAGTATGAAGACAGTACTAATTTGCAGTTTGAAGACAGTACTAAAGTGCAGAATGAAGAAAGTACTAATTTGCAGTACAAAGACAGTACTAATTTGCAGTTTGAAGACAGTACTAATGTGCAGAATGAAGAAAGTACTAATTTGCACTTTGAAGACAGTACAAATGTGCAGTGCAAAGACAGTACAAATGTGCAGTATGAAGACAGTACAAATGTGCAGTATGAAGACAGTACAAATGTGCAGTGCAAAGAAAGTACTAATTTGCAGTTTGAAGACAGTACAAATGTGCAGTGCAAAGACAGTACAAATGTGCAGTGCAAAGACAGTACTAATTTGCAGTATGAATACATTACCAATTTGCAGTATGAAGACTATTAATTTGCAGTATGAAGACAGTACAAATGTGCAGTGCAAAGACAGTACAAATGTGCAGTGCAAAGACAGTACTAATTTGCAGTTTGAAGACAGTACTAATTTGCAGTATGAAGACAGTATAAATGTGCAGTGCAAAGACAGTACAAATTTGCAGTGTGAAGACAGTACTAATTTGCATTATGAAGTCTATTAATGTGCAGTATGAAGAAAGTTATAATTTGCAGTATGAAGACTATTAATGTGCAGTATGAAGAAAGTTATAATTTGCAGTATGAAGACTATTAATGTGCAGTATGAAGAAAGTTATAATTTGCAATATGAAGACTATTAATGTGCAGTATGAAGAAAGTTATAATTTGCAGTATGAAGACTATTAATGTGCAGTATGAAGAAAGTTATAATTTGCAGTATGAAGACTATTAATGTGCAGTATGAAGTAAGTTATAATTTGCAGTATGAAGACTATTAATGTGCAGTATGAAGAAAGTTATAATTTGCGGTATGAAGACTATTAATTTGCAGTATGAAGACTATTAATTTGCAGTATGAAGACTATTAATGTGCAGTATGAAGAAAGTTATAATTTGCAGTATGAAGACTATTAATTTGCAGTATGAAGACTATTAGTTTGCAGTATGAAGACTGTTAATTTGCAGTATGAAGACTATTAACTTGCAGAAAAAGACTATTAATTTACAGTATGAAGACTATTGATTTGCAGTATGAAGATGATTAACTTGCAGTATGAAGACTATTAATTTTCAGTATGAAGACTATTAACTTGCAGTATGAAGACTATTAATTTTCAGTATGAAGACTATTAATTTACAGTATGAAGACCATTGATTTGCAGTATGAAGACTATTAATTTGCAGCATGAAGACTTTTAATTTGCAGTATGAAGACTATTAATTTGCAGTATGAAGACTATTAATTTGCAGTATGAAGACTATTAATTTGCAGTATGAAGACTATTAATTTGCAGTATGAAGACAGTACTAATTTGCAGTGCGAAGACAGTACTAATTTGCAGTGCGAAGACAGTACTAATTTGCAGTATGAAGACAGTATAAATGTGCAGTGCAAAGACAGTACTAATTTGCAGTTTGAAGACAGTACTAATTTGCAGTACAAAGACAGTACTAATTTGCAGTTTGAAGACAGTACTAATTTGCAGTACAAAGACAGTACTAATTTGCAGTTTGAAGACAGTACTAATGTGCAGAATGAGGAAAGTACTAATTTGCAGTTTGAGGAAAGTACTAATTTGCAGTTTGAAGACAGTACAAATGTGCAGTATGAAGACAGTACAAATGTGCAGTGCAAAGACAGTACAAATTTGCAGTGTGAAGACAGTACTAATTTGCAGTACAAAGACAGTACTAATTTGCAGTTTGAAGACAGTACTAATGTGCAGAATGAAGAAAGTACTAATTTGCACTTTGAAGACAGTACAAATGTGCAGTGCAAAGACAGTACAAATGTGCAGTATGAAGACAGTACAAATGTGCAGTGCAAAGAAAGTACTAATTTGCAGTACAAAGACAGTACTAATTTGCAGTATGAAGACAGTACTAATTTGCAGTTTGAAGACAGTACTAATTTGCAGTATGAAGACAGTACTAATTTGCAGTTTGAAGACAGTACTAATTTGCAGTATGAAGACAGTACTAATTTGCAGTTTGAAGACAGTACTAATTTGCAGTATGAAGACAGTATAAATGTGCAGTGCAAAGACAGTACTAATTTGCAGTTTGAAGACAGTACTAATTTGCAGTATGAAGACAGTATAAATGTGCAGTGCAAAGACAGTACTAATTTGCAGTGTGAAGACAGTACTAATTTGCAGTTTGAAGACAGTATAAATGTGCAGTGCAAAGACAGTACTAATTTGCAGTGTGAAGACAGTACTAATTTGCAGTACAAAGACAGTACTAATTTGCAGTTTGAAGACAGTACAAATGTGCAGAATGAGGAAAGTACTAATTTGCAGTTTGAAGACAGTACAAATGTGCAGTATGAAGACAGTACAAATGTGCAGTGCAAAGACAGTACAAATTTGCAGTGTGAAGACAGTACTAATTTGCAGTACAAAGACAGTACTAATTTGCAGTACAAAGACAGTACTAATTTGCAGTTTGAAGACAGTACAAATGTGCAGTGCAAAGACAGTACAAATGTGCAGTATGAAGACAGTACTAATTTGCAGTTTGAAGACAGTACTAAAGTGCAGAATGAAGAAAGTACTAATTTGCAGTACAAAGACAGTACTAATTTGCAGTTTGAAGACAGTACTAATGTGCAGAATGAAGAAAGTACTAATTTGCACTTTGAAGACAGTACAAATGTGCAGTGCAAAGACAGTACAAATGTGCAGTATGAAGACAGTACAAATGTGCAGTATGAAGACAGTACAAATGTGCAGTGCAAAGAAAGTACTAATTTGCAGTTTGAAGACAGTACAAATGTGCAGTGCAAAGACAGTACAAATGTGCAGTGCAAAGACAGTACTAATTTGCAGTATGAATACATTACCAATTTGCAGTATGAAGACTATTAATTTGCAGTATGAAGACAGTACAAATGTGCAGTGCAAAGACAGTACAAATGTGCAGTGCAAAGACAGTACTAATTTGCAGTTTGAAGACAGTACTAATTTGCAGTATGAAGACAGTATAAATGTGCAGTGCAAAGACAGTACTAATTTGCAGTATGAAGACAGTACAAATTTGCAGTGTGAAGACAGTACTAATTTGCAGTATGAAGTCTATTAATGTGCAGTATGAAGAAAGTTATAATTTGCAGTATGAAGACTATTAATGTGCAGTATGAAGAAAGTTATAATTTGCAGTATGAAGACTATTAATGTGCAGTATGAAGAAAGTTATAATTTGCAATATGAAGACTATTAATGTGCAGTATGAAGAAAGTTATAATTTGCAGTATGAAGACTATTAATGTGCAGTATGAAGAAAGTTATAATTTGCAGTATGAAGACTATTAATGTGCAGTATGAAGTAAGTTATAATTTGCAGTATGAAGACTATTAATGTGCAGTATGAAGAAAGTTATAATTTGCAGTATGAAGACTATTAATTTGCAGTATGAAGACTATTAATTTGCAGTATGAAGACTATTAATGTGCAGTATGAAGAAAGTTATAATTTTCAGTATGAAGACCATTAATTTGCAGTATGAAGACTATTAGTTTGCAGTATGAAGACTGTTAATTTGCAGTATGAAGACTATTAACTTGCAGAAAAAGACTATTAATTTACAGTATGAAGACTATTGATTTGCAGTATGAAGATGATTAACTTGCAGTAGGAAGACTATTAATTTTCAGTATGAAGACTATTAACTTGCAGTATGAAGACTATTAATTTTCAGTATGAAGACTATTAATTTACAGTATGAAGACCATTGATTTGCAGTATGAAGACTATTAATTTGCAGCATGAAGACTTTTAATTTGCAGTATGAAGACTATTAATTTGCAGTATGAAGACTATTAATTTGCAGTATGAAGACTATTAATTTGCAGTATGAAGACTATTAATTTGCAGTATGAAGACAGTACTAATTTGCAGTGCGAAGACAGTACTAATTTGCAGTGCGAAGACAGTACTAATTTGCAGTGCGAAGACAGTACTAATTTGCAGGATTGGGAAGGGTAAACAGATAAATAGATTTTATCAATAGGGAGTAAAGGTAAAAAGGTGAACAGATTATCAATAGGGAGGAAAGGTAAACAGGTTAACAGATAATCAATAGGGAGCTAAGGTAAAAAGGTAAACAAATAATCATTAGGGAGGTAAGCCAAACAGGTAAACAGATTATCAATGAGGAGGTTAGGTAAACAGGTAAATAGATTATCAATATGGAGGTAAGGTAAAAAGGTGAAGAGATAATCAATATGGAGGTAAGGTAAAAAGGTGAAGAGATTATATCAATATGGAGGTAAGGTAAACAGGTAAACACATTATCAATGAGTATGTAACGTAAATTGGTAAATTGATTATCAATAGGGAGATAAGGTAAACTGGTAAACAAATGGTCAATAGGGAGGTTAGGTAAACAGGTAAATAGATTATCAATGAGGAGATAAGATGATTCGTCATTGGGGCTCACGAGACCATCCTGCCAGCCCCAGATTAAACAGGTGAGTGTGTGCGTACCTCGCTGGACCATCCTGCCAGCTCGAGATTAAACAGGTGTGTGTGTGTACCTCGCTAGACCATCCTGCCAGCCCGAGAATAAACAGGTGTGTGTGTTTACCTCACGAGACCATCCTGCCAGCCCCAGATTGAACAGGTGAGTGTGTGCGTACCTCGCTGGACCATCCTGCGAGCTCGAGATTAAACAGGTGTGTGTGTGTGTGTGTGTGTGTGTGTGTGTGTGTGTGTGTGTGTGTGTGTGTGTGTGTGTGTGTGTGTGTGTGTGTGTGTGTGTGTACCTCGCTAGACCATCCTGCCAGCCCTAGAATAAACAGGTGTGTGTGTATGTACCTCGCTAGACCATCCTGCCAGCTCTAGATTAAATAAGTATGTGTGTGTACCACGCAAGACCATCCTGCCAGCTCCAGATTAAACAGGTGTGTGTGTACCTCGCTAGACCATCCTGCCAGCCCTCGAATAAACAGGTGAGTGTGTGTACCTCACCAGACCATCCTGCCAGCTCGAGATTAAACAGCTGAGTGTGTGTACCTCACGAGACCATCCTGCCAGCCCCAGATTAAACAGGTGAGTGTGTGCGTACCTCGCTGGACCATCCTGCCAGCTCGGGATTAAACAGGTGTGTGTGTGTGTACCTCGCTAGACCATCCTGCCAGGTCTAGATTATACAGGTGTGTGTGTGTACCTCGCTAGACCATCCTGCCAGCTCTAGATTAAACAGGTGTGTGTGTGTACCTCGCTAGACCATCCTGCCAGCTCCAGATTAAACAGGTGTGTGTGTGTACCTCGCTAGACCATCCTGCCAGCTCGAGATTAAACAGGTGTGTATGTGTACCTCGCTAGACAATCCTGCCAGCTCGAGAATAAACAGGTGAGTGTGTGTACCTCGCTAGACCATCCTGCCAGCTCTAGATTAGAGAGGTGAGTGTGTGTACCTCGCTAGACCACCCTGCCAGCTCTAGAATAAACAGGTGAGTGTGTGTACCTCGCTAGACCATCCTGCCAGCTCTAGAATAAACAGGTGAGTGTGTGTATCTCGCTCGCTAGACCATCCTGCCAGCTCTAGAATAAACAGGTGTGTATGTGCACCTCGCTGGACCATCCGGCCAGCTCTAGAATAAACAGGTGTGTGTGTGTACCTCGCTAGACCATCCTGCCAGCCCTAGTATAAACAGGTGAGTGTGTGTACCTCGCTAGACCATCCTGCCAGCTCTAGATTAAACAGGTGAGTGTGTGTACCTCGCTCGCTAGACCATCCTGCCAGCTCTAGATTAAACAGGTGAGTGTGTGTACCTCGCCAGACCATCCTGCCAGCTCTAGATTAAACAGGTGAGTGTGTGTACCTCGCTAGACCATCCTGCCAGCTCTAGATTAAACAGGTGAGTGTGTGTACCTCGCTAGACCATCCTGCCAGCTCTAGATTAAACAGGTGAGTGTGTGTACCTCGCTCGACCATCCTGCCAGCTCTAGATTAAACAGGTGAGTGTGTGCACCTCGCTCGACCATCCTGCCAGCTCTAGATTAAACAGGTGAGTGTGTGTACCTCGCTCGACCATCCTGCCACCTCTAGATTAAACAGGTGAGTGTGTGTACCTCGCTCGCTAGACCATCCTGCCAGCTCTAGATTAAACAGGTGAGTGTGTGTACCTCGCTAGACCATCCTGCCAGCCCCAGATTAAACAGGTGAGTGTGTGTACCTCGCTCAACTATCCTGTCAGCTCTAGAATAAACAGGTGAGTGTGTGTACCTCGCTCGACCATCCTGCCAGCTCTAGATTAAACAGGTGAGTGTGTGTACCTCGCTCGACCATCCTGCCAGCTCTGGATTAAACAGGTGAGTGTGTGTACCTCGCTCGACCATCCTGCCAGCTCTAGATTAAACAGGTGAGTGTGTGTACCTCGCTCGACCATCCTACCAGATCTAGATTAAACAGGTGAGTGTGTGTACCTCGCTCGACCATCCTGCCAGCTCTAGCTTAAACAGGTGAGTGTGTGTACCTCGCTTGACCATCCTGCCAGCTCTAGATTAAACAGGTGAGTGTGTGTACCTCGCCAGACCATCCTGCCAGCCCGAGATTAAACAGGTGAGTGTGTGTACCTCGCTCGACCATCCTGCCAGCTCTAGATTAAACAGGTGAGTGTGTCTACCTCGCTCGACCATCCTGCCAGCTCTAGATTAAACAGGTGAGTGTGTGTACCTCGCCAGACCATCCTGCCAGCTCTGGATTAAACAGGTGAGTGTGTGTACCTCGCTCGACCATCCTGCCAGCTCTGGATTAAACAGGTGAGTGTGTGTGTACCTCGCTCGACCATCCTGCCAGCTCTAGATTAAACAGGTGAGTGTGTGTACCTCGCCAGACCATTCTGCCAGCTCTGGATTAAACAGGTGAGTGTGTGTACCTCGCTAGACTATCCTGCCAGCTCTAGATTAAACAGGTGTGTGTGTGTACCTCGCTCGACCATCCTGCCAGCTCCAGATTAAACAGGTGTGTGTGTGTACCTCGCTCGATCATCCTGCCAGCTCTGGATTAAACAGGTGAGTGTGTGTACCTCGCTCGACCATCCTGCCAGCTCTAGATTAAACAGGTGAGTGTGTGTACCTCGCCAGACCATCCTGCCAGCTCTGGATTAAACAGGTGAGTGTGTGTACCTCACCAGACCATCCTGCCAGCTCGGGATTAAACAGGTGAGTGTGTGTACCTCGCTCGACCATCCTGCCAGCTCCAGATTAAACAGGTGAGTGTGTGTACCTCGCTCGACCATCCTGCCAGCTCTAGATTAAACAGGTGAGTGTGTGTACCTCGCCAGACCATCCTGCCAGCTCGGGATTAAACAGGTGAGTGTGTGTACCTCGCCAGACCATCCTGCCAGCCCGAGATTAAAACCTTTAAAAGCAGAAAAACAAGCAAACGTTGTGTGTCTGGCACGAAGGGAGCTAAAGAAACAAAGCACAAACCCTTCCTGTTTAACTGAAACAATGGAGAGTGTTTGTGAGAGCAGCAGATCCGGGTTCAGACGACCTGGGGTCAGCAACCTGCACAATGGTGTTTGTGTCGCCCTAATGACGTCACGCTGTATGTTTATAATGCGTCAAGCGGTGTGTGGACGTCTACCTTGTACCCAGGGACAAATAAGGAAAGAATTCTCAACCGGGAGGGAAGGAGTGCAGTGAAGAGGGAAGGAAGAGGAAGGAGGAATGTAGCGGAAGGGAGCGGGAGATGGTGCGTCGGATATTATAATAATGTGAGCTACCTTTCAAGGAACCTCGACGGAGGAAGAGGCATTCGGCCGATCAACACTTGTGCTATTACTAATTCACCTGGGAACGAGTGCGACGAGTGAGGCTAGACAGCACGAAGTGAATGAATAAGGAATTTAATACATGAATATTGAGTGAATGAGCAATAGTACAACACTCACGAGTTATAAAATGGAGTGTGATCCCATGATGAGTGCACAGGTGAATAATTGTGGTGAGTGACGATGTACAAATTAATGATGAAGGTGAGAGTGGTTCAGGTTCCTTGTGGTCCAGGTCGCACTCCGGGTGGGTAAAGTGAGTGAGTGAGAGGTTTATGCACAGACGTGGGAGTGCTGCACCTGCTCATGGCGTTTCAACCATAGCCTCAGACTGACGCTGCCGGGAACAATTACAGAGACAATCAAAAGTTTAAACGGCCGAGAATTTGTCGCGAGGCTCGAAACACCATTAAACATAATTACAACACAAACATCCGAGTCCACCGAGTACACTGCACACTCAGGTACACATGTCTGTCGAGATTCCTACCTGATGAGTGCTTTTGGAACACCCATGGTCATGGTGTGAGCTGAAGGTTAACTGATACCAGATCAGATCGAGACTCCTCTCTCTCTCTCTCTCTCTCTCTCTCCGTGACACGGTCTCCTCTCTCTCTCCCTCGCTGACACAGTCTCCTCTCTCTCTCCCTCGCTGACACAGTCTCCTCTCTCTCTCCCTCGCTGACACAGTCTCCTCTCTCTCTCCCTCGCTGACACAGTCTCCTCTCTCTCTCCCTCGCTGACACAGTTTCCTCTTCTCTCCCTCACTGACACAGTCTCCTCTCTCTCTCCCTCGCTGACAAAGTCTCCTCTCTCTCTCCCTCGCTGACACAGTCTCCTCTCTCTCTCCCTCGCTGACACAGTCTCCTCTCTCTCTCCCTCGCTGACACAGTCTCCTCTCTCTCTCCCTTGCTGACACAGTCTCCTCTCTCTCTCCCTCGCTGACACAGTCTCCTCTCTCTCTCCCTCGCTGACACAGTCTCCTCTCTATCTCCCTCGCTGACAGTCTTCTCTCTATCTCCCTCGCTGACACGGTCTCCTCTCTCTCTCCCTCGCTGACACAGTCTCCTCTCTCTCTCTCCCTCGCTGTCACGGTCTCCTCTCTCTCTCCCTTGCTGACACGGTCTCCTCTCTCTCTCCCTCGCTAACATGGTCTCCTCTCTCTCTCCCTCGCTGACAGTCTCCTCTCTCTATCTCCATCGGTGACACAGTCTCCTCTCTCTCTCTCTCCCTTGGTGAAAAGGTCTCCTCTCTCTCTCTCCCTCGGTGACACGGTCTCCTCTCTCTCTCCCTTGCTGACACGGTCTCCTCTCTCTCTCCCTCGCTGACACGGTCTCCTCTCTCTCTCCCTCGCTGACAAAGTCTCCTCTCTCTATCTCCCTCGGTGACACAGTCTCCTCTCTCTCCCTCGGTGACACAGTCTCCTCTCTCTCTCTCTCTCTCTCTCTCTCTCTCTCCCTCGGTGACACAGTCTCCCCCTCTCTCTCTCCCCCTCGGTGACACAGTCTCCTCTCTCCCTCAGTGACACAGTCTCCTCTCTCTCTCTCTCTCCCTTGGTGATGCAGTCTCCTCTCTCTCTCTCTCCCTTGGTGACACAGTCTCCTCCTCTCTCTCTCTCCCTCGGTGAGACAGTCTCCTCCCTCCCTTAGTGACACAATCTCCTCTATCTCTCTCCCTTGGTGACACTCCTCTCTCTCTCTCTCTCTCCCTCGGTGACACAGTCTCCTCTCTCTCTCTCCCTCAGTGACACAGTGTTACAGATTCATCACTTCCGTTGTGGTTTTCATCCACTTGACATATTTCTGATATTACGTACTATTATTGTCTTCAAAAGGTTTATTGTTCATGAATCGTTTGCAAAGGTTAAAAGCGTTAATGTTTAAAAGAGACAGGAAGCCGGGTCGGGAACCGGAAGATGAAAAAGAAGGAGAAGAAGAAGAAGGCGTAGCGAATAAAGTCGGACAAGACGTGTGGCTTCCAGCTCCGTAGCGAGCGTTATCGAACGAAAGTCGAGAGTGAACTTTGAGTTTCCTTGAAAGGAATTTCCTGCGATCGGTGTTATCGCTCGAGGATTGAGAAACCTGCGTAGTCATCTTGAGGCGTTGAGATTCTGAAGAATCCTCGCCAGGTCGCTTCGTCTCAAGTAAGAGCCGTCGGCCATTTTGACCCTCGCACTTCATTCACCGAAAAAGGTTTTGCTATGCGTCAGCTTTTCTCACCATCCTGTCGTCTGTCGGGGATGTGTGTGCGCAATCGCTGCGTTTGAAGATTACGTTGCGGTTCTCTGACTGAACTGTGAATGTGCACATCTGGAGGGCGCCTTTGGTTTTGGACCACATGACGTTCTACGCTTTGCCTACGCTTACGCCTCGTCATCATCAATGGGGTTCGGGTCTCGATTACATCTCGCTCTAACACTCGCTGGAGGGGATCACCTTTGAGTTATAGAGACATTGAGGAGTGTTCTTTTTCACTCACTTGGAGCGCATTGAGTTATCTTACTTTAGCTGATGGTACCATCATAAGATATATTGAGTGTACTTTTGATTGCCATTGGTTGTACCGTTATTCTTGTGTGATTTTCAATACAATATTTGTTCATTTATAATCATTGATGTGGTTTCACTATTGATTGCTGACACAGAATAACATATTTTTCTGCCGTGGCTCCTCTCGGGGCTCGGAGATACATCGCGACCAGGGGGTCGGGGAGGAGCACGTAACAGAAATTGGGGGCTCGTCCAATTGACTCGCGGGCTCGAAATTGGGTCTTCGTCCGGGATAAAATTCCCTAATAACATTCGTTCGGGATTGACCCAGATTGAAATTGGGGGCTCGTACTGTGGAGAAATCGGGGGCTCGACCTTGCTGATTAAATTCCCTAAATCTTGTACTGTGGATTAAATTCCCTAAATTTCGTCTGGGAAAGAATTCCCTAACATTCCCAGAATTCCCAAATTTGGAATTTTTTCCAACATTCCCAAAAAAAAATTAAAACTGGAAAATTTTGTGTGAAGGTTAACAGGTGTTAACTAATAGTCACCATGGAGTTTGACGCAGGAAAGTTTGCGGCATCCCCAAGTGAAGCACAGTTCCAAGCGTTAAAAAAAATCGGAACTCTTCATATTGGCCAAACATTTTAGCTTGGAGGTCCGAGCTAATATGAAGAAAGCAGAGATGCAGACATTGGTGATAGAATCTCTGGTGGGACTAAGAACATGGAAAGAGGTAGCCTTGGATTGGTTACCCAAGGAACAAGAAAATGTGGAGCTCCGGAAACTGGAGATGCAACTGCAGAGCCAGGAAAGGTTAGAAGAGAAAAAAGCAGAGGAAAGGAGAGTTGAAAGGGAACTCGAAGAAAGAAGAGAAGAGAAAAAAGCAGAGGAAAGGAGAGTTGAAAGGGAACTCGAAGAAAGAAGAGAAGAGAAAAAAGCAGAGGAAAGGAGAGTTGAAAGGGAACTCGAGGAAAGAAGAGAAGAGAAAAAAGCAGAGGAAAGGAGAGTTGAAAGGGAACTCGAGGAAAGAAGAGCAGCACAGGAACGAGAACACGAGGAAAGAAGAGAACAGGAAAGAGCAGAGGAGAGAAGAGCCGAAAGGGAGTTAAAGGAACATGACCTGGAACTTCAGAGGGAAATTAAATTCAAGGAGCTGGATTTAATGAAAGAACGGGGAGAGGTACCATCCATGCCGGCTGGTTCAACAACTAATCAGAACACCTGGGATGTTGGTAGACATGTGAAGCTGGTTCCACTCTTCAATGAAGAGGAGGTAGCCAAGTTTTTTTTACACTTTGAGAAAGTGGCTCGAATGCTAAAATGGCCTGAGGAATCCTCGACCATGTTAGTGCAAAGTGTTCTGGTGGGTAAAGCTCAAGATATTTATTCGGCTTTACCGATTGAACAATGTGCAGATTATGAGATAGTGAAGAAAACCATTCTCAAAGCCTATGAATTGGTCCCTGAAGCTTACCGGCAAAAATTCCGGAATGCCAGGAAGAGGGAGAGTGAGACCCATGTGGAGTTTGCCAGAATGAAAGAAACCATGTTAGATCGGTGGTGTGATTCAAAAGGGGTTGGGAAAGACTTCGAGCTATTGCGACAATTGATCCTGGTGGAGGAATTCTAACAGTGTGTCCACTAGGACATTAAAGTACATCTGGAGGAAAGGAAAGTACCAAAATTGTATGAGGCAGCAACCATGGCAGATGAGTATGCCTTAACACACAGGATGGGGTTCCACAAACCTAACGTCTCGCCTAGAGTTCGCCCGGAGAGTTATGATACATCAGGTGCGGAGAACGAAGATTCATGGGGACGGCCTAGAGATTACTATGAGGACAGATCTGATACCGCGACTCTTAGGGATCAGAGGTCTACAGTTCCAAGACGGACTTATCCTCCGGGGGGCTCGAGGCAAACCACGAGTTTCTCCTCCGGGCCCACTTGCGCTTTTTGCAAGAAACCTGGACACTTGATGTCCCACTGTTATGCCCTGGAAAGGAAAAATCAGGAGCAGAGTCAGACTAGTACAACTCCGAATGCAATGGCAAATGTGAGAAATCGCCCTCAAAAGGGTTACTAACCATTTCTTTCAGAGGGGTTTGTGTCACTGGATGGAGACTCGACTAACCAGAAACCAGTTAGGGTATTGAGGGACACAGGAGCACATCAATCTTTGATGCTTGAAGGCATTTTGCCATTGTCAGAGAAGACGGCAACTGGTGTTAGTGTTCGATTACAGGGGGTTGGTAGCTGTGTTAAAGCTCTACTTCATGTCATCCATTTAGAGTCTGATTTGGTACCAGGACCGGTCACCGTAGGTTTACAAACCACTCTTCCTGTAGAGGGAGTATATTTTGCTGTCGGAAAGGATTTGGCCGGTGGTCAAGTTTCTGGTAACCCCATGTTTGTTGAAAAGCCTAGTAGGAAGCGCCCTGAAGAGAAGAGGAAGTACCCTGAAACTAAGTGTCAGCACACACAAGTCAGGGATGGAGGCAATATTGGCAAGCTCTTTGTAGGTGGACTGAACTTCAACACAAAGGAAGATGTTCTGGAGTCTGTCTTCGGCAAATATGGACCGCTTTTGGAAGTGCTACTGATAAAAGACAGGGAGACGCAAAAGTCAAGAGGGTTTGGCTTTGTCACCTTTGAAAACACAAAGGACGCCAAAGATGCAGAAAGGGATTTGAATGGCAAGGATATGGATGGTCGGACCATAGCCGTAGAGAAGGCAGGCCATAGGCGTCGAGGGGACTACAGAGGAGGAAAACGTGGCGGTAGTTTCAGGGGTGGCTATGGCTCCCGGGGTGGGAGTAGTGGTTTTGGTAGTGGCCGCAGTCGATATTAGTATGGAGGCTCCCAGAGTTACGGCAGCTCCCGAAGGAATGATTATCAGGGTAGTGGCCGAGAAGGAGACCGCTATTCATGTGACTGCAGTGACAAGCGGTTCAACCATGATTATTATGAAAGTTTGGAAGAGTTGAAGCACTGAATGCTGCGGAGCAGCCGAGCCAAGATTCCTACATGGATTAACCGTGAACGCCACGTTCCTAAAGGCGTCCATGTAGTGAACTTTCCTATACGGATTAACCGTGAACTCCACGTTCCTAAAGGCGTCCATGTAGTGAACCTTCCTACACGGATTAACCGTGAACGTCACGTTCACTTCCTGTAGAGGGAAGTGCTACTCTACTTCCTGTAGAGGCGTCCATGTAGTGAACTTTCCTACACGGATTAACTGTGAACTCCACGTTCCTAAAGGCGTCCATGTAGTGAATACTTCCAGGCCTCACCACCCAACCACCATGGAACCTGGCTCTCAGCTCGGCCTCCCGGGAAAAGTGCTATAGATTTGCTTGACTTTGGATTTTTGATCACAACCCCTTAACCTTCCTTCAAAAGAAAAAAAAAAAAAAAAAAATCAGAGGGTGATGAGATGGAGTTTGGATTTGTAGGAGTCCAACTGGGAAATTGAACATGTAAAGGGCAGGGACAATGTCATTGCTGATGCTCTGTCCAGAGTGAATTACCTTTGGAGATCTCTGTAAGTTGTTTGAAATTTTGTTGCTTTATTTTTGGGAAATATTGATTATTGTTGCTCACGGGAATTGATGCTTTGGTTGTGAGTTTACTTTTGTTTGTTTAAAGAGTTTGCCTGCAAAGAAAGTTTTCGCTGTGTTCAAACTTTCTTTCTTGAGGGGGGGAAGTGTTACGGATTCGTCACTTCAGTTGTTATGGTTTTCATCCACTTGACATATTTCTGATATTATGTACTATTATTGTCTTCAAAAGGTTTATTGTTCATGAATCGTTTGCAAAGGTTAAAAGCGTTAATGTTTAAAAGAGACAGGAAGCCGGATCGGGAACTGGAAGACGAAAAAGAAGGAGAAGAAGAAGAAGGCGTGGCGAGTAAAGTCGGACAAGACGCGTGGCTTCCAGCTCCGTAGCGAGCGTTATCGAACGAAAGTTGAGAGTGAACATTGAGTTTCCTTGAAAGGAATTTCCTGCGATAGGTGTTATCGCTGGAGGATTGAGAAACCTGCGTAGTCAGCTTTAGACGTTGAGATTCTGAAGAATCCTCGCCGGGTCGCTTTGTCTCAAGTAAGAGCCGTCGGCCATTTTGACCCTCGCGCTTCGTTCACCGAAAAAAGTTTTGCTACGCGTCAGCTTTTCTCACCATCCTGTCGTCTGTCGGGGATGTGTGTGCGCAATGGCTGCGTTTGAAGATTACGTTGCGGTTCTCTGATTGAACTGTGAACGTGCACATCTGGAGGGCGCCTTTGGTTTTGGACCACGTGACGTTCTACGCTTTGCCTACGCTTACGCCTCGTCATCATCAACGGGGTTCGGGTCTCGATTCGATCTCGCTCTGACACTCGCTGGAGGGGATCACCTTTGAGTTATAGAGACATTGAGGAGTGTTCTTTTTCACTCACTTGGAGCACAGTGAGTTGTCTTACTTTAGCTGATGGTACCATCATAAGATATATTGAGTGTACTTTTGATTGCCATTGGTTGTACCGTTATTCTTGTGTGATTTTCAATACAATATTTGTTCGTTTATAATCATTGGTGTGGTTTCACTATTGACTGCTGACACAGAATAACATATTTTTCTGCCGTGGCTCCTCTCGGGGCCCGAAGGTACATTGCGACCAGGGGGTCGGGGAGGAGCACTTAACACACAGTCTCCTCTCTCTCTCTCTCACTCTCTCCCTCGGTGACACAATCTCCTCCTCTCTCTCTCTCCCTCGGTGACACAGTCTCCTCTCTCTCTCTCGGTGACACGGTCTCCTCTCTCTGTCGGTGACACATTCTCCCCTCTCTCTCTCTCCCTCGGTGACATATTCTCCTCTCTCTCTCCCTCAGTGACACAGTCTCCTCTATCTTCCTCGGTGACACAGTCTCCTCTCTCTCTTTCCCATGGTGACACAGTCTCCTCTCTCTCTCCCTCGGTGACACAATCTCCTCTCTCCCCCTCGGTGACACAGTCTGCCTTTGTCTAAGGGGACAGAATGGGACAATTCTCCAAAATGGTTTAAACCCAAACAGAACCCCACAATCGTTTAAACTCAAACAGAACCCCACAATCGTTTAAACCCTAACCCTACAATGGTTTAAACCCTATCCCCACAATGGTTTAAACTCTACCCTACAATGGTTTAAACCCTATCCCTACAATGGTTTAAACCCTATCCCTACAATGGTTTAAATGCTAACCCTACAATGGTTTAAACCCTATCCCCACAATGGTTTAAACTCTACCCTACAATGGTTTAAACCCTATCCCTACAATGGTTTAAACTCTAACCTTACAATGGGTTAAACCCTTTTGCTAACACTACAATTGTTTAAACCCTAACCCGACAATGGTTTTAACCCTAACCCTACAATGTTTTCAACCCTATCCCTGCAATGGTTTTAACCCTATCCCGACAATGGTTTAAACAATAATCCTACCATGTTTTAAACCCTATCCCTAACCCTACATTGGTTTAAGCCCTAAACCCAAAATGGTTTAAACCCTGACCCTACAATGGTTTAAACCATAACCATACAATGGTTTACATCCTTAACCATAACCCCACAATGGTTTAAACCCAAACCCTACAATTGTTTGAAACCTTAACCATAACTCCACAATTGTTTAAAACCTAACCCCATAATGGTTTAAAACCTTAACCATAACTCCACAATGGTCTAAACCCTAACCCTACAATGGTTTAAACACTAACCCTCCAATCTTTTAAACCCTAACCGGACAATGGTTTAAACCCTAACACTACAATGGTTTAAAAGCTTAACCCTTACTCCACAAAGACGTAAACCCCAACCCTACAATGGTTTAAACCCTAACGCTACAATGGTTTTAACCCTATCCATACAATGGTTTTAACCCTATCCATACAATGGTTTTAACCCTATCCATACAATGGTTTTAACCCTATGCTTACAATGGTTAAACCCAACTCCTACCATGGTTTTTTTTTGTTTGTTTTTGTATACAAAATCGAGGCTCGTGTAAAAGCTAACATTAATCACAAAAAAACATAAACGGACACATAAAACATATGATAAAGGGAGAGGTAGACAAGATGGGGAGAGAGGGGGAAGCACACAAGTACATCTTTTGAGAGCAGGGACATCGGGAGATCTGTGGGAGGGAGAGGGCTTGGGGGGAGGAGGCGTGGGAAGTGGGGGGGGGGGGGTGGGAGAGTTATAAAACACATGAACACTGCTAGGACTTCCAGGAAAGAAGTCGGTATTTCAAAAAAGTGGATCTGGGGTGAAATTAGCGGGGGTAGAAAAGATCAAGGTATTGGATCGGGGGAAGATAAGAGATGGTGGTGAACAGCCGTTTTAAAGACCTGGAGGGAGGAGTGGGATTGAAGAGAGTGAGGGAGTTTGTTCCAGAGGCGGGAGAAAAGAGGAATGAAAGAGTGAAGGTGAGCAGAGAGTCTTGATTTCGGCAGTTTAACCATAAGAGGGTGCTGGCAGATCTTGTGCGACCTGTAGGAATATTTGGGGGACAGAGCACAGACAGAGCTGGGGGAGCTAGGCCTGATAGGAGTCGGTAGAAGACAGAAATACCGTGAAGCGTGAAGCCGAGCTAGATGTGAGGCAGGAGCACCAGCCCAGAGGGGGGAACAGCATTCCATTGAGCTGCGGATGAAAGCCTTGTATGTGGTGAGGAGCTCAGGTGTGCCAAGGAAGGACTTCGCACGACGGAGGATGCCCAGTCGGCGACTGGCTTTGGAGGCCAGCTTGGAATTGTGGTTTTCCCAGGAAAGATCGTGGCAGATTGTGAGACCCAAGATATTGAGTGACAGAACTTCTTGGAGAGGATTATTCAGAAAGTGGATGGGAGGGTTGTCCAGTCGGTCTTTTCGGGGAGACATTGTGAGAGTGTGAGATTTGTCAGGATTGAAAGACATGTTCCACTTGTTTGCCCAGTCTGTGATTTTGTCCAGGTCTGCAGAGAGTGAGGAGGCTGCAGACTGCCGATCTGAGGGATGAGGTATGGAGCGGCAGAGAGTGGAGTCATTAGCAAAGAGATAGAGGGGATTTTCCAGAGAGTCGGAGAGATCATTGATGAAGACTAGAAAAAGCACTGGGCCCAGAAGGGAGGTTTGTAGGGTTTAAACCC
This sequence comes from Myxine glutinosa, assembly GCF_964187855.1. NCBI lineage: Eukaryota > Metazoa > Chordata > Myxini > Myxiniformes > Myxinidae > Myxine > Myxine glutinosa. Next base: position 112,238,971 of record NC_136265.1, on the reverse strand, counting down.
TATCCCTAAACCCTACAATGGTTTAAACCCTAACCCTACAAAGGTTTAAACCCAACCCTACAATGGTTTTGAGCCTATCCATACAATGGTTTTAACCCTATCCTTACAATGGTTTCAACCCTAACCCTACAATGGTTTAAACCCTAACCCCACAATGGTTTCAACCCTAACCCTACAATGGTTTAAAACCTGTAACCTAACTCCACAAAGACTTAAACCCTAACCCTACAATGGTTTAAACCCTAAGCCTACAATGTTTTAAACCCTAACCCGACTACAATGGTTTCAACCCTAACCCTACAATGGTTTAAAACCTGTAACCTAACTCCACAAAGACTTAAACCCTAACCCTACAATGGTTTCAACCCTAACCCTACAATGGTTTAAACCCTAACCCTACAATGGTTTAAACCCTAACCCTACAATGGTTTAAAACCTTAACCCTAACTCCACAAAGCCTTAAACCCTAACTGAACCCCACAATGCTTTAAACTCTTCCCTTGTGTTCTCTTCTGACGGTTTTCAGAAAGAACAACAATGTCGGGGTTTTATTTCTACAGAGAATTTTTGGAGTGATAACTGCAGAGATAATTTGGGAAATGAAAAGTAATCAATCGATAAAATCAGTGCTGGTGTCACCTGTCGATACCACCATGGCCTGATAGGATTGGTCACGTGCTTTTGTTTGCAGAAGAAAAACCCACTCTGTGGACTCAGACCGAGACGGCACATCATGCAGGAATGGAGAAGGAACGGAACTTCCAATCGTTCACATGTGGATCAACGCAAGTGTTCCGATGATGCTCCGGTTTGGGAATCTCCAGAAAAATCGAAACAACTCCAATTCTGACTATTCCAACTGGTCCAGCCGTACAGTGCATTCATTCCACCATCGTGGACACAAACATGATCACGAGGTCCAAAGGGGTCTTATTGTCTCTGGACTTCCTGCACCTGAGCTCGGGAAGTGTCAGCCAGCTGGGGTTGAGCAGGAAAGTTTATGAAAGGGGTTTCCGGCCTGTCCTACAGCTCAACTGCTTCAGATCAATTTGGTTATTAAAAACAGAGTAAGAGGGAATTGGGCGTTTTCATTATATTCTCAAAAATACCTTTATGATGCTGAAGTCCAAATTCTACAAGAAAGATTGTGATTGTTATCAGTGTCCAGTCTTGTTGTTATTTAGAGAAATTGCATATCTGATCTGGTTAGCAAAATGTTCTCAGCTCAAGTAACCAGTTCATAAAGCGCATCATGTCACCTAACTCGTTCATTCTGAACAAAAACATCGTTAACTGAACACGTCACTATTATTGCACACGTCACTATTATTGCACACGTCACTATTATTGCACACGTCACTATTATTGCACACGTCACTATTATTGCACACGTCACATTATGGCCCATACACCTGACCCGTATCATCCATGTACTCTATTACGTCACATACATTGCCATTAGCCGTAGCTTTATTGATTCATTATTAGGATCATTAACAAACACTTTGTGATCAACTTTACCATTAAGGCGAAAATTGCATCCATCATCATCATCATACTAAAATACGCCGTTTGTGTCCGTCTGTCTGATGAATCTTTGACGCCAATACATTCCGTCCTTACTTATCCAATCTCAAACAAACTTGACAGGATGACCAAGGGTTACATAATGAAGGTTGTAGAGCATTCATTTGCCACCCTCCCCAAGGGGGTTTTCTCCCCCAAGCGGCTTTTCCCCGCCATTGCCGCCAATGGGTTGCATGTTGAGGTGTATATAAATGTGAAATTAGCTTTATCGTGGCGTTTGTCCAAAGACGCTTTTAATAACAAAATTAATGATAATCGCATATTATTAATGTTATTACAAAATAATATTAATACTAATAATGTCCCACTTCCCCAAGGCGTTTTTCCTGCAGTGATAACATGTATAAGTAGCTTATCTTTATTATAATAGAGCAAACGTATATGGTTATGTATGTTGCTATGTATGTTTATATGCGACGAAAACGTCTTCTTCTTCTTCAAAAGGAATTACCACCCTCTTAATTGCGTTAAGACTGCTGAGACCCCTCAGACCTTTGATGACCCTTTAATTCCCCCAAGACCCTTCAGACCACCAGGACCCCAGAAGACCCAAAATACCCTGAAGAACCCCAAAGACCCAAAACACCCCGAAGACCCAAAACACCCCGAAGACCCAAAACACCCAGAAGACCAAAAAGACCCAAAAGACCCTGAAGACCAAAAATACACCGAAGACCCAAAAGATCCCGAAGACCCAAAGACCCTTAAAGACCAAGAAGAACCAAAAGACCTAAAAGCCCCTGAAGACCCCGAAGACCCAAAACACACCGAAGACCCTGAAGACCCAAAACACATCAAAGGCTCAGAGGATCCAAAAGACCCTGAAGACCCAAATGGCCCTGAAGACCCAAAACACCATGAAGACCCAAAAGACACCGAAATGGTCAAAGATGCCTGCCCCTCTGAAACGACGTGTGGTGAGGCAAGTGGAGCGCGCTGAGTCACGCCAGTAGTTATAATGGCGTTTCTCTGGGAGCAACAACTGCTCCAAGAAGTAAAAATAGTATACATACTAGCCGAAACCCGTGGAACATCCACGGAAGGGAGGATGTGGTGTATAGATAGAGTGTACCATTATGGATGGCATAGGGGAGCGCACATGGGATCTTCTTCTTCCGTTAAGCTCCAATTTTTCTCTTTAAGTTAAGTCCAATCAGTCCTCTCTGCTCGAAGTGCTCAGGCCATGCCTTCCCGCTCTCATACTTTTATTCCCGTTCGGTGTAGAAAGAGATTGACATATCGTTCGTCTGTTTTCAGCTCGTTATCTTTAAGTTCCTTACGTCTCGCCACCTGCTACACCTCTCTGAGTTACGAGGATTTATGCAACGCACCCCGAGTATCGCAACGTCACTCCATTTAACTTTATTAAAATGACGATAAAGACGTGAAACCCGTGGAACATCCACGGAAGGGAGGATGTGGTGTATGGATAGAGTGTACCATTATGGATGGCATAGGGGAGTGCTCATGGGATCTTCTTCTTCTGTTAAGCTACAATTTTTTCTCTTTAAGTTAAGTCCAATCAGTCCTCTCTGCTCGAAGTGCTCAGGCCATGCCTTCCCACTCTAATACTTTTATTGCCGTTCGGTGTAGAAAGGAATTGACATATCGTTCGTCTGTTTCAGCTCATTATCTTTAAGCTTCCTTACGTCTCGCCACCTGCTACACCTCTCTGAGTTACGAGGATTTATGCAACGCACCCCGAGTATCGCAACGTCACTCCATTTAACTTTATTAAAATGATGATAAAGACGTTTCCTTATATATCCTAATTTAAAATGTTCAAGGGAATAAAAAGACCATTTGGTTCACACCACTTGACTGTCCAATCAGCGGACGGCTCGCTTCGCCTTCGCCCAGCAGACGCCAATACGATGGCGTCGTAAGATGGCGTCGTATCGGCAGTTAATCGGATGCTTTTGGGCCCCAACGTCGGCGAATTCAGATTTTTCGAGTATGGCTGTACGTGATAAACAAAGAGCGCGGTTCGTAGATCGTAAATCCATTAGTGCCGTGGGCATCGGGTCACTGGGTGCGGCGTAAAAGGGATAACAACGTCGAGTCCTTACGCTATTATTATATAGATAAACAGTCGCTAATGCTCTTTATAACACTAAATGAAGAAATTTGGAGGAATCCCGACATCCGTGAAGTAAGGTTTACTTGCAGAACTAAACGTAGATCTACTGTACTCTATATACCCCACAAATGTTGGGATAATAACATGGCCCTTTCTGCTGCGACCGTGGCATTTTTCGCAGTGAACTTTTGAAACTCCCTCCTGCTGTTTCATACGAAACTGAAAGGGAGAAGCTCGGGTTGTGCTCCTTTACCATGGAATCTAGCGCTTGCCAAGCCAGCCGTTCCTTAACGGTTTTGAATGGAGTGCTTGCTCAAATGCTTAAACCACTTGGCGATCTCTCCACAAGAAACTTGGTAAATGAACACACACCCAATGTTCTTGAGACACGACCATAGATCGACTGTAATCTATCTACCCCAAAGAGGAATAACCCTTTTTTCCGCTCCCGTAGTGAGCGGGTGTACTAGTTAAGATGAATATGAAAAAAATTCTAACTATATTCCCCATTTTTAGTCGATCATACATATAAAGTTTCGCATTGATCTGTTGCAACAGTTCTGGAGAAGATTTTTTCAATTTTTTTTTTTCCATTTTTTTTTTTTTTGGGGAGGGATACAAAGTCGAGGCTCGTGAAAGAGCTAATATTTATCAAACAAACAAATCAAACAAACAAGCAAACAAAGTATATAAAAAGGGGAGCGGTCGAAAAGATGGGGAGAGAAGGGGAGGAAGCACACAAACACAACATTTGAGAGCAGGGACATCGGGAGATGTGTGGGAGGGAGAGGGCCTGGGGGGGGGGGGGCAGGATAGGTATAAAACGCAAGGACACCAAGGACTTCCAGGAAAGAAGTCGGCACCTCAAAAAGTGGATTTGGGGTGAAATTAGCGGGGGTAGAAAAGATCAAGGTTTTGGATTGGGGAAGATAAGAGATGGTGGTGAACAGCCGTTTTAAAGACCTGGAGGGAGGAGTGGGATTGAAGAGAGTGAGGGAGTTTGTTCCAGAGGCGGGAGAAAAGAGGAATGAAGGAGTGAAGGTGAGCAGAGAGTCTTGATTTTGGCAGTTTAACCATAAGAGGGTTGCAGGCAGATCTTGTGCGACCTGCAGGAATATTTGGGGGACAGAGCCCAGAGAGAGCTGGGGGAGCAAGGCCAGAGAGGATGCGGTAGAAGACGGAAAGACCACCAACCTGCCTGCGGTGAGTAGGTGAAAGGCCCTCGGAGATAGCGTCATCGCGGGAGATTCCAATGATTCTGAATGCTTTGGTTTCAACAGCGTGAAGATGAGCTAGGTGTGAGGCAGGAGCACCAGCCCAGAGGGGAGAGTAGTACTCCATTGAGCTGCGGATGAAAGCCTTGTATGTGGTGAGGAGCTCAGGTGTGCCAAGGAAGGACTTCGCACACGGAGGATGCCCAGTCGGCGACTGGCTTTGGAGGCCAGCTTGGAAATGTGGTTTTCCCAGGAAAGATCATGGCAGATAGTGAGACCCAAAAGCTTGAGTGACAGAACTTCTTGGAGAGGATTATTCAGAAAGTAGATGGGAGGGTTGTCCAGTCGGTCTTTTCGGAGAGACATCGTAAGAGTGTGAGATTTGTCAGGATTGAAAGACATGTTCCACTTGTTTGCCCAGTCTGTGATTTTGTCCAGGTCTGCAGAGAGTGAGGAGGCTGCAGACTGCCGATCTGAGGGATGAGGAATGGAGCGGCAGAGAGTGGAGTCATCAGCAAAGAGACAGAGAGGATTTTCAAGAGAGTCAGAGAGATCATTGATGAAGACCAGAAAAAGCACAGGGCCCAGAACACTGCCTTGGGGAACTCCAACCTGAACAGGAAGAGGAGATGAGAGAAACCCATTCAGGGCCACACATTGACTACGACTAGAGAGGAAGTCCGCCAGCCATGCGTGGAGATTTCCATGGATACCAAAGGAGGAGAGTTTGGTGAGCAGAGCGGGGTGCCAGATCGTATCGGAGGCACGTGATATGTCGAGGGAGACAGCTCTAATTTCCTGTTTGGCATTGAGGACCTCCATCCATTGTTGAGACAGCAGAAGCAGCATGTCCAGAGTCGAGTGACCTGGTCTGAAACCAAATTGATGATCAGAGATCAAGCCATTGGAGAAGTGGAAAGATTTCATATCCGAAGCAATGATGGATTCCATGACTTTGCTGATATTTGGGAGAAGGCTGATTGGTCTGTAGTTGTAAGGATCTGTTTTTGCACCTTTTTTGTGCAAAACGGTGATGTTGGCTGATTTCCAAGCAGATGGCAGTTGACCTTGAGCAAAAGAGAGGGTGAAGAGAACAGAGACAGGGAGTGAAAGAGCAGAAGAACAGGATTTTAGGACCCGTGGGCTGATGCCGTCAGGTCCAGTTGCAGAATCAGAGTCGAGGGTTGACAGAAACTTTTCCACCTTGTCAGGAGGAAAGGACACAGAGTCCAGGAGCAGCTGGCAGAGAGGGATGGGTTTGGGACACAGGATTTAGAGGCAAACACAGAGTTGAGGTATTCAGCTTTTTCACGTGCGGAGAACGTGAGGCATTCAGCCTCCCTAACCAGTTCAGTTGAGGCATTCAGCCTCCCTAACCCTAACCCTAATTCAGCTGTGTAGCCGATTGAGGTAAGGGAGGGGATGGAGGGGGATCAAACACCAGAAACAGATTTGACCAGACGCCACCAGGATTTGGAAGAGGGAGACAGATAAGAGAGTTCGGTCTTGAGAACAGAGAGATATTGTTTCCTGGCTCTCCTGAGGGTGGACACACACTTGTTTCGGGCTTTGTGAAAGGAAATGAGATTTCCTTCCGTTGGATTTGCTTTCCAGGAGACGAAGGCAAGTTGTTTCTGGGCAACAACCTCACCACAAGATTCCGTGTACCATGGATGGGAGGAAGGGTATGACAACTGAAGACGAGATGGGATAAATCTGTGCATGAGAGAGAGCAATTTACTTTGGAAGAATTCCCAGGATGAGTTGATGTCAGAGGTGGTAGAGATGGGAGACCAGTCCAGATGATTGATGGCTGCTTGAAGACCGTGCCAGTTGGCCTGAGTGAAATGCCAGACTCGTCGACGCTGAGCAGGCTCCCTGAGAATATTCAATCCAATATTGCCTCCAGTTCCCAGACCAAATATGTCATAAATTTAATTAATCACACATCTGTTCGTACATCAGATGTATGAAGTTTCAGATTTTTCAAAGAAGGATTTCCATTTAACCAATTCTGGCTGCAATACCACTTCCCCGATGACATTATCATTATTACCTTATACATCTTACTATAATTCACCAAATGTCTATCCATCTCATCGAAGGTACTGCAAAAACGGCTCAACCAATCGAAACGATATTTTGTGTGGGTAATCCTGGAACCCTGGTGTTGGGCTAGCGGCTAGGGTGCCGGCTTAGAATCCTAGGATCCTGGGGTTCGAATCCCGGTCGATCGCTGAATTAATGCCAGGGGGGTTGACTCAGCCTGTCATGCCTTCCGAGGTCGGCTAATTGAGTACCAGTTCACTGGTAATTCCCTGTTTGTCGTTAAAGGTGGCAAAAAGGGTTGGCGTCAGGAAGGGCATCCAGCCGTAAAACATTGCTTCAAAAAGGGGACCAAAAAAACAACAACAACCACGGTTCCCGAAAAAGGCCAACCCCCGCTTTGCGGGGAAAAATGGCCTCTAAAGGTGGTTATTTTTTTATTTTTTTTATCCTGGGATCTCCAGGAGTAAAATAGGCTATTTAGTTTTCCCAATTTCAGCTTTGGTCTCCAGCATTCTCAGGTTTGGACTCCCGCATAACATTCGCATTCGCATAACGTTCATTGTGACGATGTTCTCATTGTGACGATCTTACTATAATTCACCAAATGTCCGTCTGTCTGTCTGTCTGTCTGTCTGTCTGTTCGAAGGTACCGTAAAAACTGCTGAACCGATCGCAAAGATATTTTGGGTGGGTAATCCTGGGATGTCCAGGGGTAAAATAGGCTATTTCGTTTTCCCAATTTCAGCTTTGGTCTCCAGTATTGTCAGGTTTGGACTCCCGCATAACATTCGCGTTTGCATAACGTTCATTGTGACGATGTTCTCATTGTGACGATGTATGTGTTTGCGGTAGTTTGACGTGGCGGTGTGAATGTAATTTCGTAATGTTTTTAGTTTCGTAATCCTTTAATGAACGTTTAATGATTAATGAACGTTTAATGTTTAATGAACGTTTAATGTTTAATGAACGTTTAATGCCCTTCGATGTCGGGGGCCGCACGCGCGCTACACTGGACGGGCCAGCGTGTACCTTGCCCTTCGCCGTCAGGCTCGGGTAAACCGCTGAGCCCCATCCGTGATGGGGACTGGGGCTTGAGGGAGTGTCCTTCATTAAAAGTATAATAAACGCTGTCTCCATCGATCTTGCCAAGGCCGTAACAGCCGTAACGTTTAATCTCTACATGAGAGAATTCCACATAGCTATTTGGGCGGTGAATACGCTAACAGATCGCTGTCTCCATCGATCTTGCCTAGGCCGTAACACCTATCGGCTCAAAATCCTTTTAACTGTTGATTTGGTACAGTTACACGTATCGGGAATTTGGTACACGTATCGGGAGTACATACGACATAGCGATTGTGAACAGGATTAATCGATCACGATTCACGATCACGATCATCACGATCATAGTGTATCGATTACTATTTGAAACACAATGGAATAATATTTACCGATATGAACAGTGATGTGGCTTTTATTGAAATTCTAAAGATACTGTTTAGATTTCGATGATTTGTGTGTGATATGATTCAACGGATGTTTATATGAATCGTTTAAAATTAAAAAACCTTCAATTTCTGATATTTTGCCTTTTCATTTGGGCTTCCCAATTGGAGCCCTGCCCATAGGGCGGGTTCCGTTGCTCGTGTATATAATTGGGGTGTAATTATCATTATATACATCCCACAGGGAGTTGATGACATATGCCAAGTTTCACTTTCTTTGGTTTAGTGGTTTTGGAGAAGATGTCCATTTTTTTTCCTTTAATCCAATATGGCTGCCATACCATGTCACTGATGATGTAAGTTATCAATAAAATATTCTCCATGGGGTGTCCCTCCTATGTTTAACCCATAAAGCATGTCGGGCCACCATGGCTGACATGTATATGCAAATTAGTTTAAACTGACGTCAACCCAAAGAACGAATCATGACCTTTGTTACAATGGATAATACCCGGTAAGTTGTGAAAGCTTTTAATTAGTGGAGAAAAGCCGATGACAACAAAACATTTCTACTAACCAGTAAATCCAGCACTTTATGGGTTAAATTTTCGCATCGATCAGACAAACGGTTTCAGAGAAAAAAATTTAAGCAAAAACATTTAGACGTGGACACACACAGATACACAGACAGACAGATACGTTACAATGGTCTTGCAAGCCCTCGGGACAAAACTAAATATGTCCTCACCTGGGCGTTGGGACACTTCCAGAAACTTAGAAAATGCTTACAAGGTTACCTGGTTGGAGATTCAGCTCTCACTCAATGGTTCTGGATACAATGGATAGACAGATTGTATTTAGCGCCTCCAGTAGAAAAACAACACGGCTCTCGACATCACAAACGTAGCACTTGTGAAAGAAACCTACCTGGCCATCAATTTACCTATGCATCGAGTCCAAACCATCCACCAATGGAATCATCCAACCTTGCTCAACGTTAGCACCTCATCACTTTACCCAGCTGGCAATGCATCGAGTCCAAACCATCCACCAATGGAATCATCCAACCTTGCTCAACGTTAGCACCTCATCACTTTACCCAGCTGGTCATGGATCGAGTCCAAACCATCCACCAATGGAATCATCCAACCTTGCTCAACGTTAGCACCTCATCACTTTACCCAGCTGGTCATGGATCGAGTCCAAACCATCCACCAATGGAATCATCCAACCTTGCTCAACGTTAGCACCTCATCACTTTACCCAGCTGGTCATGGATCGAGTCCAAACCATCCACCAATGGAATCATCCAACCTTGCTCAACGTTAGCACCTCATCACTTTACCCAGCTGGTCATGGATCGAGTCCAAACCATCCACCAATGGAATCATCCAACCTTGCTCAACGTTAGCACCTCATCACTTTACCCAGCTGGATCACCAATGCATCGAGTCCAAACCATCCACCAATGGAATCATCCAACCTTGCTCAACGTTAGCACCTCATCACTTTACCCAGCTGGATCACCAATGCATCGAGTCCAAACCATCCACCAATGGAATCATCCAACCTTGCTCAACGTTAGCACCTCATCACTTTACCCAGCTGGTCATGGATCGAGTCCAAACCATCCAACAATGGAATCATCCAACCTTGCTCAACGTTAGCACCTCATCACTTTACCCAGCTGGATCACCAATGCATCGAGTCCAAACCATCCACCAATGGAATCATCCAACCTTGCTCAACGTTAGCACCTCATCACTCTACCCAGCTGGATCACCAATGCATCGAGTCCAAACCATCCACCAATGGAATCATCCAACCTTGCTCAACGTTAGCACCTCATCGAACAAGTTCAATAACAGAGGACAAAGCCCATTGTTTTGTGCTCACATCACATGACCATTCAGAATAATATATATTAGGCAAGATAAAAAAAATGAGTTGGTGATCGTCCCCGCCCGACCCTACGAAACACACCCGACCCGAAACTTTTTTTATTTTTTATTTTGAAAAAAATCATTCAAAAACGATCTTTTCAGTCAAATTTGGTGCCGTTCTGCACCGCATGCGCAGTGCGTGCTGCGCAGAGCGTCGCAAGTGCCTCAGGCAACTTCACCCATTTTACGTTAGCCATTCATGGCGGCTATTGTGTGAGATTTTTCCCGCTGAAATCTGTATCGATTCGTGATAGAATCGGCTTGGAATGCCTATTGTGATCGCATCAATAGCCCGTGAGGGCTCTTCCAAGACGGTGAAGGACTGGTTTGCGTGCAATACCGAGTTGGATGTTACAATCTCGGACTTCTATGCAGAGTTCTCAGACGGCAAGTATGATGGGGATAGGGAGCCATTGCCTGACGATACACGCGGTACTTTTGTCAAAGTATTCGCCGGCCCCAGTAAAACCGACATGACGAAGGTTTCACCAGCTTGCAAAGTTTCTGATGTGACAAAGACTCTTGGCTCATTTCTCAAATTTGTGTTGGCTGCAGACACGGCCACGGATCACAGGATGGAACCCGATAGTCGACCAACTGTTTTTAGTGTCCTCATGAATGCTGCCCGTGATGATGCTTTTTGTACTTGGGTGCCAAGGTGCCAAGGGCATGGTGTTTATCTGTTTTTCCGATGTCATGGTGGATATACATGTACAGGTGTCTTGCCCTTTCACTACCAAGCTCAGCTAGGACATTCAACATCATCCAAAATCACACAAACACTGTGTTTCATAGAGATTTGGGCAATGTCTGTAAATCTGTGAGATGAATGAAGAAATTAAATCATTTTGAGGAGAAAGGAGTCTTTATTTCATATTTTTCCATGTCAACAAAACTCAATGGAAAGTAGGAAAAAAAAATAAAAAATAAAAATAAAAACCTCCCTCCCTACCCGAACTTTTGAGAAAAAAGGACGATCACCAACTCATTTTTTTTATCTTGCCTTATAAAACAGGAGTGTCTGTCCGTCCGTCCGTCTGTCCCGAAAGGACTCCTTCAGTTTTGGGGCTAGCCCCACCAAACCTTCTGTGGAACGTTATGGGGTCCAAGCGGATGTTGTAAGGTAGGTAGGAGGTTTCATAAATTCCTCAATAAAATTATGATTTTGAAATTGATTCGATACGGAACTGCTCCCAAATCCGGAAGTGAACAGATGACAACAATGAGCTGGTTTGATAATATCTCAACCCATCCGTGATTTAACACAGTATTTTGTTTTAGTATTAATGTATGATTGGAAACATGCTGTTTGGAATGAAAATAGGGATATTGAATTTAAATCTGAATGAGGAAATTATGTGAGGGTTTCTACTTTCTAACCGTGACATTCGCAGATTCGCCATTGACTGGGAATAGAACCATTCAGACTGGGTACGTTTTTTCAGCAAGTCCTTCACGAACCGGTTGTCCATGCCTGATGTTCGACTACAGGTGAAACAGGAATGTGGAGTTTATTGATTCATCATTTCCCATTCGCCGTTTTTTGCCAAAGCCATTCACGAACTGGCTGTCCATGCCAGACGTTCGACTGAACGTGGCACAGGAATGTGGAATTTATTGATTCCATGGTTTAGCATTCACCGTTTCTGCATTGTTTGTTTGCTTTTGGATTCCCACCGGTACGTAGCACACGTATCTCACTAGTCTATAATAATAAAAGGCAGTGTCCGTCCATCCGCCCGTCCGTCTCTTCCACAACTCCAAAACCATGAAACTTAGGGTCCCCAAACTTTGCATGCATACACCTGGACCTCCAACAGCTTGCAATGATGAAAACTGGGTGTTTGGGTGTGTTATAACACCCTTTTTGAAGATGATTAACGAGGTGCTCACAAGAAAAAACCCCAAAAAGCCTTAGTAATATGGCGGCCCGCCATCTTGGTTTGCCCACTGCCACTCGCTGGGTTTTTAAGCTGCCATTTTGTTTCGGCCTATTCAAACGTGCCTTGCCTTGGAAACACGATTGATTAATCATTACATAATTGAAACATATTGTTGCGGATATGGCATTTGGCCTCCATATCCGCTTGTAAATATTCCCCTATTTCCCCAATACTCCCCAACTATCCCCAATCCCCCATTCCCTAGTCCCATTGCCTGTAAATAACACTCTGTAGAACCGACCTTCCCCTTTTTCCCCCATTAAATGTCGTGCCCAGGTCCACCGCATCTCACGTAGACAACTTTCGGACATCTTGCTAGTTATTCTTAGTCTATGTCAGTTAAGGACTCGTTTCCATTAATTCTGACTCTTCGTTGCACCAGAATGTGATTGTATGGCACCAGTAGTGAGTTTAGGACCTCCCCATACCTCCTCCCATCTTCCCCATAAAACAACAACAACAACAACAACTACAACAACAACTACAACAACAGAGGAGATTGGGGGCGGCGCGGCGCGGGGAGTGTGCGTCCTCACTCCGGCGTGGTTAGCCGCCATTGCCCATGCGCTCCATGGGGTTACCACGAAGGGGCCGGCTGTCAGCTCCTCGTCAGGGGCGGAGCCGGTAACCCCCCCGCACCCAATAAGAAGGGCGGACCGATTCCATCTGGGGCGGAGCTAACTAGCCGAGGGCGTGTCACTCCCCGCCGGATATACGCAGCGACTGACCGGACGTGACGTCAGATGCGCCCCCAGCTTGAGAAGACAAGTCGCGACCTCCGAGCGCTGAGCGACCTCCCCGCATCTTTGGACTGGACCGGGTCGATTTTGCCCCTGAGCCAAGGTGCACCTTGAGCCATCGACTGCCCGCTTTCCTTGCCATCAATCCCCGTGTGAGTCAGTTTTGTCCTGTTTATCTGTCGTCTGTCAGGGCTAGTATAAGACCGTGTTTAAGTGCCTATCTTCCTATGCTGTCCCTCTCATTCCTGTAATCTACCCTTCCGCCATATTATAACCTCCTCCGGAGGTCTTGAGAACCGTATCCCTGGTGTCGTGTCATTTTAATCCCAGCCGTTGTGTCCTTTTCCTTCATTGATCTAGCGTAGCGCGACTCGGCCAAGGTTCGAGTATAATCGGGTAACTTGTGCGGACACGGCGGCCATTCCGCTCGGCCCACCATAACATCAAAGTCGTGTCTGTAACAATTGGTGTCAGGAGTGTCGGATTCGGACCTGGGACTAAATTTATTAGGCCCAAATTTTGGAACACCAATTGTACCGCTAGGGTAACAATTGGTGTTGGGAGGTAGAATTTGATCCGGAGCGCGTTTCCCACGCTCGAAATTATAACGGCGAAATTTGATTTTGTTTTACGAAAATAAAAACCCGAATTTTGAAAGTCGCGCTATGGCAGACCAAGTCGGCTGGATTCCGTTAGAGGAGAGTGAGGCAGGGTCGGTCCAGGACCAAATTGAGGGACGTGAGGAGAGCGAAGCAGCGAGGGTAGCAGACGCACAAAATGGCGCCTCGCTGGTCACGGCGACCGCGACCGTGGCAGCGCCCCTGGTGGATTCGAACCTTTTCCTCCTGCAAATGAGGGCCCTTATGGAACAAATGGGGAACCGGATGGATGCTCAGAGTGAGCGATTGGAGGGCCAAATGGGGGTAATGGGAAACCAAATGGGGGTAATGGGAAACCAAATGGGGTAATGAGGGACGAAGCGAGGGGTACCAGTGAGGGGTTAGACAATAATTTTAAGGGATTAGACAAGAAATTTGGGAAGTTAGACAATAATTTTGAGGAGTTAGACAAGAAATTTGGGAAGTTAGACAATAATTTTGAGGGGTTAGACAACGGGATAAAAGAGGTGAGAAATGGGTTAATAGGGTTAGAAAACAGTATGGAAGGCAAATTGAGGGACATGAGGGACCAAGCGGAAAGGGAAGTTAAACAAATGGAGCAGCAGATAGAGGGGGTCAGAATGGGGGTAGAAACCAAACTGGATGCTCACAGGGAGGAAATGGAGCAGATGAGGGTGGCATCTGGGCAGGAGATGCAAGTGATGGGAGAGGAGATCAGAAGAGGTGTGAGTGAGGAGGTTGGAGGAGTGTGCGAGGAGGTGAGGCACTGTAAGGAGCACATGGAGAAGGAGGTGAGAAAGGGGACTGTAAAGTTACAAGGGGGCATAGAGGTCCTGACGCAGGAGGTGGAACAGCTGACGGAGGGACAAAAAGAAGTAACGGAGCAGGTTCAAAGGAACACTGCGGTATTAGGAGGATTAAAAGCGACACAGAAAGAACTAAAAGATGACTTGATAGCGACGAAGAGGGAATGTCAGATGGTACGTGAGGGACTGACAGCGAGGTTGGACGAGGTGGTAGAGGTAATGGAGACGAAGGACCGGCAGGTGAGGACGCACATGGAAACGGTCAAGGTTGCCTTGGAGGACGAGCTTGAGGAGACGTACCGGGGAATAAAAGAGGTGAAGCAGAAATTAGAAGAAGTGGAAGAAGGGATGAGCGAAATTAAGAAGCGACGGAGAGGGGATAAGAAAGAGACAAAAGAGGAGATAAAAGAATTGGTCCAAAGTCTGTGTTTGGATCGTGATGATGTGCTCATTAACCGGATGAGGGATTCGCAGGTGATGGAGGAGAAGCGAAGAGGAAGAGGACCCGGTGTAAGTGGTGACCAATATGGTCGTGCGTATGATGCGCCAGGTGATTTAAGAAGCTTGGGGGTCGAGATGGACCCGGGTGTTCGTGAGAGGCCGTTGGTGAAGTGTGCGACAGGTCTGGTGTGCGAAAGAGGAGGTGTGCGAGAAAGTCCGACTCTGGGGTGTGTGAGGAAAAAGTGCGTGCCAAGGAGTGAGGGTGCTGGTGAGAATGAGTCGGTCGTAGCGCGTGTGCGAGGGAGCACATGGAAGCGCGGTGTGGTAAGTGTTACAGAGGGTGTGATGGGAGAGTGTGCACAAGAGTGTGCGCGAGAAAGGTGTGTGACGGACGGGTGCATGGGGAAAGAGTGCGCTGTCAAAGGCAAGGAAGAATGCACACCTGTGGTGAGTGTTACAGAGGGTGTAACGGGAGAGTGTGCGCAAGAGTGTGCGCGAGAAAGGTGTGTGACGGACGGGTGCATGGGGAAAGAGTGCGCTGTCAAAGGCAAGGAAGAATGCACACCTGTGGTGAGTGTTACAGAGGGTGTAACGGGAGAGTGTGCGCGAGAAAGGTGTGTGACGGACAGGTGCATGAGGAAAGAGTGCGCTGTCAAGAGTAAGGGTGAGTGCGCTGTCAAGAATGGAGGTGAGAGTAGTGAGAGTGACAAGGAGAGTGAGTTGGTTGTGACAGGTGAGCGAGGATGTACACCTGGGATGGAAGGATGCACACCTGGAATGGTAGAGCGTGAGTGGGAATGCACGCTGGAGTTGGTGGTGAGGCACGTGGTTGGGTGTGTGAATGAGAGCACACCTGTGATTGTCACAGAGGAGGTGACCGAGGAGGGGGTGCGAAGAGGTGTGTTGGTGAGGTGTGCTACCAACGAATGTGTGCCAAAGTGTTCGGTGGTCAGGTGTGTGACCAAGGCTGTGAGTGGAATGAGGGTACCTGGGTGTGTAAGGAAAGGTACGAGGAGCATGGGAACGGCTGGATGTGTGAGCAAGGAACGGGCTGCGGGGTGTAAGCGTCCAGGTGAAGCATCGACGGTAACCGGTTTAGAGGTTAGAGCGACTTTTAGCCGAATCGGGCCCTCGGTGCGTGCTGGGCCTCGCTTTGAACGGCCGCGTCCGTGCTCCACTTGGCGGAGCGGGCAGCCCGATAGAAAGGGTCGTCATGGCGACCACTTTTTGTTGAGGCAGTCCGGCAGGTCGAGATCGGGACATTGGATGGCTCCACGCCGAGATGGTGCGTGGGATCTCGGCCCGGGTAAGCCCCCGTCCCTGCACCGAGTGCCGGACGCATCCAGCCGCTGGCACAGAACAACCCGCATTCATGGCTTGGCTTTACGAAGCCGGGCTTTGGACAGAAATTGGCGCACCGAGAGGCATTAGTGAGTAGACTGGGTGATGAGGATAGTGATTTGGCCCCAAAATTAGAAAAAAAAACAAAATTTGGTGATTGGCAAAGGATTGGCAGTAGTGATTGGCAGATGATGGGTAGTGATTGGCAAATTTTTGATTTGTTGAAATTTGATGTGCAAAATTGGTAGTGAGCGATGGGCCCGGTGGGTAAGGCTGGCATCCCTGCCGCCCTTCCCATGTGGGGGCAAAGGAGCAATAGCTTATGGGGTGTATGGCAGTGAAAACTAGCCCGGGTGGGTTAGGTTATATTGATAGGGCCCTAGAAGATGACATTAGGTGACGTTAAGATTAGTTAGTGACTGATACCTGTAGTGGGGACGCAGGTAGATTAGAGTGGATGATAATGACGAGGGAGCGCAATAGTTTAAAGGGACGACAGGGAAGCGCAAGTTTCGGAAGGGAGTAGTTAGCTGAGATGATGCCGTGTGTGTGAGGATTGAACAGGTGAGGATTGAACAGGTGTGATTGCACAGGTGTGAGAACTGGACAGGTGTGTGGAGCAGTGTATGAGTAGTGAGTGTTGTGGATCAGCGCGAATGCGCTTGGGGAGAGAAGGGTGCAGGTGGCACCAGGTGTGAGAGCACAGGTGTGCAGGTACAGGTGTGTGGAGAGAGTTGGAGTAAGTGGTACGGAGTGGTGTGCATGGTGCGAAGGTGTGGATGGGGGAAGAGTGGACCCCTTTCACGAGTACCCGGGGCGGGTAGTGTAAGTGTTAGGTAGAGGGTATAGGTAAATTGTGGTTGGATATTGGCATTTGTGGTGCGGTTGCAGAATGGTGTTGTGGATGGGTGCATTAGTGTTGTGGAAATGGCTGGGCGTGTAGCCTGTTAGTGTGTGTAGTTGGTTGGGCACTCCACCACTGTGAGGATGTCAGCCAGGTGAGGCCGCAGGTGGGCTCTGGGAGCCGGTAGTTGTGAGTGGGTGCCTGAGGATCCCGGGTGTGGATCGGGTAGCCCAGTGCCAGAGAGGGCACCGAGTGGGGAGAGCGCCAGAGGGCCTTCCCCAGGTAGTTAGGTTAGGGTAAGGAGCTAGGTAAGCTCGGGTGGCAACTGCAGTGGTGGAGGTGTGCAGGTGGGTAGACCCGCTGGGAGAGGTACACGCCACAGCCCAGAAATTGTGCGAGGGCACCGGGAGATGAATCGGGGGAGTGAGACCCCAAATTGAAAAGCACCACAGTTTGGCCAATGGGAATTGGTTTTTAGAACCCATAGTGTAAGAGGGCCAATGGTTTGGCCGGAGAAAGACCCCGGGTAGTGTAAAGTTGTTAAAGTCATTTAGGAAATAGTTAGGATTGATGAACCTGTCGCACCATACGCAGCCACTTACCTGTGGTGATGATGATGACTCCACACCTGTGTTTTCTTTGTTTTGGTGCAGGAAATGAGATTGCTGTGGATTTGTGAGACGCATCACGACGTGGATGAGACATTGGGGTGATTCCATCTCTCCCTCCTTAGGAGGGACTGATGATGAATTGGTAATGGCAAATTTTGATGAGAGTTGAAAATGGCAAATTTGATTGGTTAGGAGGGAGAGAAGACGAATTTGGTTTATGGGAGGAACGGGGAAGACAGTAGGGACGTTTGTTGATTTGTAAAGTAGATGTTTATGGGTAGTGTTGTGTTTTGTGGATACAGTAAGGGGTAAGGGAGGGGCCATGTAGGTTACCTGGTGGGGGGGGGGGGAGGGCGTACGGTAGGAACGTACCTGTCTCACCTGGTTCCCATGTGCCCCCAGTGTGCATCACCTTATATTGCATGCACTTTTGCGCCCTTACCACCTTACTCACTTGTCTTCTTCTTTTGTCTCCCACCTCCGAGGATCTGGCTTTGGGGCAGAGAGAGAGGAGAGAGAGGTGCTGGCTCCGCAGTTGTGGGCCTGCACTTTCGCTGCTTGCTGCCTGGATCGATACACCATATGGACCGCAATGTTGGTGGCCACCCACAATGGACCGCAGTTCTTTTGCGGCCAAGCACCACCCATTGATGGACCTCTGGGTCAACGTGGCACCTATGCCAAACAGGTGAACCACTAATAGTTGGCCCCCTGACAGCCACAATAAAGAAATGGACGTGGTTGGCGCCTTTCTTTATTTTGAAAGAAGTAAGAAGGCCAAGTGCACCACATGAAGAGCAAGAGACACCTGCAGGGTTAGGGGTTGTTGAATTTATTTTTATTCATTGAACAATGGTGACTGCACCGGATGGTGCTGACTGTGTGATGGGGTGGTGCTTTTGGTGCTGGGAAGGGGTGCTCTGCACGTTATTAAAGGCCGTAAGGCCACAGAGCACTCGTGGGTTGGTGTATCGATGCTGGCATGCGTGCTCTCTCTATGCATAACATCTGCATGTGTTCCTCCAAAAACAGGTCCTGGATCGTAGTGTAAATATCAGCGTAGTCTTGTAAATAATGCTCCCTACCGGCTGTATGTTTAGTTTGCGAATTCTTTCCGCGATTCGGTTATCCTGTGGGTGTGTTTCTGAGAGGAGAAGGGTGCAACGTCGCAGGGGGACATATTTACTCATTTGTGAATATCTGTAAAACTGTCGCACTCAGGGTAGAGTTAATAGTAGAGGGAACTACATCTGAGTGCCACACTAAAATAGGTAAAAATTTATCGGGTCGGGACGCCCCGAGGGTAGAGAAGGGTGCAATGTTGCGGATATGGCATTTGGCCTCCATATCCGCTTGTAAATATTCCCCTATTTCCCCAATACTCCCCAACTATCCCCAATCCCCCATTCCCTAGTCCCATTGCCTGTAAATAACACTCTGTAGAACCGACCTTCCCCTTTTTCCCCCATTAAATGTCATGCCCAGGTCCACCGCATCTCACGTAGACAACTTTCGGACATCTTGCTAGTTATTCTTAGTCTATGTCAGTTAAGGACTCGTTTCCATTAATTCTGACTCTTCGTTGCACCAGAATGTGATTGTATGGCACCAGTAGTGAGTTTAGGACCTCCCCATACCTCCTCCCATCTTCCCCATGAAACAACAACAACAACAACAACAACTACAACAACAACTACAACAACAGAGGAGATTGGGGGCGGCGCGGCGCGGGGAGTGTGCGTCCTCACTCCGGCGTGGTTAGCCGCCATTGCCCATGCGCTCCACGGGGTTACCACGAAGGGGCCGGCTGTCAGCTCCTCGTCAGGGGCGGAGCCGGTAACCCCCCCGCACCCAATAAGAAGGGCGGACCGATTCCATCTGGGGCGGAGCTAACTAGCCGAGGGCGTGTCACTCCCCGCCGGATATACGCAGCGACTGACCGGACGTGACGTCAGATGCGCCCCCAGCTTGAGAAGACAAGTCGCGACCTCCGAGCGCTGAGCGACCTCCCCGCATCTTTGGACTGGACCGGGTCGATTTTGCCCCTGAGCCAAGGTGCACCTTGAGCCATCGACTGCCCGCTTTCCTTGCCATCAATCCCCGTGTGAGTCAGTTTTGTCCTGTTTATCTGTCGTCTGTCGGGGCTAGTATAAGACCGTGTTTAAGTGCCTATCTTCCTATGCTGTCCCTCTCATTCCTGTAATCTAACCTTCCGCCATATTATAACCTCCTCCGGAGGTCTTGAGAACCGTATCCCTGGTGTCGTGTCATTTTAATCCCAGCCGTTGTGTCCTTTTCCTTCATTGATCTAGCGTAGCGCGACTCGGCCAAGGTTCGAGTATAATCGGGTAACTTGTGCGGACACGGCGGCCATTCCGCTCGGCCCACCATAACATCAAAGTCGTGTCTGTAACAATATCATCAAAATCTGGATTCGAATATCAGGATTGGATGCGGTAGACTAAATAAATGTTCAAATCTGGAGTGAAATCTCACCAAATTTACCATATCTAGCGATTTTTCTAACTAAAGTATACATTCATTTATTTAAGCAAGGCTGTGATTCTCCTTCTGGGATTAGTTTTTTATTTAACTTATTAATACTTTTTAACTTAATTCATAATTCCATGGGAAAGAGTGTCCCTCCACTGCACCTGCGATGTTTTTAAAAAAAAAATCCTCAGCCATTTCACCCAGAAGCAATCAGCTTGCTATCACCTGGTTACATTAGCAATCAGGTTGCTATCACTTGGTTCCATTGATTAGCAATCTGTTAGGTTAGGGTCTCACACCGAGGAACTCTGTTGGCATCTCTGGTAATGGTACAGCTATGAGGAAAAGTCTTTTTAAGTCATGAAACTCAACCAGTGCAACAAATAATTTATTGTTGGAACTCCACCTGAGCTTCATGTAAAGAAGACAGGAACAATACTAATACCAAGGAAAATAATAATTCTTGGGAATACTGTCATTAACATAAACCGTTTTTGGATATGAAACTGTGTGCAATGTGAAGCAGTACTGCAAAGCGGTTAAGTTCCCACGATCCGATGTGCAAGTTGAAGCGATACTCCAAAGCGGTTATGTTCCCATGATCCGGTGTACAATGTGAAGCAATACTGTAAAGCGGTTAAGTTCCCACGATCCGGTGTGCAAGTTGATGCGATACTCCAAAGCGGTTAAGTTCCCATGATCCGGTGTGCAAGTTGAAGCGATAATCAAAAGCGCTTAAGTTCGCACTATCCGATATGCAAGTTGATGCGATACTCCAAAGCGTTGAAGTTCCCATGATACGATATGCAAGTTGAAGCGATACTCCAAAGTGGTTAAGTTCCCATGATCTGGTGTGCAAGGTGATGCGATACTCCAAAGCGGTTAAGTTCCCACAATCCGGTGTGCAAGTTGATGCGATACTCCAAAGTGGTTAAGTTCCCATGATCCGGTGTGCAAGTTGAAGCGATAATCAAAAGCGCTTAAGTTCGCACGATCCAATATGCAAGTTGATGTGATACTCCAAAGCGTTGAAGTTCCCATGATCCGATATGCAAGTTGAAGCGATACTCCAAAGCGTTTAAGTTCCCATGATCCGATATGCAAGTTGAAGCGATACTCCAAAGTGGTTAAGTTCCCATGATCTGTTGTGCAAGGTGATGCGATACTCCAAAGCGGTTAAGTTCCCACAATCCGGTGTGCAAGTTGAAGCGATAATCCAAAGGGGTTAAGTTCCCACGATCCGGTGTGCACGTTGAAGCGATACTCCAAAGTGGTTAAGTTCCCACAATCCGGTGTGCAAGTTGAAGCGATAATCCAAAGGGGTTAAGTTCCCATGATCCGGTGTGCACGTTGAAGCGATAATCCAAAGGGGTTAAGTTCCCACAATCTGGTGTGCAATTTGAAGTGATAATCCAAAGCGGTTAAGTTCCCACAATCCGGTGCGCAAGTTGAAGCAATACTCCAAAGCGGTTAAGTTCCCATGATCCGGTGTGCAAGTTGAAGCGATACTGCAAAGCGGTTAAGTTCCCACAATCCGGTGTGCAAGCAGAAGTTATCCTCCAAAGTGGTTAAGTTCCCACAATCCGGTGTGCAAGTTGCAATGATACTCCAAAGTGGCTAAGTTCCCACGATCCAGTGTGCAAGTTGAAGCGATAATCAAAAGCGGCTAGGTTCCCACGATCCGATATGCAAGTTGAAGTAATGCTCCAAAGCGGTTACGTTCCCACGATCCGATATGCAAGTTGAAGCGATACTCCAAAGCAGTTAAGTTCCCATAATCCGGTGTGCAAGTTGAAGCGATACTCCAAAGCGGTTAAGTTCCCACGATCTGGTGTGCAATGTGAAGCAATACTGTAAAGCGGTTAAGTTCCCACGATCCGGTGTGCAAGTTGAAGCAATATTCCAAAGCAGTTAAGTTCCCACGATCCGGTGTGCAAGTTGATGCGATACTCCAAAGCGGTTAAGTTCCCATGATCCGGTGTGCACGTTAGAGCGATAATCAAAAGTGCTTAAGTTCCCACGATCCGATATGCAAGTTGATGCGATACTCCAAAGCGTTTAAGTTCCCATGATCTGATATGCAAGTTGAAGCGATACTCCAAAGCGTTTACGTTCCCATGATCCGATATGCAAGTTGAAGCCGTACTCCAAAGTGGTTAAGTTCCAAAGATCTGGTGTGCAAGTTGATGCGATACTCCAAAGCGGTTAAGTTCCCACGATCCGGTGTGCAAGGTGAAGCGATACTCCAAAGCGGTTAAGTTCCCATGATCCGATATGCAAGTTGAAGCGATATTCCAAAGGGGTTAAGTTCCCACGATCTGGTGTGCACGTTGAAGCAATACTCCAAAGCGGTTAAGTTCCCACAATCCGGTGTGCAAGTTGAAGCAATACTCCAAAGCGGTTAAGTTCCCATGATCTGGTGTGCAAGTTGAAGCGATACTGCAAAGCGGTTAATTTCCGCCGATCCGATGTGCAAGTTGAAGCGATACTCCAAAGCGGTTAAGTTGCCACGATCCAGTGTGCAAGTTGAAGCGATATTACAAAGCGGTTAAGTTCCCACGATCCGGTGTGCAATGTGAAGCAATACTGTAAAGCGGTTAAGTTCCCACAATCCGGTGTGCAAGTTGATGCTATACTCCAAAGCGGTTAAGTTCCCACGATCCAGTGTGCAAGTTGAAGTGATACTCCAAAGCGGTTAAGTTCCCACGATCCGGTGTGCAAGTTGAAGCGATATTCCAAAGCGGTTAAGTTCCCACGATCCAGTGTGCAAGTTGATGTGAAACTCAAAAGCGGTTAAGTTCCCATGATCTGGTGTGCAAGTTGAAGCGATACTCCAAAGCGGTTGAGTTCCCATGATCTGGTGTGCAAGTTGAAGCGATACTCCAAAGCGGTTAAGTTCCCACGATCCGGTGTGCAAGTTGAAGCGATACTCCAAAGCAGTTAAGTTCCCACAATCCGGTGTGCATGTTGAAGCGATATTCCAAAGCGGTTAAGTTCCCACTATCCGATATGTTTGTTGAAGCGGTAATCAAAAGCGGTTAAGTTCCCACGATCCGGTGTGCAAGTTGAAGCAATAATCAAAAGCGGTTAAGTTCCCATGATCCGATATGCAAGTTGAAGCAATGCTCCAAAGCGGTTAAGTTCCCACAATCCGGGGTGCAAGTTGAAGCGATATTCCAAAGCGGTTAAGTTCCCACGATCTGATGTGCAAGTTGAAACGATACTCCAAAGCAGTTAAGTTCCCACAATCCGGTGTGCATGTTGGAGCGATATTCCAAAGCGGTTAAGTTCCCACGATCCGATATGTTTGTTGAAGCGATAATCAAAAGCGGTTAAGTTCCCACGATCCGGTGTGCAAGTTGAAGCGATAATCAAAAGCGGTTAAGTTCCCACGATCCGATATGCAAGTTGAAGCAATGCTGCAAAGCGGTTAAGTTCCCACAATCCGGGGTGCAAGTTGAAGCGATATTCCAAAGCGGTTAAGTTCCCACGTTCTGATGTGCAAGTTGAAGCAATACTGCAAAGCGGTGAAGTTCCCACAATCCGGTGTGCAAGCAGAAGTTATTCTCCAAAGCGGTTAAGTTCCCACAATCCGGTGTGCAAGTCGAAGTTATTCTCCAAAGCGGTTAAGTTCCCATGATCCGGTGTGCAAGTTGAAGCGATACTCCAAAGCGGTTAAGTTCCCACGATCTGGTGTGCAAGCAGAAGTTATCCTTGAAAGCGGTTAAGTTCCCATGATCCGGAGTGCAAGCAGAAGTTATCCTCCAAAGTGGTGAGGTTGCCACGATCCGGTGTGCAAGCAGAAGTTATCCTCCAAAGCGGTTAAGTTGCCACGATCCGGTGTGCAAGCAGAAGTTATCGTCCAAAGCGGTTAAGTTGCCACGATCCGGTGTGCAAGCAGAAGTTATCCTCCAAAGCGGTTAGGTTGCCACGATCCGGTGTGCAAGCAGAAGTTATCCTCCAAAGCGGTTAGGTTGCCACGGTCTGGTGTGCAAGCAGAAGTTATCCTCCAAAGTGGTTAGGTTGCCACGATCCGGTGTGCAAGCAGAAGTTATCCTCCGAAGCGGTCAGATTGCCACGATCCGGTGCGCAAGCAGAAGTTATCCTCCAAAGCGGTTAGGTTGCCACAATCCGGTGTGCACGCAGAAGTTATCCTCCAAAACGGTTAGGTTGCCACGATCCGGTGTGCAAGCAGAAGTTATCCTCTAAAGTGGTTTGGTTCCCACAATCCGGTGTACAAGCAGAAGTTATCCTCCAAAGCGGTTAGGTTGCCACGATCCGGTGTGCAAGCAGAAGTTATCCTCCAAAGCGGTTAGGTTGCCATGATCCGGTGTGCAAGCAGAAGTTATCCTCTAAAGCGGTTAGGTTCCCACGATCCGGTGTGCAAGCAGAAGTTATCCTCTGAAGCTGTTAAGTTTCCATGATCCGGTGTGCAAGCAGAAGTTATCCTCTAAAGCGGTTAGGTTCCCACGATCCGGTGTGCAAGCAGAAGTTATCGTCCAAAGCGGTTAAGTTGCCATGATCCGGTGTGTAAGCAGAATTTATCCTCCAAAGCGGTTAGGTTGCCACGATCCGGTGTGCAAGCAGAAGTTATCCTCCAAAGCGGTTAAGTTGCCACGATCCGGTGTGCAAGCAGAAGTTATCGTCCAAAGCGGTTAAGTTGCCACGATCCGGTGTGCAAGCAGAAGTTATCCTCCAAAGCGGTTAGGTTGCCACGATCCGGTGTGCAAGCAGAAGTTATCCTCCAAAGCGGTTAGGTTGCCACGGTCTGGTGTGCAAGCAGAAGTTATCCTCCAAAGTGGTTAGGTTGCCACGATCCGGTGTGCAAGCAGAAGTTATCCTCCGAAGCGGTCAGATTGTCACGATCCGGTGCGCAAGCAGAAGTTATCCTCCAAAGCGGTTAGGTTGCCACAATCCGGTGTGCACGCAGAAGTTATCCTCCAAAACGGTTAGGTTGCCACGATCCGGTGTGCAAGCAGAAGTTATCCTCTAAAGTGGTTTGGTTCCCACAATCCGGTGTACAAGCAGAAGTTATCCTCCAAAGCGGTTAGGTTGCCACGATCCGGTGTGCAAGCAGAAGTTATCCTCCAAAGCGGTTAGGTTGCCATGATCCGGTGTGCAAGCAGAAGTTATCCTCTAAAGCGGTTAGGTTCCCACGATCCGGTGTGCAAGCAGAAGTTATCCTCTGAAGCTGTTAAGTTTCCATGATCCGGTGTGCAAGCAGAAGTTATCCTCTAAAGCGGTTAGGTTCCCACGATCCGGTGTGCAAGCAGAAGTTATCGTCCAAAGCGGTTAAGTTGCCATGATCCGGTGTGTAAGCAGAATTTATCCTCCAAAGCGGTTAGGTTGCCACGATCCGGTGTGCAAGCAGAAGTTATCCTCCAAAGCGGTTAAGTTGCCACGATCCGGTGTGCAAGCAGAAGTTATCGTCCAAAGCGGTTAAGTTGCCATGATCCGGTGTGTAAGCAGAATTTATCCTCCAAAGCGGTTAGGTTGCCACGATCCGGTGTGCAAGCAGAAGTTATCCTCCAAAGCGGTTAAGTTGCCACGATAAACACACGAAAAGGAGACAAACGATCACTGCACAGTGACACGCCCCAAAGACGGTGTGATTTCGCCCACAAGACGAGACCCCCTGACATGTCCCAAGAGTGGTGTGGGGCCACCCCAGAGGTGACACACAAACCGCTTTATCGAGCGGTCGAGAGGAACAAACCGCGGCATCAGCAAAGCCAGGCCCGGTCTGGAGGGAGGCCAAGACTGCGGGGAAAACAGGCGCCGCCGGGTCTGTTTCTCTTTCCGTCCCGTCCCGGCTACACTCATACTCATGTTTGTTATGTTGAACCAACGTGATGGTCCCGCCTCGGCTTCCATTCCGCCAGAAACGTGCAATGATCGCTGTCTCTGTTCGAGTGAAAAAACAGGCAATTCATATATCTTCTCCGACAGAACTATGACAAACTCGGTTTTTGTTCTACCTCAGGAGTGCACAAACCCCCCTGCAATCCACCACTAAAACAAACCTCAGATCCACAACTAGGTCACACTCATAAAGCACCCAGTCTACCACAAGAGCACAATCAACCATGGATGGACTACCAGGACACACTCAAATATCCCGCTCCACCATCACGACACACTCAACCCCCAATCAACCACCAGTACACACTCATCAACAGCCCGATCCACCACCAAGACACAGTCATCAACAGCCCGAACCACCACCAATACACACACATCAACAGCCCGATCCACCACCAGGCCACAGTCATCAACAGCCCGATCCACCACCAATACACACACATCAACAGCCCGATTCACCACCAAGGCACACACATCAACAGCCCGATTCACCACCAAGGCACACACATGAACAGCCCGATCCACCACCAATACACACACACATCAACAGCCCGATCCACCACCAATACACACACATCAACAGCCAGATCCACCACCAGGACACAGTCATCAACAGCCCGATCCACCACCAAACCACCGTAATCAACAGCCTGATCCACTACCAAACCACACACATCAACAGCCCGATCCACCACCAATACACAGTCATCAACAGCCCGTCCACCACCAAGCCACAGTCATCAACAGCCCGATCCACCACCAATACACACATCAACAGCCCGATCCACCGCCAAGGCACACACATCAACAGCCTGATCCACCACCAATACACAGTCATCAACAGCCCGATCCACCACCAATACACACTCATCAACAGCCCGATCCACCACCAAGACACACTCATCAACAGCCTGATCCACCACCAAGACACACTCATCAACAGCCCGATCCACCACCAAGACACACTCATCAACAGCCCGATCCACCACCAATACACACTCATCAACAGCCCGATCCACCACCAGGACACACTCATCAACAGCCCGATCCACCACCAAGACACACTCATCAACAGCCCGATCCACCACCAATACACAGTCATCAACAGCCTGATCCACCACCAAGACACACTCATCAACAGCCTGATCCACCACCAAGACACACTCATCAACAGCCCGATCCACCACCAAGACACACTCATCAACAGCCCGATCCACCACCAAGACACACTCATCAACAGCCTGATCCACCACCAATACACACTCATCAACAGCCCGATCCACCACCAGGACACACTCATCAACAGCCCGATCCACCACCAAGACACACTCATCAACAGCCCGATCCACCACCAATACACAGTCATCAACAGCCCGATCCACCACCAAGACACACTCATCAACAGCCTGATCCACCACCAAGACACACTCATCAACAGCCCGATCCACCACCAAGACACACTCATCAACAGCCCGATCCACCACCAATACACACTCATCAACAGCCCGATCCACCACCAGGACACACTCATCAACAGCCCGATCCACCACCAAGACACACTCATCAACAGCCCGATCCACCACCAATACACACACATCAACAGCCCGATCCACCACCAAGACACACTCATCAACAGCCCGATTCACCTCCAAGACACACTCATCAACAGCCCGATCCACCACCAAGACACACTCATCAACAGCCCGATCCACCTCCAAGACACAGTCATCAACAGCCCGATCCACCACCAAGACACAGTCATCAACAGCCCGATCCACCACCAAGACACAGTCATCAACAGCCCGATCCACCACCAAGACACAGTCATCAACAGCCCGATCCACCTCCAAGACACAGTCATCAACAGCCCGATCCACCACCAAGACACAGTCATCAACAGCCCGATCCACCACCAAGACACACGACACCCGGTCTCTGTTCCAGCATCAGGACACACTCACCTTCCAGCCGGCGGAGCTGTTGGTGTCCTCCTTCCCCCTGAAATAGGGTACACACCGGACCATCCACTCATAGATCTGGGAGAGTGTGAGTCGCTTCTCTGGAGAGCTCTCGATGGCCTTGGTGATGAGATCCGCGTACGAAAGGTTTCCCCAGGCGTTCCGACGGGCAGCGATCTTCTTCCCGCCCGAAGATCCCCGACCGAGCCCGATTCCACGCACACTCTCTGATCCCGGGGTCAGGGACTCTCCGCCGGCGACCCCCGGATCCTCCGAGGACTCTCCGGGTCCAGGATCGGGTCTGCGTAGTGGCCAAGTGCACGATCGCGGCCGACTCACGGGGGCGAAGTCTGGGTCAATGTTCGGTACCGGGGACTCCGCCATGGCACCGTCAAAGGTGTCTCGCTCGGCGCGCACCGTTGGCCGGGATCCTTCGTTAAAACCGGCTCCTACGTCACGTCTCTCTGACGTCAGCACGTTGGCACGGTGATCGGACGGGAGCAAAGCGGGATTGGGGAATGAAGGCGTCCGCTCCCCCGGTGGCCGGTTCCCTCCCTCCCTCCAGGCCGCTTATCTCAAGCCATGACGCATCGAACGGGCGTCCGAGCCGCAGACATGGAGCCGGTTGGAGACACGCAACCACCACAATTCACAAATACGATATTCCAAGCGCTTTGTGCAAACACGTGGAAAAGGTTAATAAAGCAAGCGAGTTTAATAAAGAAAAACAACACTTGGAGCCGTCATTGGAGGGTGACATGGCTGGTGGAGCAAACGCAGACAGCACAGAGACGGATTAGATATTAGACAGACAAGACTAGACGTGTCTGGTGGAGCAAACATAGAAGTTCAGCGTGAGTGGGGGTTGGGGGTGGAAACCATCAGCCAGTTTCACCACACTCGGTGCTCTTTATCACTGTACACACATCACTTGTCACGACCTCATGGACCTCGTGACGCCGTCCACCCCCAACCCCCACCCCGTCCCACCCCCACCCCCCACCACGTCCCACCCCCACCCCACCGCGTCCCACCCCACCCCACCCCCACCCCGTCCCACCCCCACCCCACCCCCAACCCCACCCCACCCCCACCCCATCCCACCCCACACCACCCCTACCCCACCCCATCCCACCCACCACCCCACCCCACGTCCCACCCCCAACCCCATCCCAAACCCACCCCTACCCCACCCCCACCCCACCCCGTCCCACCCCAAGTCCAACCCCCACGCCCACCCCACCACCACCCAACCCCGTCCCACCCAACCCCCACCCCACCCCTATCCCACCACACCCCCACCCGGTCCCACCCCACCCCCACCCCTATTGCTGTTGGTGTTGCGGATGATCGCATACTGCGGGACCTGCTTGTTGTTGGTGTTGCAGATGATCGCATACTGCAGGACCTGCTTGTTGTTGGTGTTGCGGATGATCGCATACTGCAGGACCCTGCTTGTTGTTGCTGTTGCGGATGATCGCATACTGCAGGACCTGCTTGTTGTTGGTGTTGCGGATGATCGCATACTGCAGGACCTGCTAGGTATTGGTGTTGCGGATGATCGCTTGCTGCAGGACCTGCTTGTTGTGGTGTTGCGGATGATCGCATACTGTAGGACTTGTTTGTTGTTGGTGTTGCAGATG
Organism: Myxine glutinosa; assembly: GCF_964187855.1. Lineage (NCBI taxonomy): Eukaryota > Metazoa > Chordata > Myxini > Myxiniformes > Myxinidae > Myxine > Myxine glutinosa. The sequence goes on along the minus strand of NC_136265.1, from coordinate 112,209,351 downwards.
ATCGCATGCTGCGGGACCTGCTTGTTGTTGGTGTTGCGGATGATCGCATACTGCAGGACCTGCTTGTTGTTGGTGTTGTGGATGATCGCATGCCGTGGGACCTGCTTGTTGTTGGTGTTGTGGATGATCGCATGCCGCGGGACCTGCTTGTTGTTGGTGTTGCGGATGATCGCATACTGCAGGACCTGCTTGTTGTTGGTGTTGTGGATGATCACATACTGCAGGACCTGCTTGTTGTTGGTGTTGTGGATGATCGCATGCCGTGGGACCTGCTTGTTGTTGGTGTTGCGGATGATCGCATATGTCGCCGCCTGTTAGCCGAACAGACATTGAAATTTACTACAGCCAAGGACATTGCCATTGCCATGGAGAGCGCGGCCAAAAACGTTGCTGACATCGGTATCACTCACTCTTCATACGGTCAGGCACAGACCAACACCACCGTCAATCATGTAGAACAACTTTCATCACAGCGACGGAAAATGAATCCCAGACCCGAACGTCCATCACAAATGAGGTGTGGGAGCAACAGGTGTCATCACTGTGATGGTAGGCATTCACCAGATGAATGGCGCTACAACAATGCCACATGCCATTTCTGCCACAAGTGGCCATATTGCTCCAGCTTGTCTCTCCCGTAAACATAAAGAGAAAGCAGGTGGTACAAATACACACCTCATTGGTTCGGAGTTGTATGCTGACGAGGCAACGTCTGCTTCTGGTGATACCTCCGAGATGCACGATGCACCTCACATACAGTTGTGGCCAAAAATATCGGCACCCTTGCACTTTTTTCAAATAACTAAATTTTCCCTAAGAACAAAAAATGGGCATGGGAAAGTCCACAATTGCCACACTTGTCTCGTGACTGTGGTGACGAGCTGGCAGCCACAACAGGTGGTTTTGGCCAAAACAGGTCGGTTTTACCTGCCGACGTCGTCGTCCACACCCTCTTGCTGCCCTCAGCGCTTCGGGCAATGTCCAGTGTCCTCTGTAGCGTCAACTCTCGCTCAGCCATGAGCTGCCGTCTGAGCTCAGAGTTGAAAATTCCGGTGATAACTCGAATGACAAACTGCTGATCAACCGACATCTTATCCAGGTCACAGTTCCCAGCGATCTCTTTGAGTGAAGAGTAAAAGGAAGCAAAGCTCTCGCCGAGTTGCTGCTGCTGGTCCCTCAGATTCTGTTCAATCCCACGCAGCACGTCATCAACAGTGACCAACGGTGATGACAAGTCCACACCGATGGCATTCTTTATCACTGATCGCATGCCAAGTGTACGTGGGACACCTGTGCGGAGAGCGGCAAGCTGCTCTGCCATTGGTATTTGTGCAAAGTGTGTGACAGTAACGTAATCCGACTACTGTTCCTTCCATGCCTTGAACTCTCTCAAGCTGATGGATTCCGCAGGTGGTGGTGGTCGTCACACCAAAACGTTTTGCATCCCCATAGCAACGTGAGGACCCACCTCATGAGAAGGCTGTCCCTGCTCGCCCACTGCAGCATTTGAGAGTGGTCTGGGGTGTTGTTCGATCACAGTCTCACGAAAAGCGCATGCTTCCTCCATGTAGGCCTTTTGTTGCTTGAGCTGCAAGGCCATCATGTCCTTCATGACTGCTAACATTGAAGAAATATCTTCCCGTAGGGCTCCTGGCTCCGGGTGATGTGGTTTCTTCTTCTTGATGTGGATAATTCTAACCTGGAAAAGAACCAGCACGGTTTCTCGTGTGTGTGTGTGTGTGTATGTGTGTGTGTGTGTGTGTGTGTGTGTATGTTTGTGTGTGTGTGTGTGTGTGTGTGTGTGTGTGTATGTGTGTGTGTGTGTGTGTGTGTGAGTGTGTATATGTGTGTGTGTATGTTTGTGTGTATGTTTGTGTGTATGTTTGTGCGTATGTTTGTGTGTATGTGTGTGTGTGTGTGTGTGCATGTATGTTTGTGTGTGTTTGTGTGTGTATGTGTGTGTGTATGTTTGTATGTGTGTGTGTGTGTGTGTGTATGTTTGTGTGTATGTTTGTGTGTATGTATGTTTGTGTATGTGTGTGTGCGTGTGTATGTTTGTGTGTGTGTGTATGTATGTGTGTGTGTGTATGTTTGTGTGTATGTTTGTGTGTGTGTGTGTGTGTATGTGTGTGTGTGTGTGCGCGTGTATGTTTGTGTGTGTATGTGTGTGTGTGTGTGTGTGTGTGTGTGTGTATGTTTGTATGTATGCATGTGTATGTGTGTGTGTGTGTGTGTGTGTGTGTGTGTGTGTGTGTGTGTGTATGCTTGTGTGTATGTTTGTATGTATGTGTGTGTGTATGTGTGTGTGTGTGTGTGTGTATGTTTGTGTGTATGTGTGTGTGTATGTGTGTGTGTGTGTGTGTATGTTTGTGTGTGTGTGTGTGTGTGTGTGTGTGTGTGTGTGTGTGTGTGTGTGTGTTGGTGTAATTGGATGATGCAGGCAATATTGATTTGGAGATGGAGCTAATATTGCCTGAGCTGAAGTATTGAAAAAAAAAAATTGACAAAAGTATTTTGTCTCCACAATTCTTTATTTCACTGTTAATATTACAGAACATTTGTTTTTGATTCAGAACTTAATATTTCCTTTTAAATCAGAAAATAAAAATAAATGGCATTGACAAAATTATTGACATCCCAGATTTAATATTTGGTATCACGGCCTTTGTACAAAATAACTGCAGTCAAGCACTTCCCATAGCCATGAATGAGCTTCCCACCCCTCTCTACTGGCAGCTTGGCCCACTCTTCCTGTGCAAACTGCTCCAGTTCTCCCAGATATGAAGGGTAACTTCTCCCAACTGCTGTTTTCAGATCTCCCCACAGGTGTTCAATGGGATTTCTATCTGGACTCATTGCTGGCCACTTCAGAACAGTCCAGCATTTTGTCTTGAACCATTCCTGGGTGCCTTTTTAAAGTGTGTTTGGGGTCATTGTCCTGCTGCAAGACCCATGACCTTCGACGGAGGTCCACCTTTCTGACACTGGGTTGAACATTGCGCTCCAAAATGCCTTGGTAATCTCCTGATTTCATGATGCCATGCACACATTCAAGGTACCCTGTGCCAGAGGCAGCACAGCAACCCCAAAACATCACTGAACCTCCTCCATGTTTGACTGTAGGGAAGGTGTTATTTTCTTTGAAGGCTTCATTTTGTTTTCTGTAAACATAGAGATGACGTGCTTTACCAAAAATATCTAATTATGTCTCGTCTGTCCACAGGACATTCTCCCAGAAAGATTTTGGCTTGTTCAGGTGTGTCTTGGCAAACTCCAGTCAGGCTTTCTCTTGTCTCTCTCTCTCAGCAGCAGTGGGGTCCTTCTGGGTCTCCTCTCATTGAGTTGGTGATGGATGTGCTAGTTGAAACCGTCGTACCTTGTGTCTGCAGGTCAGCTTGAATCTGTTTGTCAGTTGATGGAAGTGCTTTCTCTACCATTCGAACAATCCTTCGCTGAAATCTTCGATCAAGTTTTCTCTTGCGGCCACGTCCAGGGAGGTTGGCTGCAGTGCCATGGGCCTTAAACTTCCTGATAACATTGCATACGGTGGACACAGGAACATCAAGGTCTCTGGAGATGGACTTGTAGCCTTGAGATTGTCCATGCTTGGCTACAAACTTGTGTCTGACCTCCTCAGCCAATTCTCTGGTTTTCTTTCTTTTCTCCATGCTCATTGCGGTACACACAGTGACACAAAACAGCAGAATGACTCCTTTTCTATATTCAAACTGGTTGAATGAGTGATTTTTATATTGCAGGCACCTGCAACTCACCACAGGTGAGTTCAATTCCGAAGTAAAGGAGAATCACCTGCTTGAAATCTAACTATTTCGAACAACTTCTAAATGGTGCCAATAATATTGTCCAGGCCATTTTAGGATTTCTATTTGGAATAAGCTAAGATTTAGTACATTTTTCAGCTTTTTTTGTTTTGTTCCACGACAAACCAAATAAATAAATGTGGATACCAAAATATTCTTTAATTTCAACAATTTTCTGGAAAAAATGGTGCATTATTTGAAAAAAGTGCAAGGGTGCCAATATTTTTGGACACGACTGTATTTCATGTCTTCTCCTAAAACAGAGCAGAACCTCTGCTGGCTCTCGTCGGTATCAACACTCGACGATTGGAAATGGAGGTTGACACAGGTGCCGCTGCTTCGCTCATCAGCCGAGCTGCTTTCAGCAACCTGTGGCGTGAACCTCACCGACCCAAATTGCACCGACGTCCCATCTGCTCCCAACCTACACCGGTGAACAGATCAAACCCTGTAGAACTTGTGACGCAAGCGTGACTTACGGCAATCGTAAGTTCAACCTACCCCTGATCGTCATTCCAGGTGATGGACCATCATTACTCAGTAGGAACTGGTTGGAGGTAATTTAATTTAACTGGAAGCAGATTCATCAATTTCGTGCAACCAATGCATCAAAACCACTTGAAACGGTCCTGGCCAGACATCCAGACATCTTCAACGATGAGCTCGGTACTTTGCGGAATTACTCCGCTAAACCCAACATTGACAAAGATGCTCAACCAATTTTCTGCAAGGCTCGACCAGTTACTTTTGCTCTGCGTGAAAAGGTTGACAAAGAGCCCGATCGACTCCAGGAACTTGGGATCATTGAGCCAGTTCAATACTCAAATTGGGCTGCACCTGTTGTCCCCATTGTCAAAGCTGATCAGTCTATTCGTCTTTGTGGTGACTATAAAATGACAGTCAACAGATGCTCAGCACTAGACAACTTTCCAATCCAACGGATTGATGATTTATATGCTAAGTTGAGTGGAGGCCAAAGTTTCCTCAAACTCGAACTCAAGTCAGCATATCTTCAACTTCTTCTCGAGGAAGAATCAAAGAAATACCTGACAATCAACACGCATCGTGGCCTGTACAAATACCACCGACTGACTTTTGGGGTGAAGTCTGCCCCAGGGATACTTCAGCGTTGTATGGACAGTTTTAGTCCAGGAGCCCAGAAGGTTTATTCAAGTGAAAAGCGCCGGAACGTTTGACCTCATGGGCTGATGGGGTCATCCACCGACATCACAAAAATGCATTGCTGCCGGGTCTGACCCGTAGCTTTCCCCCAGAAATCACTCAATTAGTGACGCCATTACCGAAAAACCTATTTTGCTCAATATCTGGAGGACTATGCTTGATAATATCACGAATAAGGTGTCTACACCTATGTTTACATGGTCAATCATTACACTGACACCCGCATTATTGCTAGAAAATGTATAGTTTACCGTGTAAATGTTTACTTCACTTACAGTTAGCAACGCCATTGCGGAAAAACCCATTTTCATTAATATCTGAAAAACAATGCATGATAATATCACGAATAAGGTGTCTATACCCATGTTTTTATGGTGAAATATTACAATGCCAACTCTAGTGCTTGAAAATGTGGAGTTCACCGTGAAAGTTGCCTACTGGAGTCGTACCATCTCTGTCTTTTGTTACAATGTGGCAAATAATGCATTGGTCTCTGTCCCTTTTTGTTATTTACAGATCATGGCAAATGACGCCCCTGTTTGTATAATTTGCAAAGAAAGAGGAGAAAAGAAACGTGCCCTGAAGTGTTTCAATTCCAGCAACTGGGAAACAGCCAAAAATGCTGCTAGTCGGCGAAAGGCACTTCAAAGTGACAAGTTTTCGAACACCTCGGAAGAGATCAGAACAGCTGAGGGCCCAGAAGGCAAATATTACCACTCAGTTTGCCTCAGTCGATTCTGTGCTGTTAAGAGAGGAGCACCTCCAAGCACAGAACCATCTGAACCACCTCAGAAGACCACTCGTTCAAGTTCCGATCATCCTTCTACCAGCACGAGAGGCGTCCTTGGACAGGAATGTATTTTTTGTGGACAGAAGAGGAAGAGGAAGTTGGAGAAAAATGAACCCCTCAGCCAATGTTTGACCACAGACGGGAGCAAGGCAATCCTTCTTCTGCGGCAGAGGGAGTCAGGGATTACTTTGGACGAATCTTAGCTGTTGCTGCCGAGACAAGCGATGCACTTGATCTGCATCACAATCTTAGCGACCCGGTTACTGAAGTACCACTTTCTCTTGCCCATAGCGATGGAACTCCCCTGAAGACGGACAAGGCATCTCTCACAAAGAAACTTGAAAGCAGACAGGAAGTGTTTCTCGATGACACCAGTCTTCCCCCAATAACAGCCACAGTGATTGATGGCGGTATTATCCTCCATGAAACCGTGCTGCAGCATAGCAAGTCCACATATGCAACCATGTCAAAGGATCTTTTGGCAAAAGTATGTTTGTATCGTGGGGAGCAAATCCATTTAGTGCTCGACGAGTACCAGTCACCATCATTTAAAGATACCGAGCGAAACCTGCGTCGTTCAACTACTCCTCAATCATTCATCATTACTAGACCTGACCAGGCTCAGCGACAGAGTGGCACAGAGTTACTGAAAAGTGGATCATTCAAGGAAGAGTTTGCCCGGTTTGTAATGGAGGAATGGAAGAAGCTCCAATATGGTTCAATTCCTGGAAGAAAAACACTATGTTTCACATGGTGGTGTGTGTATGGAGATGAAGAACAACGAGGATGATGTGCTGCAAATAGAGGAACCGAATCACCTCCATTGTCGACATGAAGAAGCTGACACACTCATTGCCTTTCACGCAAACAACATTTCCACTGGTAACATTCTAGTAAGGTCCACTGATACGGACGTCTTCATCATTCTGCTTGGGCTTTCTGGAAGGTCGGAAGGGATCAACATCATCATGGACTGTGGATCTGGCAACCACCGAAGGTACATTGATGTCACTAAACTAGCTGCCATTCTTGAGAAGAAACAGACTGGTATCACTGAAGCACTAATCGGCCTTCATGCCTTGACTGGTTGTGATTTCACATCGTGTTTCTACAGAAAGGGCAAAGTGAAGCCCTTCCAGCGGATGGAGTCAGTTGCAGCTCATGTGATGGCATTGCGATCTCTAACAGCTGAGGAGGTAGACATCCAAGCTGTTACATCTTTTGTCTGCATGCTGTATGGCTTCAAAACCTCTGACATTAATGAAGCCAGATACAAGGCATTCATGCGAATGGGTGGTGGTGACGAAAAGGAGCCCCTTGCCAGAATAAAGAAGATAAACTGTGCCTCTCTTCCCCCGTGCGCCAAGACACTTGGTAATTATATGAAAAGGGCGCACTATGTGGCAAGAATCTGGAAGAGAGCTGATCAGACAGATCCAACTGGTGGGGCGAGTCCGACAGACGATGGATGGAAGTTGTCTCAAAACTGCGATGAACCAGACTGGTATCCAGGAAGTTCAGTTCCAGAGTCCCTCACAGGCCCACATGAGGATGACGGGGATGGTGTAGAAGATAATTCAGTAGATGAGGAAGAGTCAGATAATGCTTGGAGTGAGGACAGTGATGAGAGTGACGAAAGTGATAGAGAAGACTTGTAATGCCAAGAGGACATCAAGTTAATTATGTGAACTGCACATTTGCAAGTTTTCCATGTATCGTTGTTCAGTAATGGCGTCGCTTAATGAGTGGGTGGGCTACACATTTACCTGGAAAACTATACATTTTCTAGCAATAATGCGAGTGTCAGTGTAATGATTGACCATGTAAACATAGGTGTAGACACCTTATTCGTGATATTATCATGCATAGTTCTCCAGATATTGAGCAAAATAGGTTTTTTGGTAATGGCGTCACTAATTGAGTGATTTCGGGGGGAAAGCCACGGGTCAGACCCGGCAGCAATGCATTTTTGTGATGTCGGTGGATGACCCCATCAGCCCATGAGGTCAAACGTTCTGGCGCTTTTCACTTGAATAAACCTTCTGGGCTCCTGGACTATTTGTTTGCTGCAGAACGGCACGTTGCGGTTTATCAGGATGATATCCTGGTCACCAGTTCTACAGAAGCCGAGCATCTACACACCTAGAGGGAGTCTTGAAAAAGCTATTGGACTCTGGCCTCCGTTTAAGGCTCAACAAGTGTGAGTTCATGGCACCATCAGTAACATACCTGGGCCACAGAATTGATGCTCAAGGCCTACCTCCAACCAAGGATAAAGTCATAGCGATCAAGGATGCACCAGCTCCAAGAGACGTGACGGAACTGAAGGCCTACCTCGACATGCTGCATTACTACAGCCGCTACATCCCAAACATATCCAATGTTTTAGGTCCTCTCTATCACCTGCTGAAGAAAGGAGTCTCATGGAACTGGGGTACTACACAACAAGCAGCTTTCCGGAAGTCAAAGGACCTGCTCCACATGTCAAACGTACTGTTGATCCCAATATAATCCTAATATGATCCTAATAAGGACATCGTACTGGCGTGTGATGCTAGTCAGTACGGTGTGGGGGCAGTGCTGTCTCATGTTATGCCCGATGGTTCAGAGAAACCAGTGGCATTTGCCTCCAGGACATTATCTCCTGCAGAAAAGAATAATTATAGTCAGTTGGACAAGGAAGGTTTAGGAATCATCTTTGGAGTCAAAAAGTTCCACCAATACCTATTTGGACGACACTTTGTTGTCTATCCTGATCACAAACCACTGATTTAGCTTGTTTGGTCCAACCAAGGCAACATCCGACATGCTACCACCCAGTATTATACTTGCTGCTAATGACTACCACATTCAGTATAAATTCAGATACGCCATTGCCAACACAGATGCCATGAGCCGTCTACCATTGCCCGATTTGGTCGCCAACCCACCGTTACCTGGCAGTGTGATAGCCTTCATGAATCATCTGGAGGACTGTCCAGTCAATGCCAGCCATATTTGCACCTACACGAGACGTGATCTAGTCCTTTCGAAAGTTCTCCAAGCCATACAGCTTGGATGGCAATCGCTACCTGATGGGGACCCTGCCTATGTTCCTTAGGTGGCACGTAAAAATGAACTTTGCGTGGACAGCAGTTGCATATTGTGGGGATGCCGCGTAGTGATTCCGCAACATCTGCGTTCCAGGGTATTGGAGGAACTTCATGAGTGTGCTCTGGCTCGGAATTATGTATGGTGGCCAAATCTAGACACTAATATTGAACAGTGTGTTCAACATTGCTATCCCTGCTAAAGCACCAGGAATGTACCAGCGAAGGCACCGCTGCATCCATGGGCATGGCCCACCAAACCGTGGCAACGAGTTCATCTAGACCCGTGGTTCCCAACCTGAGGGCCATGGTGTATTTCTCGGGGGGCCATGGGGTAATTTGAACCATACTAAAAATTAAATAGTTTAAAAAAATATATTGTTTTGACTTTGATATTGTTTTTTTTTTTTTTCCTATTGCAGATTTGACGTTATGGCTTCTGGTAGTAAAAAAAGAAAGTATCTTGACGAATACATAAAGCTTGGATTCACGTCCATTACCGTGTCTGGCCAAGAGAAACCACAATGTGTGCTGCGCCACAAGGTTTTGAGTGCTGAATCCATGAGGCCATCCAAGTTAAAGTTGCACTTCGAGACGAATCACGCACAACATGCAAAGCAGGATCCCGAATTTTTCAAACGGCATGAAAGAAATTTAAAGCGACAGAAGTTGGATGAGGGAGGAGCTTTTCAACAACAAAATGTAGCAACTGTCCAGGCTTCTTATGAAGTTTCTCTTGAAATTGCAAAGAAGAAAAAACCCCACTCGATTTGGGAGACACTCATCAAGCCTTGTACCCTCCTCATTGTCGAACGGGTTCTCGGCAAGGAATCCTTTTTCCGGCAACCTTTGTGTGGAGAGCATGCCGGAGGCAATGCGAGATGAATTCCTGGATCTCCGAAACGATTCATTTGCCAAAGACACATTTGAAGAGAAGAGCTTGACGGAGTTTTGGGTGGGAATGGGTCGCTACCCTAATATCAGCCAGATAGCTATTTGGGTGCTTCTGCCATTCGCATCTACCTATCTCTGCGTAGCGGGGTTTTCCACGCTATTGAATATCAAATCGAAACAGTGTAATCGGCTCCACGTGGAAGATGACTTCCGCTGTGCCCTGACTGTGACTCAACCACGGATACCCCAATTGGTAGCTAAAATGCAATTTCAGCCATCCCACTGAGTTTCTAATTCACTTTTACGGTGCATGCACCACGTCCCTAGTTTTGATTACCTGAGTTGTTGTCGAATTGAGTTTCTTTTTGTGAGATTATAACACACTGCGTTAAATACAGACACAACAGAGGTTTTTAGTTTTCACATATTCTTGACTTGGAACCTTTTCATACTGTTTTCTTGTGTGACAGTTCTATTTTATGCTGCCCATGGTATTGCTACTGATAATATTAAAATCTCATATCAAACATGCATCATTCGAGCGACGTTGCTTTGTTTGCTTCTTCCAAAAACGATGTAGTTAGGAGCCAGTAAGGAACAGAAAAAAACTATGGAAATAAATGTTCATGTTGGCCACTTGGAATTCCTCATTACCTTCGCAAAAGCGGAAGGTTATGTTTTGATCGCTGTGTATTTATTTGTATGTCTGTGTGTGTGTGTGTGTGTATGTTATTCGCATAACTCAAAAAGTATTCAACCGAATTGCATGAAATTTGGTGGGATGATTGGTTAATATACGGGACACATTTGATTAGATTTTGGGAGCAATCGGGTCAAAGGTCAAGGTCAAGGTCACGAAAAGGTCAAAATCGTATTTTTACCATAGCGCGGTCAATTTTTATCCAATTGGCATGCAACTAATGCCAAAATGTTCAGAATTCAATGCCCGATCTTGTGATATACGACATGACCCAGTGAAGACATTACCCTTGTTAGCGGTTGGGGGTCAAAGGTCAGGGGGGTCACGACCTTGCAAAATGTGCATTTTTTGTCATAACTCGGTCAATTCTTATCCGATTTGCATGAAATCAGCACCAAACTGTTCACTGTTCTGTTCCCTACACTCCCATGCCAAGTACAGAACAGTAGCTGCGGCGAAGGTATGCGCTCTACCGAGTGCCCGTTCTAGTTTTCTGTGTAATAATTTACCAATTGTCATACAAACAAAATAGCCAATTAAAGGAAAAAACACCTCTCAGAATGCACCACAGAGCATCTAGAAATCAAAATTTTTCTGGGGGACATGCTCCCAGACCCCCGTAGCCTGCTTACACGTGCTCCGCCGCTCGACCATCGCAAAAGGGAGGGGTGGGTGCTGGGGATGTGCTCTTGGAACCAAGGGGGCCATAACACAAAAAAGGTTGGCAACCCCTGGTCTACACTATGCTGGACCAGTGAACGTTCAGATGCTTCTAATCATTAATGATGCCCATTCAAAGTGGATTGACACTTACACAACACATGGCACTACATCAGCTGGAACAATAGAGAAACTGAGACATTGTTTTGCTACACACGGCTTGCCCAGAGTTATCGTTGGTGATAACGGTACTTGTTTCTCGAGCTCAGAATTCGTGGAATTCGTGCACAGGAATGGTATCAGACAAGAATTTGTCAGTCTACAACACCAAGCTTCCAATGGCCCAGCTGAACATTCAGTTGAAGTCATCAAGTCTGGAATACGCAAACTGCAGGATGGAAACCTTGAAACCCGGCTCTCGCGTCTGCTCCTCAAGTATCGTACTACACCTGATGGTACAACAGGAGTAACACCATCAGAATTATTGATAAAACGACACCTAAGGACCAACCTGGACCTGCTTTTGTATAGGATGCCATCCATAACTGAAAGTTCACTGCGGGAATCTCAGTATGGTCGAAGACAGGGTGATACACCTTGCCTGGTGTCTGGCCATCCGTCAAGAATCATGCACTGTAATTGAGTGAGTTCTGGCTGAGTAGCTTTTTGAAGATCTGCATACCTCTCGTCAGAGATAGATAGAAAGTCCAACATTGAAATATGCTCCAAGTTGTCCAGTTCCGAACAAGTATCTGGCAAATAGGCTCTAGAAAGGGTGTCTGGAAGCTGCATATCCTCCCCTCTTCTGTACCGAATGTTGAGGACATACCATTGCAATCATAGTAGCATGCTCTGTAGTCTCATCGGAGTGGACAGCAATGGCTTCCTGGCGATCATTTCCAGAGGCTTATGGTCATTGTAGACGGTGACCGTTTTCCCAAATATATAACAGTTAAACGTCTTGCAAGCATGGACTATGGACAGCATCTCCTTCTCTATTTGTGCATGCTGTGTCTCCGTCTCTGTGAGAGTCCTGGAACTATATGCAATGGGTCGGTTATCCTGGATGAGAACTGCACCAAGTCCACTTCGGCTAGCATCACAGTGGATCTCGACTGGTTTGTTGACGTCGTAGAATGCAAGAACAGGCGGATGACAGCAAAGTTCATTCAGTCTCTCAAATTCTCTCACTTGAGCTGGTTGCCATTGATATTCAAAGTCCGATTTCAACAGCTCTCAGAGTGGAGCTAACTCGTCACTCAAACGAGGGATGAACTTTGACAGATACGTGATAAATCCGACGAACTGTCTCACAGCTTCTTTATCGGTCGGAATCAGCATATTGTGAACTGCCTCTACTTTGGCCGGATCGGGAGATAATCCATCAGCAGACAGTCAGCCCTACGTACTGTACCCGTGACTGGCGGATTTTACACCTCTGCAGATTCAACTTCAGATTGTAATTTGTTGCTCTCTCGATGACCTTTTTCAGGATTCGATCATGCAACTCCACGTCTGGACCAGCTACAAGAATGTCATCCATGATTGTGAATGCTCCATCAATGCCTTCAATCATCTGGTCCATAATCCTCTGAAAAATTTCAGGTGCACATTTCAATCCAAAGGGAAGACGAAGCCACCTATACCTACCAAACGGTGTATTGAAACATGTCAGATAAGATGATTCCTCATCCAGTTTGATTTGTAAGAATCCTGACTTTGCATCAAGCACTGAGAACACCTTGGCATTAGGTATACTTGCATGACCTCCTCAACAGTGTGCATGAGATGGTGCTCCCTCTTGATGACCTCGTTCAGATCAGACATATCAAGACAGATTCTCAGTTTGTCATTTCGAAGAGAAACCACCATTGAGCTGACCCAGTTGGTTCATTAACTTTGGCAATGTATTCATCGGATTCCATCTCCTCCAGTCAGGTTTTAATACGTGGCAAGAGGGAAGCTGGTTGTTGCCGTGAAGCGTGTACTACTCCCTTCGCACCAGATTGCACTTTAATTGTATACATTCCTGGCAGGGTTCCAGTAGTTCGCACACGATCCGGATACTCCTTCAGCTCAGTAAGAATGTCACTGGAGTCCACTTCAGTTCCAACGGAATAGAGTCTGATGATCAGACCCAGAACTTCAGCTGTATCTCCGGATATTATGTTTTCCTGTGGGAGAGCAACCACTTCAAACGTCGTGGTGACTGTCTTGCCACAGTACTGAACAGGAAGATCCACGGCTGCGACCGGTTCTATCCTGTGATTAGAGTAGGTACACAATACCTTGGCTGATTGACGGAGTTCACCAGTGTGAGCGAGACGCTGATAATCAAAGTGTCATTGTGTTGCAGCGATCTCCGGTATCAATTCTGAAGGTCACTTGCCTTCCTGATACCAAGAGAGATTGCCTCCATTTATCACCAGATTATGTATAGTGGGGGCGGTGCACGGGTAATTTTTTCTTTTCATTTCAAATTGATGCAAAAGTTTCGTGTTCAGTACCAATTTGAAGGTAAGGACCTATAGAACAATTTTGGTGTGAGTGTCAAGCACTCAGATAAAAAAAATCGCCGTCAGGCTCGGGTAAACCGCTGAGCCCCATCCGTGATGGGGACTGGGGCTTGAGGGAGTGTCCTTCATTAAAAGTATAATAAACGCTGTCTCCATCGATCTTGCCAAGGCCGTAACAGCCGTAACGTTTAATCTCTACATGAGAGAATTCCACATAGCTATTTGGGCGGTGAATACGCTAACAGATCGCTGTCTCCATCGATCTTGCCTAGGCCGTAACACCTATCGGCTCAAAATCCTTTTAACTGTTGATTTGGTACAGTTACACGTATCGGGAATTTGGTACACGTATCGGGAGTACATACGACATAGCGATTGTGAACAGGATTAATCGATCACGATTCACGATCACGATCATCACGATCATAGTGTATCGATTACTATTTGAAACACAATGGAATAATATTTACCGATATGAACAGTGATGTGGCTTTTATTGAAATTCTAAAGATACTGTTTAGATTTCGATGATTTGTGTGTGATATGATTCAACGGATGTTTATATGAATCGTTTAAAATTAAAAAACCTTCAATTTCTGATATTTTGCCTTTTCATTTGGGCTTCCCAATTGGAGCCCTGCCCATAGGGCGGGTTCCGTTGCTCGTGTATATAATTGGGGTGTAATTATCATTATATACATCCCACAGGGAGTTGATGACATATGCCAAGTTTCACTTTCTTTGGTTTAGTGGTTTTGGAGAAGATGTCCATTTTTTTTCCTTTAATCCAATATGGCTGCCATACCATGTCACTGATGATGTAAGTTATCAATAAAATATTCTCCATGGGGTGTCCCTCCTATGTTTAACCCATAAAGCATGTCGGGCCACCATGGCTGACATGTATATGCAAATTAGTTTAAACTGACGTCAACCCAAAGAACGAATCATGACCTTTGTTACAATGGATAATACCCGGTAAGTTGTGAAAGCTTTTAATTAGTGGAGAAAAGCCGATGACAACAAAACATTTCTACTAACCAGTAAATCCAGCACTTTATGGGTTAAATTTTCGCATCGATCAGACAAACGGTTTCAGAGAAAAAAATTTAAGCAAAAACATTTAGACGTGGACACACACAGATACACAGACAGACAGATACGTTACAATGGTCTTGCAAGCCCTCGGGACAAAACTAAATATGTCCTCACCTGGGCGTTGGGACACTTCCAGAAACTTAGAAAATGCTTACAAGGTTACCTGGTTGGAGATTCAGCTCTCACTCAATGGTTCTGGATACAATGGATAGACAGATTGTATTTAGCGCCTCCAGTAGAAAAACAACACGGCTCTCGACATCACAAACGTAGCACTTGCGAAAGAAACCTACCTGGCCATCAATTTACCTATGCATCGAGTCCAAACCATCCACCAATGGAATCATCCAACCTTGCTCAACGTTAGCACCTCATCACTTTACCCAGCTGGCAATGCATCGAGTCCAAACCATCCACCAATGGAATCATCCAACCTTGCTCAACGTTAGCACCTCATCACTTTACCCAGCTGGTCATGGATCGAGTCCAAACCATCCACCAATGGAATCATCCAACCTTGCTCAACGTTAGCACCTCATCACTTTACCCAGCTGGTCATGGATCGAGTCCAAACCATCCACCAATGGAATCATCCAACCTTGCTCAACGTTAGCACCTCATCACTTTACCCAGCTGGTCATGGATCGAGTCCAAACCATCCACCAATGGAATCATCCAACCTTGCTCAACGTTAGCACCTCATCACTTTACCCAGCTGGTCATGGATCGAGTCCAAACCATCCACCAATGGAATCATCCAACCTTGCTCAACGTTAGCACCTCATCACTTTACCCAGCTGGATCACCAATGCATCGAGTCCAAACCATCCACCAATGGAATCATCCAACCTTGCTCAACGTTAGCACCTCATCACTTTACCCAGCTGGATCACCAATGCATCGAGTCCAAACCATCCACCAATGGAATCATCCAACCTTGCTCAACGTTAGCACCTCATCACTTTACCCAGCTGGATCACCAATGCATCGAGTCCAAACCATCCACCAATGGAATCATCCAACCTTGCTCAACGTTAGCACCTCATCACTTTACCCAGCTGGTCATGGATCGAGTCCAAACCATCCACCAATGGAATCATCCAACCTTGCTCAACGTTAGCACCTCATCACTTTACCCAGCTGGATCACCAATGCATCGAGTCCAAACCATCCACCAATGGAATCATCCAACCTTGCTCAACGTTAGCACCTCATCACTTTACCCAGCTGGTCATGGATCGAGTCCAAACCATCCAACAATGGAATCATCCAACCTTGCTCAACGTTAGCACCTCATCACTTTACCCAGCTGGATCACCAATGCATCGAGTCCAAACCATCCACCAATGGAATTATCCAACCTTGCTCAACGTTAGCACCTCATCACTTTACCCAGCTGGTCATGGATCGAGTCCAAACCATCCACCAATGGAATCATCCAACCTTGCTCAACGTTAGCACCTCATCACTTTACCCAGCTGGCAATGCATCGAGTCCAAACCATCCACCAATGGAATCATCCAACCTTGCTCAACGTTAGCACCTCATCACTCTACCCAGCTGGATCACCAATGCATCGAGTCCAAACCATCCACCAATGGAATTATCCAACCTTGCTCAACGTTAGCACCTCATCACTCTACCCAGCTGGATCACCAATGCATCGAGTCCAAACCATCCACCAATGGAATCATCCAACCTTGCTCAACGTTAGCACCTCATCGAACAAGTTCAATAACAGAGGACAAAGCCCATTGTTTTGTGCTCACATCACATGACCATTCAGAATAATATATATTATAAAACAGGAGTGTCTGTCCGTCCGTCCGTCTGTCCCGAAAGGACTCCTTCAGTTTTGGGGCTAGCCCCACCAAACCTTCTGTGGAACGTTATGGGGTCCAAGCGGATGTTGTAAGGTAGGTAGGAGGTTTCATAAATTCCTCAATAAAATTATGATTTTGAAATTGATTCGATACGGAACTGCTCCCAAATCCGGAAGTGAACAGATGACAACAATGAGCTGGTTTGATAATATCTCAACCCATCCGTGATTTAACACAGTATTTTGTTTTAGTATTAATGTATGATTGGAAACATGCTGTTTGGAATGAAAATAGGGATATTGAATTTAAATCTGAATGAGGAAATTATGTGAGGGTTTCTACTTTCTAACCGTGACATTCGCAGATTCGCCATTGACTGGGAATAGAACCATTCAGACTGGGTACGTTTTTTCAGCAAGTCCTTCACGAACCGGTTGTCCATGCCTGATGTTCGACTACAGGTGAAACAGGAATGTGGAGTTTATTGATTCATCATTTCCCATTCGCCGTTTTTTGCCAAAGCCATTCACGAACTGGCTGTCCATGCCAGACGTTCGACTGAACGTGGCACAGGAATGTGGAATTTATTGATTCCATGGTTTAGCATTCACCGTTTCTGCATTGTTTGTTTGCTTTTGGATTCCCACCGGTACGTAGCACACGTATCTCACTAGTCTATAATAATAAAAGGCAGTGTCCGTCCATCCGCCCGTCCGTCTCTTCCACAACTCCAAAACCATGAAACTTAGGGTCCCCAAACTTTGCATGCATACACCTGGACCTCCAACAGCTTGCAATGATGAAAACTGGGTGTTTGGGTGTGTTATAACACCCTTTTTGAAGATGATTAACGAGGTGCTCACAAGAAAAAACCCCAAAAAGCCTTAGTAATATGGCGGCCCGCCATCTTGGTTTGCCCACTGCCACTCGCTGGGTTTTTAAGCTGCCATTTTGTTTCGGCCTATTCAAACGTGCCTTGCCTTGGAAACACGATTGATTATCATTACATAATTGAAACATATTGTTGCGGATATGGCATTTGGCCTCCATATCCGCTTGTAAATATTCCCCTATTTCCCCAATACTCCCCAACTATCCCCAATCCCCCATTCCCTAGTCCCATTGCCTGTAAATAACACTCTGTAGAACCGACCTTCCCCTTTTTCCCCCATTAAATGTCGTGCCCAGGTCCACCGCATCTCACGTAGACAACTTTCGGACATCTTGCTAGTTATTCTTAGTCTATGTCAGTTAAGGACTCGTTTCCATTAATTCTGACTCTTCGTTGCACCAGAATGTGATTGTATGGCACCAGTAGTGAGTTTAGGACCTCCCCATACCTCCTCCCATCTTCCCCATAAAACAACAACAACAACAACAACTACAACAACAACTACAACAACAGAGGAGATTGGGGGCGGCGCGGCGCGGGGAGTGTGCGTCCTCACTCCGGCGTGGTTAGCCGCCATTGCCCATGCGCTCCATGGGGTTACCACGAAGGGGCCGGCTGTCAGCTCCTCGTCAGGGGCGGAGCCGGTAACCCCCCCGCACCCAATAAGAAGGGCGGACCGATTCCATCTGGGGCGGAGCTAACTAGCCGAGGGCGTGTCACTCCCCGCCGGATATACGCAGCGACTGACCGGACGTGACGTCAGATGCGCCCCCAGCTTGAGAAGACAAGTCGCGACCTCCGAGCGCTGAGCGACCTCCCCGCATCTTTGGACTGGACCGGGTCGATTTTGCCCCTGAGCCAAGGTGCACCTTGAGCCATCGACTGCCCGCTTTCCTTGCCATCAATCCCCGTGTGAGTCAGTTTTGTCCTGTTTATCTGTCGTCTGTCGGGGCTAGTATAAGACCGTGTTTAAGTGCCTATCTTCCTATGCTGTCCCTCTCATTCCTGTAATCTACCCTTCCGCCATATTATAACCTCCTCCGGAGGTCTTGAGAACCGTATCCCTGGTGTCGTGTCATTTTAATCCCAGCCGTTGTGTCCTTTTCCTTCATTGATCTAGCGTAGCGCGACTCGGCCAAGGTTCGAGTATAATCGGGTAACTTGTGCGGACACGGCGGCCATTCCGCTCGGCCCACCATAACATCAAAGTCGTGTCTGTAACAATTGGTGTCAGGAGTGTCGGATTTGGACCTGGGACTAAATTTATTAGGCCCAAATTTTGGAACACCAATTGTACCGCTAGGGTAACAATTGGTGTTGGGAGGTAGAATTTGATCCGGAGCGCGTTTCCCACGCTCGAAATTATAACGGCGAAATTTGATTTTGTTTTACGAAAATAAAAACCCGAATTTTGAAAGTCGCGCTATGGCAGACCAAGTCGGCTGGATTCCGTTAGAGGAGAGTGAGGCAGGGGACCAGGACCAAATTGAGGGACGTGAGGAGAGCGAAGCAGCGAGGGTAGCAGACGCACAAAATGGCGCCTCGCTGGTCACGGCGACCGCGACCGTGGCAGCGCCCCTGGTGGATTCGAACCTTTTCCTCCTGCAAATGAGGGCCCTTATGGAACAAATGGGGAACCGGATGGATGCTCAGAGTGAGCGATTGGAGGGCCAAATGGGGGTAATGGGAAACCAAATGGGGGTAATGGGAAACCAAATGGGGTAATGAGGGACGAAGCGAGGGGTACCAGTGAGGGGTTAGACAATAATTTTAAGGGATTAGACAAGAAATTTGGGAAGTTAGACAATAATTTTGAGGAGTTAGACAAGAAATTTGGGAAGTTAGACAATAATTTTGAGGGGTTAGACAACGGGATAAAAGAGGTGAGAAATGGGTTAATAGGGTTAGAAAACAGTATGGAAGGCAAATTGAGGGACATGAGGGACCAAGCGGAAAGGGAAGTTAAACAAATGGAGCAGCAGATAGAGGGGGTCAGAATGGGGGTAGAAACCAAACTGGATGCTCACAGGGAGGAAATGGAGCAGATGAGGGTGGCATCTGGGCAGGAGATGCAAGTGATGGGAGAGGAGATCAGAAGAGGTGTGAGTGAGGAGGTTGGAGGAGTGTGCGAGGAGGTGAGGCACTGTAAGGAGCACATGGAGAAGGAGGTGAGAAAGGGGACTGTAAAGTTACAAGGGGGCATAGAGGTCCTGACGCAGGAGGTGGAACAGCTGACGGAGGGACAAAAAGAAGTAACGGAGCAGGTTCAAAGGAACACTGCGGTATTAGGAGGATTAAAAGCGACACAGAAAGAACTAAAAGATGACTTGATAGCGACGAAGAGGGAATGTCAGATGGTACGTGAGGGACTGACAGCGAGGTTGGACGAGGTGGTAGAGGTAATGGAGACGAAGGACCGGCAGGTGAGGACGCACATGGAAACGGTCAAGGTTGCCTTGGAGGACGAGCTTGAGGAGACGTACCGGGGAATAAAAGAGGTGAAGCAGAAATTAGAAGAAGTGGAAGAAGGGATGAGCGAAATTAAGAAGCGACGGAGAGGGGATAAGAAAGAGACAAAAGAGGAGATAAAAGAATTGGTCCAAAGTCTGTGTTTGGATCGTGATGATGTGCTCATTAACCGGATGAGGGATTCGCAGGTGATGGAGGAGAAGCGAAGAGGAAGAGGACCCGGTGTAAGTGGTGACCAATATGGTCGTGCGTATGATGCGCCAGGTGATTTAAGAAGCTTGGGGGTCGAGATGGACCCGGGTGTTCGTGAGAGGCCGTTGGTGAAGTGTGCGACAGGTCTGGTGTGCGAAAGAGGAGGTGTGCGAGAAAGTCCGACTCTGGGGTGTGTGAGGAAAAAGTGCGTGCCAAGGAGTGAGGGTGCTGGTGAGAATGAGTCGGTCGTAGCGCGTGTGCGAGGGAGCACATGGAAGCGCGGTGTGGTAAGTGTTACAGAGGGTGTGATGGGAGAGTGTGCACAAGAGTGTGCGCGAGAAAGGTGTGTGACGGACGGGTGCATGGGGAAAGAGTGCGCTGTCAAAGGCAAGGAAGAATGCACACCTGTGGTGAGTGTTACAGAGGGTGTAACGGGAGAGTGTGCGCAAGAGTGTGCGCGAGAAAGGTGTGTGACGGACGGGTGCATGGGGAAAGAGTGCGCTGTCAAAGGCAAGGAAGAATGCACACCTGTGGTGAGTGTTACAGAGGGTGTAACGGGAGAGTGTGCGCGAGAAAGGTGTGTGACGGACAGGTGCATGAGGAAAGAGTGCGCTGTCAAGAGTAAGGGTGAGTGCGCTGTCAAGAATGGAGGTGAGAGTAGTGAGAGTGACAAGGAGAGTGAGTTGGTTGTGACAGGTGAGCGAGGATGTACACCTGGGATGGAAGGATGCACACCTGGAATGGTAGAGCGTGAGTGGGAATGCACGCTGGAGTTGGTGGTGAGGCACGTGGTTGGGTGTGTGAATGAGAGCACACCTGTGATTGTCACAGAGGAGGTGACCGAGGAGGGGGTGCGAAGAGGTGTGTTGGTGAGGTGTGCTACCAACGAATGTGTGCCAAAGTGTTCGGTGGTCAGGTGTGTGACCAAGGCTGTGAGTGGAATGAGGGTACCTGGGTGTGTAAGGAAAGGTACGAGGAGCATGGGAACGGCTGGATGTGTGAGCAAGGAACGGGCTGCGGGGTGTAAGCGTCCAGGTGAAGCATCGACGGTAACCGGTTTAGAGGTTAGAGCGACTTTTAGCCGAATCGGGCCCTCGGTGCGTGCTGGGCCTCGCTTTGAACGGCCGCGTCCGTGCTCCACTTGGCGGAGCGGGCAGCCCGATAGAAAGGGTCGTCATGGCGACCACTTTTTGTTGAGGCAGTCCGGCAGGTCGAGATCGGGACATTGGATGGCTCCACGCCGAGATGGTGCGTGGGATCTCGGCCCGGGTAAGCCCCCGTCCCTGCACCGAGTGCCGGACGCATCCAGCCGCTGGCACAGAACAACCCGCATTCATGGCTTGGCTTTACGAAGCCGGGCTTTGGACAGAAATTGGCGCACCGAGAGGCATTAGTGAGTAGACTGGGTGATGAGGATAGTGATTTGGCCCCAAAATTAGAAAAAAAAACAAAATTTGGTGATTGGCAAAGGATTGGCAGTAGTGATTGGCAGATGATGGGTAGTGATTGGCAAATTTTTGATTTGTTGAAATTTGATGTGCAAAATTGGTAGTGAGCGATGGGCCCGGTGGGTAAGGCTGGCATCCCTGCCGCCCTTCCCATGTGGGGGCAAAGGAGCAATAGCTTATGGGGTGTATGGCAGTGAAAACTAGCCCGGGTGGGTTAGGTTATATTGATAGGGCCCTAGAAGATGACATTAGGTGACGTTAAGATTAGTTAGTGACTGATACCTGTAGTGGGGACGCAGGTAGATTAGAGTGGATGATAATGACGAGGGAGCGCAATAGTTTAAAGGGACGACAGGGAAGCGCAAGTTTCGGAAGGGAGTAGTTAGCTGAGATGATGCCGTGTGTGTGAGGATTGAACAGGTGAGGATTGAACAGGTGTGATTGCACAGGTGTGAGAACTGGACAGGTGTGTGGAGCAGTGTATGAGTAGTGAGTGTTGTGGATCAGCGCGAATGCGCTTGGGGAGAGAAGGGTGCAGGTGGCACCAGGTGTGAGAGCACAGGTGTGCAGGTACAGGTGTGTGGAGAGAGTTGGAGTAAGTGGTACGGAGTGGTGTGCATGGTGCGAAGGTGTGGATGGGGGAAGAGTGGACCCCTTTCACGAGTACCCGGGGCGGGTAGTGTAAGTGTTAGGTAGAGGGTATAGGTAAATTGTGGTTGGATATTGGCATTTGTGGTGCGGTTGCAGAATGGTGTTGTGGATGGGTGCATTAGTGTTGTGGAAATGGCTGGGCGTGTAGCCTGTTAGTGTGTGTAGTTGGTTGGGCACTCCACCACTGTGAGGATGTCGGCCAGGTGAGGCCGCAGGTGGGCTCTGGGAGCCGGTAGTTGTGAGTGGGTGCCTGAGGATCCCGGGTGTGGATCGGGTAGCCCAGTGCCAGAGAGGGCACCGAGTGGGGAGAGCGCCAGAGGGCCTTCCCCAGGTAGTTAGGTTAGGGTAAGGAGCTAGGTAAGCTCGGGTGGCAACTGCAGTGGTGGAGGTGTGCAGGTGGGTAGACCCGCTGGGAGAGGTACACGCCACAGCCCAGAAATTGTGCGAGGGCACCGGGAGATGAATCGGGGGAGTGAGACCCCAAATTGAAAAGCACCACAGTTTGGCCAATGGGAATTGGTTTTTAGAACCCATAGTGTAAGAGGGCCAATGGTTTGGCCGGAGAAAGACCCCGGGTAGTGTAAAGTTGTTAAAGTCATTTAGGAAATAGTTAGGATTGATGAACCTGTCGCACCATACGCAGCCACTTACCTGTGGTGATGATGATGACTCCACACCTGTGTTTTCTTTGTTTTGGTGCAGGAAATGAGATTGCTGTGGATTTGTGAGACGCATCACGACGTGGATGAGACATTGGGGTGATTCCATCTCTCCCTCCTTAGGAGGGACTGATGATGAATTGGTAATGGCAAATTTTGATGAGAGTTGAAAATGGCAAATTTGATTGGTTAGGAGGGAGAGAAGACGAATTTGGTTTATGGGAGGAACGGGGAAGACAGTAGGGACGTTTGTTGATTTGTAAAGTAGATGTTTATGGGTAGTGTTGTGTTTTGTGGATACAGTAAGGGGTAAGGGAGGGGCCATGTAGGTTACCTGGTGGGGGGGGGGGGGGGGGAGGGCGTACGGTAGGAACGTACCTGTCTCACCTGGTTCCCATGTGCCCCCAGTGTGCATCATCTTATATTGCATGCACTTTTGCGCCCTTACCACCTTACTCACTTGTCTTCTTCTTTTGTCTCCCACCTCCGAGGATCTGGCTTTGGGGCAGAGAGAGAGGAGAGAGAGGTGCTGGCTCCGCAGTTGTGGGCCTGCACTTTCGCTGCTTGCTGCCTGGATCGATACACCATATGGACCGCAATGTTGGTGGCCACCCACAATGGACCGCAGTTCTTTTGCGGCCAAGCACCACCCATTGATGGACCTCTGGGTCAACGTGGCACCTATGCCAAACAGGTGAACCACTAATAGTTGGCCCCCTGACAGCCACAATAAAGAAATGGACGTGGTTGGCGCCTTTCTTTATTTTGAAAGAAGTAAGAAGGCCAAGTGCACCACATGAAGAGCAAGAGACACCTGCAGGGTTAGGGGTTGTTGAATTTATTTTTATTCATTGAACAATGGTGACTGCACCGGATGGTGCTGACTGTGTGATGGGGTGGTGCTTTTGGTGCTGGGAAGGGGTGCTCTGCACGTTATTAAAGGCCGTAAGGCCACAGAGCACTCGTGGGTTGGTGTATCGATGCTGGCATGCGTGCTCTCTCTATGCATAACATCTGCATGTGTTCCTCCAAAAACAGGTCCTGGATCGTAGTGTAAATATCAGCGTAGTCTTGTAAATAATGCTCCCTACCGGCTGTATGTTTAGTTTGCGAATTCTTTCCGCGATTCGGTTATCCTGTGGGTGTGTTTCTGAGAGGAGAAGGGTGCAACGTCGCAGGGGGACATATTTACTCATTTGTGAATATCTGTAAAACTGTCGCACTCAGGGTAGAGTTAATAGTAGAGGGAACTACATCTGAGTGCCACACTAAAATAGGTAAAAATTTATCGGGTCGGGACGCCCCGAGGGTAGAGAAGGGTGCAATGTTGCGGATATGGCATTTGGCCTCCATATCCGCTTGTAAATATTCCCCTATTTCCCCAATACTCCCCAACTATCCCCAATCCCCCATTCCCTAGTCCCATTGCCTGTAAATAACACTCTGTAGAACCGACCTTCCCCTTTTTCCCCCATTAAATGTCATGCCCAGGTCCACCGCATCTCACGTAGACAACTTTCGGACATCTTGCTAGTTATTCTTAGTCTATGTCAGTTAAGGACTCGTTTCCATTAATTCTGACTCTTCGTTGCACCAGAATGTGATTGTATGGCACCAGTAGTGAGTTTAGGACCTCCCCATACCTCCTCCCATCTTCCCCATGAAACAACAACAACAACAACAACTACAACAACAACTACAACAACAGAGGAGATTGGGGGCGGCGCGGCGCGGGGAGTGTGCGTCCTCACTCCGGCGTGGTTAGCCGCCATTGCCCATGCGCTCCACGGGGTTACCACGAAGGGGCCGGCTGTCAGCTCCTCGTCAGGGGCGGAGCCGGTAACCCCCCCGCACCCAATAAGAAGGGCGGACCGATTCCATCTGGGGCGGAGCTAACTAGCCGAGGGCGTGTCACTCCCCGCCGGATATACGCAGCGACTGACCGGACGTGACGTCAGATGCGCCCCCAGCTTGAGAAGACAAGTCGCGACCTCCGAGCGCTGAGCGACCTCCCCGCATCTTTGGACTGGACCGGGTCGATTTTGCCCCTGAGCCAAGGTGCACCTTGAGCCATCGACTGCCCGCTTTCCTTGCCATCAATCCCCGTGTGAGTCAGTTTTGTCCTGTTTATCTGTCGTCTGTCGGGGCTAGTATAAGACCGTGTTTAAGTGCCTATCTTCCTATGCTGTCCCTCTCATTCCTGTAATCTAACCTTCCGCCATATTATAACCTCCTCCGGAGGTCTTGAGAACCGTATCCCTGGTGTCGTGTCATTTTAATCCCAGCCGTTGTGTCCTTTTCCTTCATTGATCTAGCGTAGCGCGACTCGGCCAAGGTTCGAGTATAATCGGGTAACTTGTGCGGACACGGCGGCCATTCCGCTCGGCCCACCATAACATCAAAGTCGTGTCTGTAACAATATCATCAAAATCTGGATTCGAATATCAGGATTGGATGCGGTAGACTAAATAAATGTTCAAATCTGGAGTGAAATCTCACCAAATTTACCATATCTAGCGATTTTTCTAACTAAAGTATACATTCATTTATTTAAGCAAGGCTGTGATTCTCCTTCTGGGATTAGTTTTTTATTTAACTTATTAATACTTTTTAACTTAATTCATAATTCCATGGGAAAGAGTGTCCCTCCACTGCACCTGCGATGTTTTTAAAAAAAAAATCCTCAGCCATTTCACCCAGAAGCAATCAGCTTGCTATCACCTGGTTACATTAGCAATCAGGTTGCTATCACTTGGTTCCATTGATTAGCAATCTGTTAGGTTAGGGTCTCACACCGAGGAACTCTGTTGGCATCTCTGGTAATGGTACAGCTATGAGGAAAAGTCTTTTTAAGTCATGAAACTCAACCAGTGCAACAAATAATTTATTGTTGGAACTCCACCTGAGCTTCATGTAAAGAAGACAGGAACAATACTAATACCAAGGAAAATAATAATTCTTGGGAATACTGTCATTAACATAAACCGTTTTTGGATATGAAACTGTGTGCAATGTGAAGCAGTACTGCAAAGCGGTTAAGTTCCCACGATCCGATGTGCAAGTTGAAGCGATACTCCAAAGCGGTTATGTTCCCATGATCCGGTGTACAATGTGAAGCAATACTGTAAAGCGGTTAAGTTCCCACGATCCGGTGTGCAAGTTGATGCGATACTCCAAAGCGGTTAAGTTCCCATGATCCGGTGTGCAAGTTGAAGCGATAATCAAAAGCGCTTAAGTTCGCACTATCCGATATGCAAGTTGATGCGATACTCCAAAGCGTTGAAGTTCCCATGATACGATATGCAAGTTGAAGCGATACTCCAAAGTGGTTAAGTTCCCATGATCTGGTGTGCAAGGTGATGCGATACTCCAAAGCGGTTAAGTTCCCACAATCCGGTGTGCAAGTTGATGCGATACTCCAAAGTGGTTAAGTTCCCATGATCCGGTGTGCAAGTTGAAGCGATAATCAAAAGCGCTTAAGTTCGCACGATCCAATATGCAAGTTGATGTGATACTCCAAAGCGTTGAAGTTCCCATGATCCGATATGCAAGTTGAAGCGATACTCCAAAGCGTTTAAGTTCCCATGATCCGATATGCAAGTTGAAGCGATACTCCAAAGTGGTTAAGTTCCCATGATCTGTTGTGCAAGGTGATGCGATACTCCAAAGCGGTTAAGTTCCCACAATCTGGTGTGCAAGTTGAAGCGATAATCCAAAGGGGTTAAGTTCCCACGATCCGGTGTGCACGTTGAAGCGATACTCCAAAGTGGTTAAGTTCCCACAATCCGGTGTGCAAGTTGAAGCGATAATCCAAAGGGGTTAAGTTCCCATGATCCGGTGTGCACGTTGAAGCGATAATCCAAAGGGGTTAAGTTCCCACAATCTGGTGTGCAATTTGAAGTGATAATCCAAAGCGGTTAAGTTCCCACAATCCGGTGCGCAAGTTGAAGCAATACTCCAAAGCGGTTAAGTTCCCATGATCCGGTGTGCAAGTTGAAGCGATACTGCAAAGCGGTTAAGTTCCCACAATCCGGTGTGCAAGCAGAAGTTATCCTCCAAAGTGGTTAAGTTCCCACAATCCGGTGTGCAAGTTGCAATGATACTCCAAAGTGGCTAAGTTCCCACGATCCAGTGTGCAAGTTGAAGCGATAATCAAAAGCGGCTAGGTTCCCACGATCCGATATGCAAGTTGAAGCAATGCTCCAAAGCGGTTACGTTCCCACGATCCGATATGCAAGTTGAAGCGATACTCCAAAGCAGTTAAGTTCCCATAATCCGGTGTGCAAGTTGAAGCGATACTCCAAAGCGGTTAAGTTCCCACGATCCGGTGTGCAATGTGAAGCAATACTGTAAAGCGGTTAAGTTCCCACGATCCGGTGTGCAAGTTGAAGCAATATTCCAAAGCAGTTAAGTTCCCACGATCCGGTGTGCAAGTTGATGCGATACTCCAAAGCGGTTAAGTTCCCATGATCCGGTGTGCACGTTAGAGCGATAATCAAAAGCGCTTAAGTTCCCACGATCCGATATGCAAGTTGATGCGATACTCCAAAGCGTTTAAGTTCCCATGATCTGATATGCAAGTTGAAGCGATACTCCAAAGCGTTTACGTTCCCATGATCCGATATGCAAGTTGAAGCCGTACTCCAAAGTGGTTAAGTTCCAAAGATCTGGTGTGCAAGTTGATGCGATACTCCAAAGCGGTTAAGTTCCCACGATCCGGTGTGCAAGGTGAAGCGATACTCCAAAGCGGTTAAGTTCCCATGATCCGATATGCAAGTTGAAGCGATATTCCAAAGGGGTTAAGTTCCCACGATCTGGTGTGCACGTTGAAGCAATACTCCAAAGCGGTTAAGTTCCCACAATCCGGTGTGCAAGTTGAAGCAATACTCCAAAGCGGTTAAGTTCCCATGATCTGGTGTGCAAGTTGAAGCGATACTGCAAAGCGGTTAATTTCCGCCGATCCGATGTGCAAGTTGAAGCGATACTCCAAAGCGGTTAAGTTGCCACGATCCAGTGTGCAAGTTGAAGCGATATTACAAAGCGGTTAAGTTCCCACGATCCGGTGTGCAATGTGAAGCAATACTGTAAAGCGGTTAAGTTCCCACAATCCGGTGTGCAAGTTGATGCTATACTCCAAAGCGGTTAAGTTCCCACGATCCAGTGTGCAAGTTGAAGTGATACTCCAAAGCGGTTAAGTTCCCACGATCCGGTGTGCAAGTTGAAGCGATATTCCAAAGCGGTTAAGTTCCCACGATCCAGTGTGCAAGTTGATGTGAAACTCAAAAGCGGTTAAGTTCCCATGATCTGGTGTGCAAGTTGAAGCGATACTCCAAAGCGGTTGAGTTCCCATGATCTGGTGTGCAAGTTGAAGCGATACTCCAAAGCGGTTAAGTTCCCACGATCCGGTGTGCAAGTTGAAGCGATACTCCAAAGCAGTTAAGTTCCCACAATCCGGTGTGCATGTTGAAGCGATATTCCAAAGCGGTTAAGTTCCCACTATCCGATATGTTTGTTGAAGCGGTAATCAAAAGCGGTTAAGTTCCCACGATCCGGTGTGCAAGTTGAAGCAATAATCAAAAGCGGTTAAGTTCCCATGATCCGATATGCAAGTTGAAGCAATGCTCCAAAGCGGTTAAGTTCCCACAATCCGGGGTGCAAGTTGAAGCGATATTCCAAAGCGGTTAAGTTCCCACGATCTGATGTGCAAGTTGAAACGATACTCCAAAGCAGTTAAGTTCCCACAATCCGGTGTGCATGTTGGAGCGATATTCCAAAGCGGTTAAGTTCCCACGATCCGATATGTTTGTTGAAGCGATAATCAAAAGCGGTTAAGTTCCCACGATCCGGTGTGCAAGTTGAAGCGATAATCAAAAGCGGTTAAGTTCCCACGATCCGATATGCAAGTTGAAGCAATGCTGCAAAGCGGTTAAGTTCCCACAATCCGGGGTGCAAGTTGAAGCGATATTCCAAAGCGGTTAAGTTCCCACGTTCTGATGTGCAAGTTGAAGCAATACTGCAAAGCGGTGAAGTTCCCACAATCCGGTGTGCAAGCAGAAGTTATTCTCCAAAGCGGTTAAGTTCCCACAATCCGGTGTGCAAGTCGAAGTTATTCTCCAAAGCGGTTAAGTTCCCATGATCCGGTGTGCAAGTTGAAGCGATACTCCAAAGCGGTTAAGTTCCCACGATCTGGTGTGCAAGCAGAAGTTATCCTCGAAAGCGGTTAAGTTCCCATGATCCGGAGTGCAAGCAGAAGTTATCCTCCAAAGTGGTGAGGTTGCCACGATCCGGTGTGCAAGCAGAAGTTATCCTCCAAAGCGGTTAAGTTGCCACGATCCGGTGTGCAAGCAGAAGTTATCGTCCAAAGCGTTTAAGTTGCCACGATCCGGTGTGCAAGCAGAAGTTATCCTCCAAAGCGGTTAGGTTGCCACGATCCGGTGTGCAAGCAGAAGTTATCCTCCAAAGCGGTTAGGTTGCCACGGTCTGGTGTGCAAGCAGAAGTTATCCTCCAAAGTGGTTAGGTTGCCACGATCCGGTGTGCAAGCAGAAGTTATCCTCCGAAGCGGTCAGATTGCCACGATCCGGTGCGCAAGCAGAAGTTATCCTCCAAAGCGGTTAGGTTGCCACAATCCGGTGTGCACGCAGAAGTTATCCTCCAAAACGGTTAGGTTGCCACGATCCGGTGTGCAAGCAGAAGTTATCCTCTAAAGTGGTTTGGTTCCCACAATCCGGTGTACAAGCAGAAGTTATCCTCCAAAGCGGTTAGGTTGCCACGATCCGGTGTGCAAGCAGAAGTTATCCTCCAAAGCGGTTAGGTTGCCATGATCCGGTGTGCAAGCAGAAGTTATCCTCTAAAGCGGTTAGGTTCCCACGATCCGGTGTGCAAGCAGAAGTTATCCTCTGAAGCTGTTAAGTTTCCATGATCCGGTGTGCAAGCAGAAGTTATCCTCTAAAGCGGTTAGGTTCCCACGATCCGGTGTGCAAGCAGAAGTTATCGTCCAAAGCGGTTAAGTTGCCATGATCCGGTGTGTAAGCAGAATTTATCCTCCAAAGCGGTTAGGTTGCCACGATCCGGTGTGCAAGCAGAAGTTATCCTCCAAAGCGGTTAAGTTGCCACGATCCGGTGTGCAAGCAGAAGTTATCGTCCAAAGCGGTTAAGTTGCCACGATCCGGTGTGCAAGCAGAAGTTATCCTCCAAAGCGGTTAGGTTGCCACGATCCGGTGTGCAAGCAGAAGTTATCCTCCAAAGCGGTTAGGTTGCCACGGTCTGGTGTGCAAGCAGAAGTTATCCTCCAAAGTGGTTAGGTTGCCACGATCCGGTGTGCAAGCAGAAGTTATCCTCCGAAGCGGTCAGATTGTCACGATCCGGTGCGCAAGCAGAAGTTATCCTCCAAAGCGGTTAGGTTGCCACAATCCGGTGTGCACGCAGAAGTTATCCTCCAAAACGGTTAGGTTGCCACGATCCGGTGTGCAAGCAGAAGTTATCCTCTAAAGTGGTTTGGTTCCCACAATCCGGTGTACAAGCAGAAGTTATCCTCCAAAGCGGTTAGGTTGCCACGATCCGGTGTGCAAGCAGAAGTTATCCTCCAAAGCGGTTAGGTTGCCATGATCCGGTGTGCAAGCAGAAGTTATCCTCTAAAGCGGTTAGGTTCCCACGATCCGGTGTGCAAGCAGAAGTTATCCTCTGAAGCTGTTAAGTTTCCATGATCCGGTGTGCAAGCAGAAGTTATCCTCTAAAGCGGTTAGGTTCCCACGATCCGGTGTGCAAGCAGAAGTTATCGTCCAAAGCGGTTAAGTTGCCATGATCCGGTGTGTAAGCAGAATTTATCCTCCAAAGCGGTTAGGTTGCCACGATCCGGTGTGCAAGCAGAAGTTATCCTCCAAAGCGGTTAAGTTTCCATGATCCGGTGTGCAAGCAGAAGTTATCCTCCAAAGCGGTTAAGTTGCCACGATAAACACACGAAAAGGAGACAAACTATCACTGCACAGTGACACGCCCCAAAGACGGTGTGATTTCGCCCACAAGACGAGACCCCCTGACATGTCCCAAGAGTGGTGTGGGGCCACCCCAGAGGTGACACACAAACCGCTTTATCGAGCGGTCGAGAGGAACAAACCGCGGCATCAGCAAAGCCAGGCCCGGTCTGGAGGGAGGCCAAGACTGCGGGGAAAACAGGCGCCGCCGGGTCTGTTTCTCTTTCCGTCCCGTCCCGGCTACACTCATACTCATGTTTGTTATGTTGAACCAACGTGATGGTCCCGCCTCGGCTTCCATTCCGCCAGAAACGTGCAATGATCGCTGTCTCTGTTCGAGTGAAAAAACAGGCAATTCATATATCTTCTCCGACAGAACTATGACAAACTCGGTTTTTGTTCTACCTCAGGAGTGCACAAACCCCCCTGCAATCCACCACTAAAACAAACCTCAGATCCACAACTAGGTCACACTCATAAAGCACCCAGTCTACCACAAGAGCACAATCAACCATGGATGGACTACCAGGACACACTCAAATATCCCGCTCCACCATCACGACACACTCAACCCCCAATCAACCACCAGTACACACTCATCAACAGCCCGATCCACCACCAAGACACAGTCATCAACAGCCCGAACCACCACCAATACACACACATCAACAGCCCGATCCACCACCAGGCCACAGTCATCAACAGCCCGATCCACCACCAATACACACACATCAACAGCCCGATTCACCACCAAGGCACACACATCAACAGCCCGATTCACCACCAAGGCACACACATGAACAGCCCGATCCACCACCAATACACACACACATCAACAGCCCGATCCACCACCAATACACACACATCAACAGCCAGATCCACCACCAGGACACAGTCATCAACAGCCCGATCCACCACCAAACCACCGTAATCAACAGCCTGATCCACTACCAAACCACACACATCAACAGCCCGATCCACCACCAATACACAGTCATCAACAGCCCGTCCACCACCAAGCCACAGTCATCAACAGCCCGATCCACCACCAATACACACATCAACAGCCCGATCCACCGCCAAGGCACACACATCAACAGCCTGATCCACCACCAATACACAGTCATCAACAGCCCGATCCACCACCAATACACACTCATCAACAGCCCGATCCACCACCAAGACACACTCATCAACAGCCTGATCCACCACCAAGACACACTCATCAACAGCCCGATCCACCACCAAGACACACTCATCAACAGCCCGATCCACCACCAATACACACTCATCAACAGCCCGATCCACCACCAGGACACACTCATCAACAGCCCGATCCACCACCAAGACACACTCATCAACAGCCCGATCCACCACCAATACACAGTCATCAACAGCCTGATCCACCACCAAGACACACTCATCAACAGCCTGATCCACCACCAAGACACACTCATCAACAGCCCGATCCACCACCAAGACACACTCATCAACAGCCCGATCCACCACCAATACACACTCATCAACAGCCCGATCCACCACCAGGACACACTCATCAACAGCCCGATCCACCACCAAGACACACTCATCAACAGCCCGATCCACCACCAATACACAGTCATCAACAGCCCGATCCACCACCAAGACACACTCATCAACAGCCTGATCCACCACCAAGACACACTCATCAACAGCCCGATCCACCACCAAGACACACTCATCAACAGCCCGATCCACCACCAATACACACTCATCAACAGCCCGATCCACCACCAGGACACACTCATCAACAGCCCGATCCACCACCAAGACACACTCATCAACAGCCCGATCCACCACCAATACACACACATCAACAGCCCGATCCACCACCAAGACACACTCATCAACAGCCCGATTCACCTCCAAGACACACTCATCAACAGCCCGATCCACCACCAATACACACACATCAACAGCCCGATCCACCACCAAGACACACACATCAACAGCCCGATCCACCACCAAGACACACTCATCAACAGCCCGATCCACCTCCAAGACACAGTCATCAACAGCCCGATCCACCACCAAGACACAGTCATCAACAGCCCGATCCACCACCAAGACACAGTCATCAACAGCCCGATCCACCACCAAGACACACTCATCAACAGCCCGATCCACCTCCAAGACACAGTCATCAACAGCCCGATCCACCACCAAGACACAGTCATCAACAGCCCGATCCACCACCAAGACACACGACACCCGGTCTCTGTTCCAGCATCAGGACACACTCACCTTCCAGCCGGCGGAGCTGTTGGTGTCCTCCTTCCCCCTGAAATAGGGTACACACCGGACCATCCACTCATAGATCTGGGAGAGTGTGAGTCGCTTCTCTGGAGAGCTCTCGATGGCCTTGGTGATGAGATCCGCGTACGAAAGGTTTCCCCAGGCGTTCCGACGGGCAGCGATCTTCTTCCCGCCCGAAGATCCCCGACCGAGACCGATTCCACGCACACTCTCTGATCCCGGGGTCAGGGACTCTCCGCCGGCGACCCCCGGATCCTCCGAGGACTCTCCGGGTCCAGGATCGGGTCTGCGTAGTGGCCAAGTGCACGATCGCGGCCGACTCACGGGGGCGAAGTCTGGGTCAATGTTCGGTACCGGGGACTCCGCCATGGCACCGTCAAAGGTGTCTCGGTCGGCGCGCACCGTTGGCCGGGATCCTTCGTTAAAACCGGCTCCTACGTCACGTCTCTCTGACGTCAGCACGTTGGCACGGTGATCGGACGGGAGCAAAGCGGGATTGGGGAATGAAGGCGTCCGCTCCCCCGGTGGCCGGTTCCCTCCCTCCCTCCAGGCCGCTTATCTCAAGCCATGACGCATCGAACGGGCGTCCGAGCCGCAGACATGGAGCCGGTTGGAGACACGCAACCACCACAATTCACAAATACGATATTCCAAGCGCTTTGTGCAAACACGTGGAAACGGTTAATAAAGCAAGCGAGTTTAATAAAGAAAAACAACACTTGGAGCCGTCATTGGAGGGTGACATGGCTGGTGGAGCAAACGCAGACAGCACAGAGACGGATTAGATATTAGACAGACAAGACTAGACGTGTCTGGTGGAGCAAACATAGAAGTTCAGCGTGAGTGGGGGTTGGGGGTGGAAACCATCAGCCAGTTTCACCACACTCGGTGCTCTTTATCACTGTACACACATCACTTGTCACGACCTCATGGACCTCGTGACGCCGTCCACCCCCAACCCCCACCCCGTCCCACCCCCACCCCCCACCACGTCCCACCCCCACCCCACCGCGTCCCACCCCGTCCCACCCCCACCCCCCACCACGTCCCACCCCCACCCCACCGCGTCCCACCCCACCCCACCCCCACCCCGTCCCACGCCCACCCCACCCCCAACCCCACCCCACCCCCACCCCATCCCACCCCACACCACCCCTACCCCACCCCATCCCACCCACCACCCCACCCCACGTCCCACCCCCAACCCCATCCCAAACCCACCCCTACCCCACCCCCACCCCACCCCGTCCCACCCCAAGTCCAACCCCCACGCCCACCCCACCACCACCCAACCCCGTCCCACCCAACCCCCACCCCACCCCTATCCCACCACACCCCCACCCGGTCCCACCCCACCCCCACCCCTATTGCTGTTGGTGTTGCGGATGATCGCATACTGCGGGACCTGCTTGTTGTTGGTGTTGCAGATGATCGCATACTGCAGGACCTGCTTGTTGTTGGTGTTGCGGATGATCGCATACTGCAGGACCCTGCTTGTTGTTGCTGTTGCGGATGATCGCATACTGCAGGACCTGCTTGTTGTTGGTGTTGCGGATGATCGCATACTGCAGGACCTGCTAGGTATTGGTGTTGCGGATGATCGCTTGCTGCAGGACCTGCTTGTTGTGGTGTTGCGGATGATCGCATACTGTAGGACTTGTTTGTTGTTGGTGTTGCAGATGATCGCATGCTGCGGGACCTGCTTGTTGTTGGTGTTGCGGATGATCGCATACTGCAGGACCTGCTTGTTGTTAGTGTTGTGGATGATCGCATGCCGTGGGACCTGCTTGTTGTTGGTGTTGTGGATGATCGCATGCCGCGGGACCTGCTTGTTGTTGGTGTTGCGGATGATCGCATACTGCAGGACCTGCTTGTTGTTGGTGTTGTGGATGATCACATACTGCAGGACCTGCTTGTTGTTGGTGTTGTGGATGATCGCATGCCGTGGGACCTGCTTGTTGTTGGTGTTGCGGATGATCGCATATGTCGCCGCCTGTTAGCCGAACAGACATTGAAATTTACTACAGCCAAGGACATTGCCATTGCCATGGAGAGCGCGGCCAAAAACGTTGCTGACATCGGTATCACTCACTCTTCATACGGTCAGGCACAGACCAACACCACCGTCAATCATGTAGAACAACTTTCATCACAGCGACGGAAAATGAATCCCAGACCCGAACGTCCATCACAAATGAGGTGTGGGAGCAACAGGTGTCATCACTGTGATGGTAGGCATTCACCAGATGAATGGCGCTACAACAATGCCACATGCCATTTCTGCCACAAGTGGCCATATTGCTCCAGCTTGTCTCTCCCGTAAACATAAAGAGAAAGCAGGTGGTACAAATACACACCTCATTGGTTCGGAGTTGTATGCTGACGAGGCAACGTCTGCTTCTGGTGATACCTCCGAGATGCACGATGCACCTCACATACAGTTGTGGCCAAAAATATCGGCACCCTTGCACTTTTTTCAAATAACTAAATTTTCCCTAAGAACAAAAAATGGGCATGGGAAAGTCCACAATTGCCACACTTGTCTCGTGACTGTGGTGACGAGCTGGCAGCCACAACAGGTGGTTTTGGCCAAAACAGGTCGGTTTTACCTGCCGACGTCGTCGTCCACACCCTCTTGCTGCCCTCAGCGCTTCGGGCAATGTCCAGTGTCCTCTGTAGCGTCAACTCTCGCTCAGCCATGAGCTGCCGTCTGAGCTCAGAGTTGAAAATTCCGGTGATAACTCGAATGACAAACTGCTGATCAACCGACATCTTATCCAGGTCACAGTTCCCAGCGATCTCTTTGAGTGAAGAGTAAAAGGAAGCAAAGCTCTCGCCGAGTTGCTGCTGCTGGTCCCTCAGATTCTGTTCAATCCCACGCAGCACGTCATCAACAGTGACCAACGGTGATGACAAGTCCACACCGATGGCATTCTTTATCACTGATCGCATGCCAAGTGTACGTGGGACACCTGTGCGGAGAGCGGCAAGCTCCTCTGCCATTGGTATTTGTGCAAAGTGTGTGACAGTAACGTAATCCGACTACTGTTCCTTCCATGCCTTGAACTCTCTCAAGCTGATGGATTCCGCAGGTGGTGGTGGTCGTCACACCAAAACGTTTTGCATCCCCATAGCAACGTGAGGACCCACCTCATGAGAAGGCTGTCCCTGCTCGCCCACTGCAGCATTTGAGAGTGGTCTGGGGTGTTGTTCGATCACAGTCTCACGAAAAGCGCATGCTTCCTCCATGTAGGCCTTTTGTTGCTTGAGCTGCAAGGCCATCATGTCCTTCATGACTGCTAACATTGAAGAAATATCTTCCCGTAGGGCTCCTGGCTCCGGGTGATGTGGTTTCTTCTTCTTGATGTGGATAATTCTAACCTGGAAAAGAACCAGCACGGTTTCTCGTGTGTGTGTGTGTGTGTGTGTGTGTGTGTGTGTATGTGTGTGTGTGTGTGTGTGTATGTTTGTGTGTGTGTGTGTGTGTGTATGTGTGTATGTGTGTGTGTGTGTATGTTTGTGTGTGTGTGTATGTGTGTGTGTGTGTGTGTGTGTGTGTATGCTTGTGTGTATGTTTGTATGTATGTGTGTGTGTATGTGTGTGTGTGTGTGTATGTTTGTGTGTATGTGTGTGTGTATGTGTGTGTGTGTGTGTATGTTTGTGTGTGTGTATGTGTGTGTGTGTGTGTGTGTGTGTGTATGTTTGTGTGTGTGTGTATGTTTGTGTGTGTGTGTGTGTATGTGTGTGTGTGTGTGTGTGTGTGTATGCTTGTGTGTATGTTTGTATGTATGTGTGTGTGTATGTGTGTGTGTGTGTGTATGTTTGTGTGTATGTGTGTGTGTATGTGTGTGTGTGTGTATGTTTGTGTGTGTGTGTATGTGTGTGTGTGTGTGTGTGTGTGTGTGTGTGTGTGTGTGTGTGTGTGTGTGTGTGTGTGTGTGTTGGTGTAATTGGATGATGCAGGCAATATTGATTTGGACATGGAGCTAATATTGCCTGAGCTGAAGTATTGAAAAAAAAAAAATTGACAAAAGTATTTGGTCTCCACAATTCTTTATTTCACTGTTAATATTACAGAACCTTTGTTTTTGATTCAGAACTTAATATTTCCTTTTAAATCAGAAAATAAAAATAAATGGCATTGACAAAATTATTGACATCCCAGATTTAATATTTGGTAGCACGGCCTTTGGACAAAATAACTACAGTCAAGCACTTCCTATAGCCATGAATGAGCTTCCCACACCTCTCTACTGGCAGCTTGGCCCACTCTTCCTGTGCAAACTGCTCCAGTTCTCCCAGATACGAAGGGTAACTTCTCCAAACTGCTGTTTTCATATCTCCCCACAGGTGTTCAATGGGATTTATATCTGGACTCATTGCTGGCCACTTCAGAACAGTCCAGAGTTTTATCTTGAACCATTCCTGGGTGCTTTTTAAAGTGTGTTTGGGGTCATTGTCCTGCTGCAAGACCAATGACCTTCGATGGAGATCCACCTTTCTGACACTGGGTTGAACATTGTGCTCCAAAATGCCTCGGTAATCTCCTGATTTCATGATGCCATGCACACATTCAAGGTACCCTGTGCCAGAGGCAGCACAGCAACCCCAAAACATCACTGAACCTCCTCCATGTTTGACTGTAGGGAAGGTGTTCTTTTCTTTGAAGGCTTCATTTTGTTTTCTGTAAACATAGAGATGACGTGCTTTACCAAAAATATCTAATTAGGTCTCGTCTGTCCACAGGACATTCTCCCAGAAAGATTTTGGCTTGTTCAGGTGTGTCTTGGCAAACTCCAGTCAGGCTTTCTCTTGTCTCTCTCTCTCTCAGCAGCAGTGGGGTCCTTCTGGGTCTCCTCTCATTGAGTTGGTGACGGATGTGCTAGTTGAAACCGTCGTACCTTGTGTCTGCAGGTCAGCTTGAATCTGTTTGTCAGTTGATGGAAGTGCTTTCTCTACCATTCGAACAATCCTTCGCTGAAATCTTCGATCAAGTTTTCTCTTGCGGCCACGTCCAGGGAGGTTGGCTGCAGTGCCATGGGCCTTAAACTTCCTGATAACATTGCATACGGTGGACACAGGAACATCAAGGTCTCTGGAGATGGACTTGTAGCCTTGAGATGGTCCATGCTTGGCTACAAACTTGTGTCTGACCTCCTCAGCCAATTCTCTGGTTTTCTTTCTTTTCTCCATGCTCATTGCGGTACACACAGTGACACAAAACAGCAGAATGACTCCTTTTCTATATTCAAACTGGTTGAATGAGTGATTTTTATATTGCAGGCACCTGCAACTCACCACAGGTGAGTTCAATTCCGAAGTAAAGGAGAATCACCTGCTTGAAATCTAACTATTTCGAACAACTTCTAAATGGTGCCAATAATATTGTCCAGGCCATTTTAGGATTTCTATGTGGAATAAGCTAAGATTTAGTACATTTTTCAGCTTTTTTTGTTTTGTTCCACGGCAAACCAAATAAATAAATGTGGATACCAAAATATTCTTTAATTTCAACAATTTTCTGGAAAAAATGGTGCATTATTTGAAAAAAGTGCAAGGGTGCCAATATTTTTGGACACGACTGTATTTCATGTCTTCTCCTAAAACAGAGCAGAACCTCTGCTGGCTCTCGTCGGTATCAACACTCGACGATTGGAAATGGAGGTTGACACAGGTGCCGCTGCTTCGCTCATCAGCCGAGCTGCTTTCAGCAACCTGTGGCGTGAACCTCACCGACCCAAATTGCACCGACGTCCCATCTGCTCCCAACCTACACCGGTGAACAGATCAAACCCTGTAGAACTTGTGACGCAAGCGTGACTTACGGCAATCGTAAGTTCAACCTACCCCTGATCGTCATTCCAGGTGATGGACCATCATTACTCAGTAGGAACTGGTTGGAGGTAATTTAATTTAACTGGAAGCAGATTCATCAATTTCGTGCAACCAATGCATCAAAACCACTTGAAACGGTCCTGGCCAGACATCCAGACATCTTCAACGATGAGCTCGGTACTTTGCGGAATTACTCCGCTAAACCCAACATTGACAAAGATGCTCAACCAATTTTCTGCAAGGCTCGACCAGTTACTTTTGCTCTGCGTGAAAAGGTTGACAAAGAGCCCGATCGACTCCAGGAACTTGGGATCATTGAGCCAGTTCAATACTCAAATTGGGCTGCACCTGTTGTCCCCATTGTCAAAGCTGATCAGTCTATTCGTCTTTGTGGTGACTATAAAATGACAGTCAACAGATGCTCAGCACTAGACAACTTTCCAATCCAACGGATTGATGATTTATATGCTAAGTTGAGTGGAGGCCAAAGTTTCCTCAAACTCGAACTCAAGTCAGCATATCTTCAACTTCTTCTCGAGGAAGAATCAAAGAAATACCTGACAATCAACACGCATCGTGGCCTGTACAAATACCACCGACTGAGTTTTGGGGTGAAGTCTGCCCCAGGGATACTTCAGCGTTGTATGGACAGTTTTAGTCCAGGAGCCCAGAAGGTTTATTCAAGTGAAAAGCGCCGGAACGTTTGACCTCATGGGCTGATGGGGTCATCCACCGACATCACAAAAATGCATTGCTGCCGGGTCTGACCCGTAGCTTTCCCCCAGAAATCA
This sequence comes from Myxine glutinosa, assembly GCF_964187855.1. NCBI lineage: Eukaryota > Metazoa > Chordata > Myxini > Myxiniformes > Myxinidae > Myxine > Myxine glutinosa. The sequence continues at coordinate 112,169,574 of NC_136265.1, read as the reverse complement.
CTCAATTAGTGACGCCATTACCGAAAAACCTATTTTGCTCAATATCTGGAGGACTATGCTTGATAATATCACGAATAAGGTGTCTACACCTATGTTTACATGGTCAATCATTACACTGACACCCGCATTATTGCTAGAAAATGTATAGTTTACCGTGTAAATGTTTACTTCACTTACAGTTAGCAACGCCATTGCGGAAAAACCCATTTTCATTAATATCTGAAAAACAATGCATGATAGTATCACGAATAAGGTGTCTATACCCATGTTTTTATGGTGAAATATTACAATGCCAACTCTAGTGCTTGAAAATGTGGAGTTCACCGTGAAAGTTGCCTACTGGAGTCGTACCATCTCTGTCTTTTGTTACAATGTGGCAAATAATGCATTGGTCTCTGTCCCTTTTTGTTATTTACAGATCATGGCAAATGACGCCCCTGTTTGTATAATTTGCAAAGAAAGAGGAGAAAAGAAACGTTCCCTGAAGTGTTTCAATTCCAGCAACTGGGAAACAGCCAAAAATGCTGCTAGACGGCGAAAGGCACTTCAAAGTGACAAGTTTTCGAACACCTCGGAAGAGATCAGAACAGCTGAGGGCCCAGAAGGCAAATATTACCACTCAGTTTGCCTCAGTCGATTCTGTGCTGTTAAGAGAGGAGCACCTCCAAGCACAGAACCATCTGAACCACCTCAGAAGACCACTCGTTCAAGTTCCGATCATCCTTCTACCAGCACGAGAGGCGTCCTTGGACAGGAATGTATTTTTTGTGGACAGAAGAGGAAGAGGAAGTTGGAGAAAAATGAACCCCTCAGCCAATGTTTGACCACAGACGGGACCAAGGCAATCCTTCTTCTGCGGCAGAGGGAGTCAGGGATGTCTTTGGACGAATCTTAGCTGTTGCTGCCGAGACAAGCGATGCACTTGATCTGCATCACAATCTTAGCGACCCGGTTACTGAAGTACCACTTTCTCTTGCCCATAGCGATGGAACTCCCCTGAAGACGGACAAGGCATCTCTCACAAAGAAACTTGAAAGCAGACAGGAAGTGTTTCTCGATGACACCAGTCTTCCCCCAATAACAGCCACAGTGATTGATGGCGGTATTATCCTCCATGAAACCGTGCTGCAGCATAGCAAGTCCACATATGCAACCATGTCAAAGGATCTTTTGGCAAAAGTATGTTTGTATCGTGGGGAGCAAATCCATTTAGTGCTCGACAAGTACCAGTCACCATCATTTAAAGATACCGAGCGAAACCTGCGTCGTTCAACTACTCCTCAATCATTCATCATTACTAGACCTGACCAGGCTCAGCGACAGAGTGGCACAGAGTTACTGAAAAGTGGATCATTCAAGGAAGAGTTTGCCCGGTTTGTAATGGAGGAATGGAAGAAGCTCCAATATGGTTCAATTCCTGGAAGAAAAACACTATGTTTCACATGGTGGTGTGTGTATGGAGATGAAGAACAACGAGGATGATGTGCTGCAAATAGAGGAACCGAATCACCTCCAATGTCGACATGAAGAAGCTGACACACTCATTGCCTTTCACGCAAACAACATTTCCACTGGTAACATTCTAGTAAGGTCCACTGATACGGACGTCTTCATCATTCTGCTTGGGCTTTCTGGAAGGTCGGAAGGGATCAACATCATCATGGACTGTGGATCTGGCAACCACCGAAGGTACATTGATGTCACTAAACTAGCTGCCATTCTTGAGAAGAAACAGACTGGTATCACTGAAGCACTAATCGGCCTTCATGCCTTGACTGGTTGTGATTTCACATCGTGTTTCTACAGAAAGGGCAAAGTGAAGCCCTTCCAGCGGATGGAGTCAGTTGCAGCTCATGTGATGGCATTGCGATCTCTAACAGCTGAGGAGGTAGACATCCAAGCTGTTACATCTTTTGTCTGCATGCTGTATGGCTTCAAAACCTCTGACATTAATGAAGCCAGATACAAGGCATTCATGCGAATGGGTGGTGGTGACGAAAAGGAGCCCCTTGCCAGAATAAAGAAGATAAACTGTGCCTCTCTTCCCCCGTGCGCCAAGACACTTGGTAATTATATGAAAAGGGCGCACTATGTGGCAAGAATCTGGAAGAGAGCTGATCAGACAGATCCAACTGGTGGGGCGAGTCCGACAGACGATGGATGGAAGTTGTCTCAAAACTGCGATGAACCAGACTGGTATCCAGGAAGTTCAGTTCCAGAGTCCCTCACAGGCCCACATGAGGATGACGGGGATGGTGTAGAAGATAATTCAGTAGATGAGGAAGAGTCAGATAATGCTTGGAGTGAGGACAGTGATGAGAGTGACGAAAGTGATAGAGAAGACTTGTAATGCCAAGAGGACATCAAGTTAATTATGTGAACTGCACATTTGCAAGTTTTCCATGTATCGTTGTTCAGTAATGGCGTCGCTTAATGAGTGGGTGGGCTACACATTTACCTGGAAAACTATACATTTTCTAGCAATAATGCGAGTGTCAGTGTAATGATTGACCATGTAAACATAGGTGTAGACACCTTATTCGTGATATTATCATGCATAGTTCTCCAGATATTGAGCAAAATAGGTTTTTTGGTAATGGCGTCACTAATTGAGTGATTTCGGGGGGAAAGCCACGGGTCAGACCCGGCAGCAATGCATTTTTGTGATGTCGGTGGATGACCCCATCAGCCCATGAGGTCAAACGTTCTGGCGCTTTTCACTTGAATAAACCTTCTGGGCTCCTGGACTATTTGTTTGCTGCAGAACGGCACGTTGCGGTTTATCAGGATGATATCCTGGTCACCGGTTCTACAGAAGCCGAGCATCTACACACCTAGAGGGAGTCTTGAAAAAGCTATTGGACTCTGGCCTCCGTTTAAGGCTCAACAAGTGTGAGTTCATGGCACCATCAGTAACATACCTGGGCCACAGAATTGATGCTCAAGGCCTACCTCCAACCAAGGATAAAGTCAGAGCGATCAAGGATGCACCAGCTCCAAGAGACGTGACGGAACTGAAGGCCTACCTCGACATGCTGCATTACTACAGCCGCTACATCCCAAACATATCCAATGTTTTAGGTCCTCTCTATCACCTGCTGAAGAAAGGAGTCTCATGGAACTGGGGTACTACACAACAAGCAGCTTTCCGGAAGTCAAAGGACCTGCTCCACATGTCAAACGTACTGTTGATCCCAATATAATCCTAATATGATCCTAATAAGGACATCGTACTGGCGTGTGATGCTAGTCAGTACGGTGTGGGGGCAGTGCTGTCTCATGTTATGCCCGATGGTTCAGAGAAACCAGTGGCATTTGCCTCCAGGACATTATCTCCTGCAGAAAAGAATAATTATAGTCAGTTGGACAAGGAAGGTTTAGGAATCATCTTTGGAGTCAAAAAGTTCCACCAATACCTATTTGGACGACACTTTGTTGTCTATCCTGATCACAAACCACTGATTTAGCTTGTTTGGTCCAACCAAGGCAACATCCGACATGCTACCACCCAGTATTATACTTGCTGCTAATGACTACCACATTCAGTATAAATTCAGATACGCCATTGCCAACACAGATGCCATGAGCCGTCTACCATTGCCCGATTTGGTCGCCAACCCACCGTTACCTGGCAGTGTGATAGCCTTCATGAATCATCTGGAGGACTGTCCAGTCAATGCCAGCCATATTTGCACCTACACGAGACGTGATCTAGTCCTTTCGAAAGTTCTCCAAGCCATACAGCTTGGATAGCAATCGCTACCTGATGGGGACCCTGCCTATGTTCCTTAGGTGGCACGTAAAAATGAACTTTGCGTGGACAGCAGTTGCATATTGTGGGGATGCCGCGTAGTGATTCCGCAACATCTGCGTTCCAGGGTATTGGAGGAACTTCATGAGTGTGCTCTGGCTCGGAATTATGTATGGTGGCCAAATCTAGACACTAATATTGAACAGTGTGTTCAACATTGCTATCCCTGCTAAAGCACCAGGAATGCACCAGCGAAGGCACCGCTGCATCCATGGGCATGGCCCACCAAACCGTGGCAACGAGTTCATCTAGACCCGTGGTTCCCAACCTGGGGGCCATGGTGTATTTCTCGGGGGGCCATGGGGTAATTTGAACCATACTAAAAATTAAATAGTTTTAAAAAATATATTGTTTTGACTTTGATATTGTTTTTTTTTTTTTTCCTATTGCAGATTTGACGTTATGGCTTCTGGTAGTAAAAAAAGAAAGTATCTTGACGAATACATAAAGCTTGGATTCACGTCCATTACCGTGTCTGGCCAAGAGAAACCACAATGTGTGCTGCGCCACAAGGTTTTGAGTGCTGAATCCATGAGGCCATCCAAGTTAAAGTTGCACTTCGAGACGAATCACGCACAACATGCAAAACAGGATCCCGAATTTTTCAAACGGCATGAAAGAAATTTAAAGCGACAGAAGTTGGATGAGGGAGGAGCTTTTCAACAACAAAATGTAGCAACTGTCCAGGCTTCTTATGAAGTTTCTCTTGAAATTGCAAAGAAGAAAAAACCCCACTCGATTTGGGAGACACTCATCAAGCCTTGTACCCTCCTCATTGTCGAACGGGTTCTCGGCAAGGAATCCTTTTTCCGGCAACCTTTGTGTGGAGAGCATGCCGGAGGCAATGCGAGATGAATTCCTGGATCTCCGAAACGATTCATTTGCCAAAGACACATTTGAAGAGAAGAGCTTGACGGAGTTTTGGGTGGGAATGGGTCGCTACCCTAATATCAGCCAGATAGCTATTTGGGTGCTTCTGCCATTCGCATCTACCTATCTCTGCGTAGCGGGGTTTTCCACGCTATTGAATATCAAATCGAAACAGTGTAATCGGCTCCACGTGGAAGATGACTTCCGCTGTGCCCTGACTGTGACTCAACCACGGATACCCCAATTGGTAGCTAAAATGCAATTTCAGCCATCCCACTGAGTTTCTAATTCACTTTTACGGCACATGCACCACGTCCCTAGTTTTGATTACCTGAGTTGTTGTCGAATTGAGTTTCTTTTTGTGAGATTATAACACACTGCGTTAAATACAGACACAACAGAGGTTTTTAGTTTTCACATATTCTTGACTTGGAACCTTTTCATACTGTTTTCTTGTGTGACAGTTCTATTTTATATTTTATGCTGCCCATGGTATTGCTACTGATAATATTAAAATCTCATATCAAACATGCATCATTCGAGCGACGTTGCTTTGTTTGCTTCTTCCAAAAACGATGTAGTTAGGAGCCAGTAAGGAACAGAAAAAAAACTATGGAAATAAATGTTCATGTTGGCCACTTGGAATTCCTCATTTTCTGTGTAATAATTTACCAATTGTCATACAAACAAAATAGCCAATTAAAGGAAAAAACACCTCTCAGAATGCACCACAGAGCATCTAGAAATCAAAATTTTTCTGGGGGACATGCCCCCAGACCCCCGTAGCCTGCTTACACGTGCTCCGCCGCTCGACCATCGCAAAAGGGAGGGGTAGGTGCTGGGGATGTGCTCTTGGAACCAAGGGGGCCATAACACAAAAAAGGTTGGCAACCCCTGGTCTACACTATGCTGGACCAGTGAACGTTCAGATGCTTCTAATCATTAATGATGCCCATTCAAAGTGGATTGACACTTACACAACACATGGCACTACATCAGCTGGAACAATAGAGAAACTGAGACATTGTTTTGCTACACACGGCTTGCCCAGAGTTATCGTTGGTGATAACGGTACTTGTTTCTCGAGCTCAGAATTCGTGGAATTCATGCACAGGAATGGTATCAGACAAGAATTTGTCAGTCTACAACACCAAGCTTCCAATGGCCCAGCTGAACATTCAGTTGAAGTCATCAAGTCTGGAATACGCAAACTGCAGGATGGAAACCTTGAAACCCGGCTCTCGCGTCTGCTCCTCAAGTATCGTACTACACCTGATGGTACAACAGGAGTAACACCATCAGAATTATTGATAAAACGACACCTAAGGACCAACCTGGACCTGCTTTTGTATAGGATGCCATCCGTAACTGAAAGTTCACTGCGGGAATCTCAGTATGGTCGAAGACAGGGTGATACACCTTGCCTGGTGTCTGGCCATCCGTCAAGAATCATGCACTGTAATTGAGTGAGTTCTGGCTGAGTAGCTTTTTGAAGATCTGCATACCTCTCGTCAGAGATAGATAGAAAGTCCAACATTGAAATATGCTCCAAGTTGTCCAGTTCCGAACAAGTATCTGGCAAATAGGCTCTAGAAAGGGTGTCTGGAAGCTGCATATCCTCCCCTCTTCTGTACCGAATGTTGAGGACATACCATTGCAATCATAGTAGCATGCTCTGTAGTCTCATCGGAGCGGACAGCAATGGCTTCCTGGCGATCATTTCCAGAGGCTTATGGTCATTGTAGACGGTGACCGTTTTCCCAAATATATAACAGTTAAACGTCTTGCAAGCATGGACTATGGACAGCATCTCCTTCTCTATTTGTGCATGCTGGGTCTCCGTCTATGTGAGAGTCCTGGAACTATATGCAATGGGTCGGTTGTCCTGGATGAGAACTGCACCAAGTCCACTTCGGCTAGCATCACAGTGGATCTCGACTGGTTTGTTGACGTCGTAGAATGCAAGAACAGGCGGATGACAGCAAAGTTCATTCAGTCTCTCAAATTCTCTCACTTGAGCTGGTTGCCATTGATATTCAAAGTCCGATTTCAACAGCTCTCAGAGTGGAGCTAACTCGTCACTCAAACGAGGGATGAACTTTGACAGATACGTGATAAATCCGACGAACTGTCTCACAGCTTCTTTATCGGTCGGAATCAGCATATTGTGAACTGCCTCTACTTTGGCCGGATCGGGAGATAATCCATCAGTAGACAGTACATGCCCTACGTACTGTACCCGTGACTGGCGGATTTTACACCTCTGCAGATTCAACTTCAGATTGTAATTTGTTGCTCTCTCGATGACCTTTTTCAGGATTCGATCATGCAACTCCACGTCTGGACCAGCTACAAGAATGTCATCCATGATTGTGAATGCTCCATCAATGCCTTCAATCATCTGGTCCATAATCCTCTGAAAAATTTCAGGTGCACATTTCAATCCAAAGGGAAGACGAAGCCACCTATACCTACCAAACGGTGTATTGAAACATGTCAGATATGATGATTCTTCATCCAGTTTGATTTGTAAGAATCCTGACTTTGCATCAAGCACTGAGAACACCGTGGCATTAGGTATACTTGCATGACCTCCTCAACAGTGTGCATGAGATGGTGCTCCCTCTTGATGACCTCGTTCAGATCAGACATATCAAGACAGATTCTCAGTTTGTCATTTCGAAGAGAAACCACCATTGAGCTGACCCAGTTGGTTCATTAACTTTGGCAATGTATTCATCGGATTCCATCTCCTCCAGTCAGGTTTTAATACGTGGCAAGAGGGAAGCTGGTTGTCGCCGCGAAGCGTGTACTACTCCCTTCGCACCAGATTGCACTTTAATTGTATACATTCCTGGCAGGGTTCCAGTAGTTCGCACACGATCCGGATACTCCTTCAGCTCAGTAAGAATGTCACCGGAGTCCACCTCAGTTCCAATGGAATAGAGTCTGATGATCAGACCCAGAACTTCAGCTGTATCTCCGGATATTATGTTTTCCTGTGGGAGAGCAACCACTTCAAACGTCGTGGTGACTGTCTTGCCACAGTACTGAACAGGAAGATCCACGGCTGCGACCGGTTCTATCCTGTGATTAGAGTAGGTACACAATACCTTGGCTGATTGACGGAGTTCACCAGTGTGAGCGAGACGCTCATAATCAAAGTGTCATTGTGTTGCAGCGATCTCCGGTATCAATTCTGAAGGTCACTTGCCTTCCTGATACCAAGAGAGATTGCCTCCATTTATCACCAGATTATGTATAGTGGGGGCGGTGCACGGGTAATTTTTTCTTTTCATTTCAAATTGATGCAAAAGTTTCGTGTTCAGTACCAATTTGAAGGTAAGGACCTATAGAACAATTTTGGTGTGAGTGTCAAGCACTCAGATAAAAAAAAATGGGGCTTCTGGGGATGTGGGGGGTTCCCGACCCCCCACCGGCCTATGCGAAAAATGGAAACTGTTATAACTTTTGATTAGATGATCCAATCTGAACATATGAGGTATGTATGGATTCAGGATCAGGCGTAGCAACTTGTATTTCAAGCATATTGCTCATAGAAGCAATAATTTTGCCGGTATCGGCGCATAACCACAAAAAAGACCAAGGGTCATAAGCCCGGTTTGACCAAGGGTCAAAAAAGACCAAGCTGAAACATGTTTTTTTATAAACTGGACAATTATACTCGGACCCAATGATATAGTGACATTTTTTTATATTTTAAACTGTGCTACAATATGGTGGTGAGTAACTGCTCAGACAATTGCTTGAATAACTCCTTGAGCAATAGTTTTAATAAGAAAGTGGCTAACAAATCGACCATATGCACATGTCAGTATTGGAAATTGTTCTAGTCCAGCTACTTCTTGCATTTGCAGTTGCACAGACGTGTGCACTTCAACTTTGCCCTCATGCACTTGCACAGAGCGCAGGTACTTGGGCAAGTGCACTTCACATCCAGGTGGAATATATCCTTGCTGAGGGGCAGCGAGGTCAAAATGGGAAGCAGCTTGCCGTCCTCTTCCTTCCACCCCCATGATTAGTGGGGTTGTTGACGGGCATCATGGACCTTTGGGCTGTTGTCCAGATGCTCTCTTGGAAGACACTCCTTTTGAGATGTTGATCCAAAGCATCACTCATTGGGGGAATTCTCTCCACGTCCCTAGTCTTCTGTGAGAACACCCTCATTCGGACGAGGTCAATGTCATTGTCCTCGTTTGACTCATTGGAGTACAGCATACAGACAAAGTTCGTTGCTACTTCTTTCAGCCTTGGCGATGTTTGGAATGGAGTGTCGACGATAGTTGCAAATTCCTCCATGAGGGATGGCACTTCGTGCATCAACTTGCAGCAGTATCGCTTACCCTTAAACTTGAAGGAAGACGTGCTGTCTGATCCAGTGAATGCGTGGAAGAGAGCCATGGCTTTGCACATTGTCGTGCCCAGGTCTGTGGCGATAGTGTTCAGGGAGATCATTCTGGTTGTCTTTTCCGCTTTTTTTTTTTTGTATACAAGATCGAGGCTCGTGAAAGAGCCAACATTAATCTCACAAAAAGTCGAACCGACACACAAAACACAAAATAAGGGGAGCGGTAGACAAGATGGGGAGAGAGGGGGAAGGACACAAACACAACATTTGAGAGCAGGGTCATCGAGAGAACTGTGGGAGGGAGAGGGTTTGGGGGGAGGTGGGAGAGGTATAAAACATAGGGACACTGCAAAGACTTCCAGGAAAGAAGTTGGAATTTCGAAAAAGTGTATCTGGGGTGAAAATTAGCGGGGGTAGAAAAGATCAAGGTTTTGGATGGGGGAAGATAAGAGATGGTGGTGAACAGCTGTTTTAAACACCTGGAGGGAGGAGTGGGATTGAAGGGAGTGGGGGAGTTTGTTCCAGAGGCGGGAGAAAAGGGGAATGAAAGAGTGAAGGTGAGAAGAGAGTCTTGATTTTGTCAGTTTAACCATAAGAGGGTTGCTGGCAGATCTTGTGCGACCTGTAGGAATATTAGGGGGACAGAGCACAGAGAGAGCTGGGTGGGCAAGGCCGGAGAGGAAGCTTTGAAGGAGATACCAGATTTCTGAGGCCGGATTCAGAGCCTTAATGTGATGGAAATTACTCAGAAGGATTACGACAACATCTGTGTTTCCAATTGGAACCATCCCGAGTGACGATGTTTGGAGGGCGTGGAGGAGATGTACTAGGACATGAGTGTCAGCTTCTCATGGTTGCATTGATCCATTGGTGGACTGTTTCCAACATGGTGGACTTGATCACCTGCAGTGATGTACATATCCTTGTCATCTGGGAACTGTCCTTCTGTTATCTTTTTTGACAGGAATGATAACAGTTCCTTCTTGTTATCAACGTTCGCCAGAAACGTCTGCCAATTTCCTTGGATTTTGGCAGTACCAGATACGTGTTGTCAGGTGCCTGTTCCTCGTTTTTCCCTGGGTGCCTCCTTTGATTGTCAGTGCATGACACTTGTCCCAGACAATGTCTACTGTAATGAAATTGTGTCTAAGTTGAACCCAGGTGTTATGCTGCCTCTGTCCGCTGAGTGGCTGCTATAAGAATTCGGTCAGACAGCGCTCCAATCATTCCCTGTGACATTTATTCTGTGTGATGTAGTGCATACTTAGATGGTGCGTATTACTCTGTTCCAGGCTTGCTTGTTCTAATTGCAAATCCATTACTGACCCCTATGATTGCTGAATACTGATTATGCTGCTTGTTGGTTTTCTTACAGGCATTGCTAGAGCTCGATTCTGAATTAAACTCACTTTTCGAGACAATGTTGTAACTCTGATTCTTACAACAATTAATTCAGAATCCTCTCTTGTCTTGAACGGGATAATCATGACTCATAAGCTGATACAAGTTCCAATCTTTGGAGCGGATCCTCAGACACCAGACGCGTCTGCTCAGCTACTGCATTGGCTGAGACTACTGACCAGCTTCCTGGAAGCACAGGAGGGACTCACAGATGTAACTAAGCTTGCGGTGCTGAACTCCTGCGTGAATCATACAGTATACACGTACATATCCCAATGCGGTACGTACACCGCCGCCGTGGAGGAATTGCGACGAATATACATCAAGACTCGGAGCGTGGTCTAAACTCGATATCTGCTCGCATCTCGGCGACAAGATCCATCGGAGACCATCGACCACTTCGTTCAAGACCTTCGCCGATTAGTGAAGGACTGTACTACTGAAACACGGACACATGAACAAGTATGTGATGATTTAATGAGAGATTCTTTTGTTTCTGGGATTCATTCACCAATCATAAGACAGAGATTGCTTGAGGAAACGGATTTGATGCTGGACAAAGCTCATAAATTATCGCTTGTGTACTAAGAAGCTCAGGTTCAAGCCAAAGCGTATGACCGACCGTACGTTACTGCAGGATTGACCGGCACGACACGACTGGAGAGAGCTACCGTGGAGCAAACGGATGCTGCACTTCCGCCGGAAACGGGGACAACGGACACTCTCAAGGATCTCGACCCGAGTGTGACAGCCGCCACCGCTGCCGCTCCCTCAGCTGGAAGTAACGCTAAGTGCTTTTTCTGCGGGAACTGGAATCATTTAAGGTCAGTTTGTCCGGCAAAAGAAGCGACGTGTCATTTGTGTTCTCGAAAGGGACATTTTGTGAAGGTTTGTCGCGCGTCATGGGGCCGGCGAACTCGCTCGACTTTGTCTATGATTCTCTCTCCGCCTGAGAAACAATCGGCGCCTCACGCGGCCTTGATTGGGATCACCCCTCCACGCGGGCCCTGCGCTGCGTGCACGACCTTGATTAGGATCAACACGCCGACAAAACAAGTGGCGCCTCAGGCGGCTCGACCGTCCTTGACTGGAATTATTTCATCGCCCAGCCCACAATTGGCTTTGGCTTCACGATTGACGCTAGCTAGCGTCGGATCCACATGCGTGGCTCGAGCGCCCCCTATCGACGACTCGACGACTGCAGGGCCACCTGGCCTGTCCAGCGCTGTTATTCCACTCATGATTTAAGGGCAAAATGCAAATGCCGTAATCGACATGGGTTCTACGGATAGCTATGTCGATTTACGAATCGTTCGGAAGCATGACTGTCCGATTCTCGGGACAACACGCAGAATCTTCATGGCTTCCCAAGGACTATGGCTCCGTACCCAAGGGGAATGCTGACTGAAGCTTGTATTTAATGGCCGGATGTTTCCGGATGTGCATTTAATGGTCTTACCAGCATTATGTGCAGAGGTGTTGCTGGGACACGATTTTCTTCATCGGCATGGGCGTTTGGAAATGGAATTTGGTGGTGCTGATACTCTTGCTGTGTGTGCTCTTGCAGGGAAGGAAATCGAACCACTGTCACTGTTCCCCAATATGACTACTGACTGTACACCGGTTGCCGTTAAATCGCGACGCTATTCACGGGCTGACACGCAATTCATTGCTGAGGAGACTGTGCGGCTATTAAATGAGGGCATAATCAAACCTAGTCGATCGCCTTGGCGGGCCCAAGTTTTGGTGGTTCAGACCGAAACGCACCGCAAATGCATGGTAATCGACTATTCGCAGACGATTAATTGGTTTACCCAATTGGACGCCTACCCACTCCCGGGAATGGATTCTCTGGTTCGCCACGTGGCACAGTACTCGGTATACAGTACTTTAGATCTTCGCAGCGCATATCATCAGATTCCAATCTCTGAGGCAGATCGCATCTACACAGGGTTTGAATCTGGACAAAGGTTGTATCAGTTCACCGGTCTCCCTTTTGGGGGCACAAATGGGGTTCCTGCTTCCAAAGGGCCATGGACGACATCATTGCAAAAGAGAACTTAACCGATGTCTTCGTTTACCTGGATAATCTCACGGTTTGTGGGTACCACAAAGCACATCATGATGCCAACCTGAAGCGCTTCCTCGAGGTTGCGCACAAGTATCGACTGACTATGAACAAGGCTAAATGTCGCTATTCCACTCGAACGATAGATCTCCTGGGGTACACCGTGACCCACGGCACTATCACTCCAGACAAGGAGCGACTGCGACCCTTGCTCGACATGGCCCCGCCCCTCGATCGCGCTTCTTTGAAGCGTGTTCTCGGGCTTTTTGCTCATTATTCAAAGTAGATTCAAAATTTTTCTGAGAAGCTTCGTCCACTTGTGAATTGCAAAGCGTCCCCATGTGTCACGCTGCTAAGGCTGCTTTCCATGGCCTGAAGTGGGACATAGCTGGCGCCACTGTGTCGTCTATTGATGAAAACAAGTCCTTTGTTTTGGAGAGCGATGCGTCGGATCACGCGATAGCTGCGTGCACGCACGTGCACGATCCACGAGCACTCTCTCAAGAGGGGCGACCTGTGGCCTTCTTTTCAAGGACGCTCTCCCCCGTGGAACGAAGACAATCGTCTGTTGAGAAGGAAGCGTACGCCATCGTTGAGTCTATCAGGCATTGGCGGCCATATTTGCTTGGCAAATGTTTTGACATCATTCCTGATCAACAAAGTGTTGCGTTTATGTACGATACCCGCCATGCTCAGCGTATTAAGAACGAGAAAATCACTCGCTGGAGGATTGAGTTAGCCGATTTTTGCTACACTATCAGGTACCGCCCAGGGCGGGATAACCTCATAGCAGACACATTATCACGACCAGCGGTGTGTGCAAGTCTCACCACTTTTGAGGACCTGCGCGTTCTTCATGACACATTGTGCCATCCCGGCATGACGCGTTTAGCTCATTATGTACGTAGTCATAATTTTCCCTACTCTATTGCGGGAATTTGTCAGCTATGTCGCACTTGTTCCATTTGTGCTGAACTCAAACCTCGCTTCTACAACCCTCGGATGGGTTACGGTGGTCCAGGCTACTCGGCCGTGGGAGCGATTGGCCATGGACTTCAAAGGGCCCCTGCCGCCTTCGTGTCTACCATCTTGTCAGGGAATACCGGCTTCGGGTAGTTCTCGGTATCTTCTCACGATAGTTGATGAGTTCTCCAGATTTCCCTTTACTTTCCCGTGCGGTGATATGACCGCTGTCACGGTTATCTGGTGTCTGCGGGAATTGTTTTCTATGTTTGGGAATCCGGCCTATGTGCACACTGATCGTGGAGCGGTTTTCTTGTCCCAGGATGTGAGGGCATTCTTGCTCCAGCGTAATATTGATTCTAGCTATACTACTCCGTATAGGCCACAGGCGAACGGACAGGTGGAACGATTTAATGGCATTATATGGAAAGCCATTGCTCTGGCCCTTAAGTCCCACGGTCTAGGCTTCGACCGATGGACCTGGGTGGTTTGGGGCGCTTAGTTCGATCAGGACTTTGTTGTGTACTGCTACTAATCAGACTCCCCATGACCGTATGTTTCGTTTTTCACGTCGTTCTGTCGGTATCCGTCCTTTGCCGGGCTGGCTTGCTGAGCCCGGACTGGCTTTCCTTAAACGCGTGGTTCGCTCGAGTAAATACGACCCCCTCGTTGACAAGGTCCATATCCTCCAAGCCAACCCCGAGCACGCCCGAGTGCTGATGCCAAATGGAAGTGAGTCTACAGTCTCGGTGCGCCATCTTGCACCATGCAGGGACACTGTTGGGCCGGACTACGGCACGGTTAATCCGACAATGGAGAATCTACCGTCTACCCCACCACCACATGCGCCCGATCCGGATGGCTTTGTGGAGCCACCGCCGTCACCCGATTTAGGCGGTTACTCCGACGTGGGGGAAATCGGTCTTGCGGTTGAGGCTCCTGGCGCCTATCGGACGTGCGCCGGAAGAGAAATTCGCCGCCCCGACCGCTATGGTTGGACTGACTGACATGGACTGCTGCTAACTGATGTTTCTATGCTGCTATGACTTGCTAGCTTGGTTTCCGCCACTAGGGGTAGTGTAGTTTCAACGTCGGGGAGAATGTAATGAAATTCTGTCTAAGTTGAACCCAGGTGGTATGCTGCCTCTGTCCGCTGAGTGGCTGCTATAAGAATTCGGTCAGACAGCGCTCCGATCATTCCCTGTGACATTTATTCTGTGTGATGTAGTGCATACTTAGATGGTGCGTATTACTCTGTTCCAGGTTTGCTTGTTCTAATTGCAAATCCATTACTGACCCCTATGATTGCTGACCCCTATGATTGCTGAATACTGATTATGCTGCTTGTTGGTTTTCTTACAGGCATTGCTAGAGATCGATTCTGAATTAAACTCACTATTCGAGACAATGTTGTAACTCTGATTCTTACAACATCTACTGTTGTCGATCTTTTCAAGTCATGGTGAACTCTTGGGCAGAATACCTTGTCAAAATATGAATCAAAGGTGTTTCCTTGGACAGTTGTACCAGGAAGTGAGTGTATCAGTACTCCACCGTCAATAACAATGAAGTCGTAAACATCTGGCGCAACTAGCTCCTCGTCAACAGAAATGGCGCTACTTGTACTGGCTTCCACGATGTATACCAACAAATCTGAATTGGTACAAGAGTTGAGGGACCCTTCGGATGACAACGCAGGTGGGTATGGGGAAGATTCGTGACAAAAAAAAATCCTCCAAATTCCCCCCCCCAAATTTTTTTAATATGAGTGCTCGACACTCGAACCAAAATTGTTCTATGGGCCCTTACCTTCAAATTGGTATTGAAAACGAAACTTTTGCATCAATTTGAAATGACCGAGTGTCCGGGCACCCCACTAGTAGCCATTGTCTGCAGTGCACTGATCCGCAGAATGTTCCCATGAGTTTCATCCATATACTCGGTTGTATCAGCATAAGCACCATCCAACTGAGTTTCAACCGAATGCATGCATGCTAGCACGTCGACGGCTGCAAGCCACTGATTCGGTTTCTTGCATTAAGAGCACGTGGATCCAATTGCTGGACATTCCCAGTGATTCCATGCATGGTCAGGATCTTTACCACAGTGTTGACATCTGTCCTTGAGCCGTGGTCTCCTGCGTGCTGGCGGTAGTGGCGCTGGGTTCGATTGTGGTTGTGGCCTCGCTTGTTTGTAGTGTACAGCAGCTACACTTGTGTCCTCATCACGGATGATGCGAATTTGAGTCTTTGAAAGTTAAAATTGCTGACCCACTTGAAGAGCTTTGGCCAGTGTAAGTTCCTCACCTCTGTCCAGCAGCTGTTCCTGGACCTTCTCCTCATACACACCTTGGATGATCGCATCCACGAGCACATCTTCAGGTTGTGCATACTCAGTCCAAGAGAATAAGACGCAAGTCCTTAACACGGGTGTCAAACGATTCCTCGGAGCTTTGTTTCCTCTTGAACAGCCGATGCCTCGCGATGCGCTTGTTTTTTCGTGGACGAATATACAATTCAAATTTGTCCAAAACTTTGTTGGGATCATCCTTCTCACCTTCAATCCACTCAAAAGCCTTGTATATATCTCGTCCTTGTTCTCCGATCCATGTTCCAAGCCTGCCTTGCGTTTGTCTGGCAGATCGGCCAACGGACCCTCAAACACAAATCCAACGTGGTTTCGAAATCGAACAAATTCCTGATATAGCGAAGCTGAATCACAGTCAATCGTGGGGTACTCAACGTTAACGGATGCCATCGTTTATGTATCCCAGATACCAGATTCAGATGGGATGGATGGACGGAGTTATTGCAGATTATTTCTGACACCATGCAACATAAGCAGGACTCCAAAGTTAGGCCATCCGGTCTGCGCCGGAAGTCTGTTAATTTTTCTGGGTCCCTCGGGACAACCAACAACAACAACCAACAACAACAACCAAGTAGTTGCTTCTCCATTGCAGGCACTTCAAACATACATTACAACAACCTCACCCGGGGAACCGGGCGCCTTTTTTAAGGGTCATTTGGCATTATTTTGGGTCTTTTGGGTCTTTGGGATCTTTAAGGGTCATTTTGGTTTTTAAGGTTTTTGGGGTTTTTAAGGGTCTTCATGGTCTTGGGTGTTTTGGGTCTTGAAAGGTCTTCAAAGGCTTGAGGGGCTCAGTAGGCTAGTCTAAAGGGTCGAAAGGTATATTCCAATAGTACGTGATTAATAGACAGAATGCAACTGATGTTCAAGCAATACGTAACAAGAAAGAGCAATCACAGACTGCAGACCCTCACCGGGACATGTTTTCAGTGTTTTTTTTAAGGCTTTTGTGTCAAAACAAATACGGCGGCCGAACCACGTGACCGATAACGTCATCGTTTTTTTTTTTTCCCCACCAATTTATCCCTAGATGATGCTGAATAAATTTCATCTTGATTGGATGAAGTTTTGTACTCGTCGAATTATGACGTCACAATGGACGCACATATGACATCATCATTAGTATATGTTATTCCCCATGGAGAGTTCTTTACAATGAGTCATGTCTCAATTTTTTCTGTTCAGCACTTTCGGAGATATAGAGGTGCAAAGTTTTTCCGTTTTTCCAAGATGGCGGCTGAACAACGTGACCGAAAAAAACATCATAATTATTTTTAAAATAATTGTGGAATAGTTGTTGACCTCAAAAATAGTTGGTTGAATTCAGATACCTGATTTGCAAATCATCTGATTGACTTGAAAATTGAGGATTTTAGAAATTTGAAATGGTTGTTGACGTTTGGCCTATGTTGACCTTGTGACCTACGCTGATCTCAAAAATAGTTGGTGGTTGAATTAATTCAGTTACACCAGTGGTTCTCAAACTTTTTTGGACTACCGCCCCCTTCTGCCCTCTTGGACCGGCCCAATGCCCCCCATTGTCCTATCGTTCGTGGTCGGCCACCCAGAATTTATGTAGAGAGGAAGCAAAAATAACAGAAGCGAAATATTTTCGGAATAATATTTTACTTTATTTTTTATTTTATTTTGCACGACCTACAATGTTTCAGCAGAACAGGCCCAGGTGAGGCAAACTGGGAATCTGTTATCACAGGCCCAAATACCGTTAGTGTGAAGGGTGGGCCTGGTGACTCGTTGCGAGATTACGAACGCCTGGCTCCATCTCAGTGAGGTAGAGATGCAGATCGCCCCTCTCGGTAATGTCAAGGCGGTTTCGATACTTGGTCAGCAGCACCATCACGGCGCTGAACCCACTTTCAACGAGGTATGATGTGGGGAACGCCATCAGCAGCAGTTCTGCCTCTGTCCACATTGCGGGGTATTCGCCCCGCTCCAGAATCCAGAATTTGCTGTATTCATGCTGCGAGAATCTTGCCTTCGCCTCATCATCATTGTGGAGGTTGATAATTTCGTCCTGTAATTCGCGCTTCACATCTTGAATGTCACATTTGAATGGGTTGATCACCCATGCCGGCACCGACAGTTCTAGCATGTCTCGAAACGCTGCTCCACATCTCCACAAATCTTCTCAAGGTGATTGCAATAAACGAGCAGCTCTTCATCAGAAACAGCAGTTTCCTTTGCCAACCGGGGAAAGTGGTACATATCTCTGCGGCCGAGGGTTTCCCTGTGCAGAGTCGCCTTGGTTACGAACGCGCCAATCACTTTCTTTGCTTTAATCAGCGTCATATGGTCACCCTGGAGTTGTTTGTTGACATCATTCAGTATACTGAATATGTCCGTGAGGTAAGCCACATCATGCTCAATCGCATTCACTTTCTCCGATAGCTCCGTATCAATTTCCGACAGAAACTCGACCACTGTTGAGGAAACGGGTCAAACAAGCGCCTTTGGACAACCGTCGAACTTCGGTGTGCAACAGGATCCGCTCGAATGCCTCATCGTTCTCCTGGCAAAGCTGACGAAACAGCCGATCATGCAGAGACGACACCTTGATTTTATTCACTGCTTTGATTACTGTTTTGGAGTGATGTATGAAGTCTGGTGCTGAGAGCTTTTTCTACAAGATGCTGGCGGTACACGACACAGTGAATGGCGAACACGGACGGTACCTGGTTCTTCAGAAGCGCAATAAAACCACGCTGGCGACCAACCATCGCTGGTTCCTTGTCCGTCGCGCAAGCGAGAATGTTCTCCATCGGTATGTTCTTATCAGTAAAGTACTTCTCCAACGTTAGGAAGATGGAAGAACCCTTCGTATCGGTCTGGAGAGAGCGGGCAAACAACATTTCTTCCACCATTTCCTGATCACGGATGAAGCGAACGTAGCAGAGTAACAGAGCTTCACTGTCACGCAAAGTGGACTCATCCAGCTGGATGGCGAAGTGTGTGCTTCCCAGCTCACTACACAGCTTACCTTCTACATCTGATGATATTTCATCAATCCGCCTGGCCACGGAATCATTGCTGAGCGCAATCGACGAGAGAACTGGATTCGGATCCTGGCCCATAACGGTTTTTATCACTTCCCCAACAGCTGGTTTGATCAACTGTTCGCCGATTGAATACGGTTTTCCAGATCTGGCGACGAGCAATGACGGCTTATACGACGCTTCCAGTCCTTTATCCACGAGCTTTTGGCTGGCTTTGAACATCGTCGTTACCGTGGATCGCTTCTCAAATTTCTCTTTCAGCGATTGGAAATAGCTGACCTCTGCGCAAGCCTTGTCACTGTGCTTTTTACTTAGGTGCTCGCTCAGTCGAGACGGTTTCATTGCTTCATTGGACAGCGTGATACCACACAACAAACACATCGGTAACTGTTTGTTCGTCGGAGATGGAATGAATCCATACTTGATGTATTCAACGGAATACTGACGACACTTTTTCTTTGAGGCCGACATCTTGAAGCCGACCGGACGTGAAGCCTTTTTGAATAACGAAATCAACACGCCAAAATGTCGAAAGACTAACATCAGCGCTAACACTGACTGTTCATACCTTGCCCAATGTCTGTGCTGGCCAGGCCAGGCTGTAAAGTTGAACCAGCCACATTGAATAGTCCAGCATGAATAGAGTGTATTTTATCCCGCATAAAAAGATTCTTGCAAGCCGATTGGTTGAAATGGCACCACGTGACAAAAATTAGTGTTGTACTATTGGCCGCATTAGCGGCCAATAGTATTTCGCTGGTGTCATACACTATCATGTTTGTTGCGTGAGCATGTATGGACAAGAAAATCCTACACGACACGAAAAAATCCTACATGAAAAACCTACACGACATCAGCGAATATGTGATCATAAAAACCATGCGAAGGGGGAAAGAAGGTGGTCGTTGATTGGATGGCCAATTTGCCGAATGGCGCCGGGTAACCTGTTCAGACTGCAGGAATCCCAATGAGCGCTCCAATCGCCGCTGCTCCTCTAAATCGCCAGTGCCCCCCAAGTCATTGCCATCGCCCCCTTACCGCCAGTGGACTCTCGAGCGCCCCCCTGAATGTTCCCAGCGCCCACTGGGGGGCGGTAGGGACCACTTTGAGAACCTATAAGTTAGACGATATGAAAATCATATTCAAATTTCAAGTCAATCGGATAAAAATTGAGGATTTTAGAAATTCGAAAAAACTGGTTGACCTTTGGCCTATGTTGACCTTTTGGCCTATGTTGACATCAAAAATAGTTGGTGGTTGGTTTCAGTAAGCTGTTATGCAAATCCTATTCAGATTTCAAGTCAATCGGATGAAAATTGAGGATTTTAGAAATTTGAAAAAAAGTGGTTGACCTTTGGCCTATGTTGACCTTTTGACTTCAAAAATATATAGGAATTTATCAGACCACGAACTCTACCATTTGGTGAAGTTTCGTGAAGATTGGTTAAAAACTGTAACCTGCAGGCAAGTATAAGTGAGCGGACAGACAAACAAACACACAAACACACACACAAACCGGAGTGATCAATATACTTGAAAAAAAAAAAAATTTGCCAAGAAGCAAACACAAACGGACTCAAATGCAATGCCCTCTTCCTCTGGCGAGGGTAATTAAGAGACGTACGTAATTAAGAGACAGGATGCATCCGACGTTCAAGCAATACGTAATTAATAGATATACTGTATAGTCAAACGCCTCTTCGACGGATACAATAAAGTGGCATATATAGAGTTTCGTATATCTCGAGTAGCATTTAATGAGTAAAATGGACTGGGTGATTCGGTTAGAGTGGGTTTTTGAGTGATACAATTGGGGAAAAAGTGATGATATAAACTGAGTTCGTGAAAACAACAACAACAACAGATGCGAGAAGCAAATGACCACGTGATGCATCGGATGTCCTTTTGGATGCGGATCCGTGGTGGATCGTGAGTGTGGATTTGATTGTAATTACCGTACAGAACACACTCGCATGTTGAGTGTGTTGTGCGCTCTGCACTTCCTGTTCAACAGGACCAGGAGAAACGAAGGGATTTTAAAGGAACGGCCCGGCCATGCACCTGGACCGCAGGAAGAAGAGGCCGACGTGTTGATCGCGCGGCGGTCTCTACCTGAGCTGTCCCAATACGCGGTCCAGGTACTAGACCTGAGCTCCCAGTACGGAGGGGACGACTCGATCTCGTACACGATGCACAACCTGGCGGGTCCACCGAACATCTATCCTCTCGCCGGGGACTTCACGCACGCGGCCCTGCTGCGAACCTACGGCACCTGGTGGGACCACCTGGCCCGCTGGACACCTGAACGTTGTCCCAAGAATCCCGACTGGTTTCAAAGCCGAGACTTCGTGGAGTTGCTTTTTGACGAGCCGGTCTTCCCTACCGGGGTCTCGGTCTTGGAGACCGACCACCCTGGATATGTGGTTCGCATTCTGGCCAGGTCCTGGGATGAAGGTGAACAGTCTGGCGTGCACATGGACAGGTAACTATCGACTACCGACGAACAACTAACGAACAACTACCAACTTACAGCTACCGACGAACTAACAAACAACTAGAACTATGACTACGACTACGACTAACAACTACAGATTAACAACTACCTAACAACTGCCGACTAACAACTACCTACTAACAACTACCAACTACCGACTAGCAACTGCCGACTAACAACCACCGACTAGCAACTAACAACTTACAGATACCGACGAACTAACTAACAAACAACTACCGATTAACTACCTACTAACGACTGCCGACTAGCAACTACCGACTAACAACTATCGACTAACTACTACCGACTACCTATTAACAACTACCGTCTAACAACCACCGACTAGCAACTGCCGACTAGCAACTACCTACTAACAACTACCAACTACCAACTACCGACTAGCAACTGCCGACTAACAACCACCGACTAGCAACTAACAACTTACAGATACCGACGAACTAACTAACAAACAACTACCGATTAACTACCTACTAACGATTGCCGACTAGCAACTACCGACTAACAACTATCGACTAACTACTACCGACTACCTATTAACAACTACCGTCTAACAACCACCGACTAGCAACTAACTAACAAACTACGACTAACAACTACCGACTACAGATTAACAACTACCTACTAACAACTGCCGACTGGCAACTACCGAATAGCAACTACCGACTAACTACTACCGACTAGCAACTACCTATTAACAACTACCGTCTAACAACCAGCTAACTAACTACCAGCCAGAACTAACTACCAACTAACAATGAACTAACAAACTACGACTAAAGATTAACAACTACCTACTAACAACTACCGACTAACATAACAACCACCGACTAGCAACTACTGACTACAGACTAACAACTACCTACTAACAACCACTGACTAGCGACCACCGACTAACAACTACTGACTAGCAACTACCGACTAACAACTACTGACTAACTAACAAACAACTAGAACTATGACTACGACAAACAACTACCAACTACAGATTAACAACTACAGATTAACAACTACCGACTAACAACTACCGACTAACAACTACCGACTACAGACTAACAACTATCGACGAGCAACTACCGACTAACAACCACCGACTAGCAACTACCTACTAGCAACTAACAACTTGCAGATACCGACGAACTAACAAACAATTACAACTACGACGACTAACAACTACCGACTACAGATTAACAACTGCCGACTAGCAACTACCGACTAACAACTACCTACTAACAACTACCGACGAACAACTACCGACGAGCAACTACTGACTAACAACCACCGACTAGCAGCTACCTACTAGCAACTAACAACCACCAAAGAACTAACTAACAAACAACTACAACTACGACTACCGACTAACAACTACCTATCAACCATCGACTCACAATTACCGACTAACGACCACCAACTTACAGCTACCGACGAACTAACTAACAAACAATTACAACTACCGCCAAAGGGCCAACATAGGCCAAAGGTCAACAACGATTTCATATTTCTAAAATCCTCAATTTTCATCCGATTGACTTGAAATTTGAAGATGATTTACATATCAGCGAACTGAAATGTACCACAAATTATTCGTGAGGTCAAAAGGATGCTCTACCGAGTGCCATTCTGCTTTGTTCTGCTTTGCCAAGTGTTGCTCTTTGAGTGATTTTTCATCTGTTTGTTTGTTTCTCACAGACCTACAGGTCACAATTCTTAACCGATCGTCACAAAACGTCATCAAGTTGTAGAGGTCGTAACAACTGAGAAGCCTATTGATGTTGAGGTCGAAGGTCATCTGGAGGTCAAATTTCTAAAATCGCCATTTTCATCCCATTGAAAATTGAACAGCATTTGCACATTGCATCATTAAATTGGGAACCTAGCTCTTTTTGAGGTCAAAAGGTCAAAGGTCAACTCAAGGTCAGTTCCAAAATCATCAACTTTCATCTTTAAAAAACGTCAATTTTCATCCGATTGACTGAAAAATAGAACATAATTTGCATACGAGTCACTAAATAGGGAAAGCAACTTTTTGAGGTCAAAAGGTCAAAGGTCAACTCAAGGTGAAACTTCTAAAATCATCAATTTTCATTTGAAAAATTGTCAGTTTTCATCCTATTAACCCAAGCTTTGATCGAGATCATCAATTTTATTCTGGATGAAATGGCATACTTTTTTTATGGGGGTGGGGGGGGGTAGATTTTGCAAGTATCGTGCTCTGCATGATGGCTTCTTGTTTATTTGTTAATTTATTTGATAACACTGGTCAACAGCCAAATTGGTTCTGACTTATTTTCAACTGTTTCTAACTAATTTGGTGCCCACAAATCCGAATCTGACCTTAAAATTTCGCTATCACATAACCTTGACATAGTACATCACAAGTGTGGAAAAAAAATCTTTAGAGCATGCGAATTTCTTGATTAAGTCTCAATAAGTCTATTTATTGTCACAAAAAATAACATGAACTTAAAGTTTTTATTTACGTAAAATGTGAATCACGTAAAAAAAAATGTGAATCTCCAAAAAAATAATATGAACTTTATAAAATATCACAAAAAATAATATGAACTTTAAGTTTTTATTTACATCACATAAAAAAAATGTAAATTTCCAAAAATAATATGAACTTTATAAAATATCACAAAAAAAATAATATGAACTTTAAGTTTTTATTTACATCACATAAAAAAATGTGAAAAAAAAACAAAAAAAAAAAACGAGTTTCACACAAAACGATTCACATAAAAAAATGTGAATCTCCAAAAATAATATGAACTTTATAAAATATCACAAAAAATAACATGAACTTAAAGTTTTTATTTACATCACGTAAAAAAATGTGAATCTCCAAAAATAATATGAACTTTATCAAATATCACAAAAAATAATATGAACTTAAAGTTTTTATTTACATCACGTAAAAAAATGTGAATCTCCAAAAATAATATGAACTTTATAAAATATCACAAAAAATAATATGAACTTAAAGTTTTTATTTACATCACATAAAAAAATGTGAATCTCCAAAAATAATATGAATTTTATAAAATATCAAAAAATAATATGAACTTAAAGTTTTTATTTACATCACATTAAAAGTGCTTCTGAACTTTACTTTTGCGTTTGTAGGAGCAATAACTTTCACGCTGTAAAGTCCAACAGTAGTCGCCCATCATGTTTGGACTGAATCGGCCTTGATATCGAGTCTCCATGATGGCAATTTCCTGGTGAAACCTTTCTCCGTGTTCATCACTGACATCGCCAAGATTTTGTGGAAAGAAGTCCAGATGAGAATGGAAGAAATGTATATTGAGTGACATTGGAGCACCGAGCGCCTGGTAACTCTTCAACATCTTGTCCACAAGCTCTTCATAATTTGGTGCTCGAAAATTTCCAAGGTAATTGTTAGCAAGAGCCACAAAGCTATCCCAAGCAATGCTTCCCAGCTCAGATAGTCTCGTTACAAAGTCCTGATTAGTGAGTACAAGACGAATTTGAGGACCATTGTCTTTACTTTGGCCTCAGATACAATGCCTTGGAACTTCATTCGCAAGTAGTGGAAGCCAGCACCCTCTTGATCCATGGCCTTCACAAAGTTCTTCATCAAACCAAGTTTCAAATTAAGTGGTGGTAAGAATACCTTTTCAGGGTCGAGAGGTTTGTGAATTTCAAATGAAGTGGTATTCCGAAGGTTTACTGGTTCTCAAAAACTGGAAAATTGGATATCATTATCGAAATCTACAGGTTCATGTTGGTTAGAATCACCTCAAAATATACTAGAACCATAAAACTTTAAAAATGTTGTTGACCAGTGTCATGGATATGATGCCTTTTTTTACACATCCGTTTGCATCAAATTGGAGATTTTGCACGACATTAGCCACACCCAAATACACAATGTCTACTACATAGTGAAAGCAAACCGACTCTCCTCAAAAGGTTTACTTTGGTGATGTACGATTCAGATGGCGGACGCTGTGGTCCGGCCCTGTGGAGACGGACCTTCCACCGAACGACCCTCGTAAGCTTTGCCCTTCGATCCACCCACCGGGGTTTGCAACCAACCTCCTGCGTCTGGAGTTCAATTGCTCCATGAGCGTTTACTACATGGAACTGGATGCTGTCATTCTGCACGGTGTCCCGGTGGACATTCGCCAACCAAAGAGGAGGAAGAGTAGGGAAGAGCTAGATGATTCAGAAAGACTTCAGAAGAAACAAAATGGGTTTGAAAGAAGCAGGAGAAACGAAGAGGAAGGGAAGCTTTATAACTTCACAAAAAATGGATATTTTGACCTTTTACCTTACGAGGTAAGTCTGTGAAAACGTACTCGCCAACTTTTGTTGTTCTTCTTATTTTGTGCTTGGTTTTTCAGGTCACATGATCACATTGTTTTACTTCATAATGGTTACAGACGATAGTGTACACATTGAAATAGCTACCCAGGTGTGTTTGTGTTTGGAAGTCAAAGGTGGCTTAACTAGGGGTTACCTTGTTGTTTTTAAGAGTTACTTCCGGTTTCATCATGTGATATACATCTTTGGCTATGTGGACAGTGGTAGATAGTCAGGTTGATGCACTGATCACTAAATTGATTTGTTTTGCTGCCTTTATTTCTACAGCTTATCGAAATTATTTTATCGTTCCTGACGCTCCCCGAGCTGTGCCGCCTCGCCCAATGCAGCAGAACCCTGCGCGACTACTGCTACGACCCTTTCATGTACAAACACCTGGACCTCAAACCTTTCTGGCCATCACTGTGCGAGGAGGACCTGCTCGCTTTGAAGCCTCGTCTAACCCACACGCGCTCCCTCGGTCTCTCGTGGACCGGAAACAAAGGAAGCTTCAGTCCTACGGTCCTTGATAAGTGAGTAATTGAATGCAAACTTGGTAATTGATGGCCTGTTTCATTCTTTTCTGTTTCATTCTTTGCTGTTTCATTCATTGCTGTTTCATTCTGATCATGACTCTTAGTAGGTCATAATTGCATTCTTAGTCGACATAATTAATTGTTTTTACAGGATCTAAATTTTACTTATAACTCTTTATCCTGGTTTTCCCAATCAAAAGTAGTTTTTCAGTGTTTCCAATGATGAAGTCACAGAATTCCGGGTGTTGGGCACCATTTTGTTACAGGGTTTGAATTTTATTAGTTTTTATCATTATTTATTTAATTACTTTATGATTTGATTTATATTTGCTGCTGTTTTATTTTATTAATTTTTGTATGGCTCTTCTGTCCCTTCATATCCTACACCATGTCATCACCAGTCCTTGACAGGTGGCTCTTCTGACGTCGTCATGTCACACGGCAGTTGTAATTGAAGGCTATAAAAGGTCTAAATGGTGAAGGGATCTAAAGTCACGAAAGGGTCCCAACGGTAATGGGTTTTTTAAAGGGGTTTTATGGTCTTATGGGTCTTAGCGATATTCAGGGTTGTATAGTCTTCGGGTTATAAAGGGTGTTTAGGGTCTAAGAGGTCTCAGCAGTCCAAAGGGGGCAAAAGGTAAAATCCAAATTTCTTGAGTATATAGCAATAATAACAAATTTGATTGCACTGTTCCAATACTAATCGAGGCTGTACAATGTATGACTCCGATTTTCGCGTTGAGGTGTCTCCGTACAGTGTCATTGGCCTGCAGACCCAACTCACGCATGGTCACCTCACCCTACAGGTACTGTCCAATGTCAAGTCGCGTTGTGTTGTACTCGCCCGATGTCCTTGCCGTGTTGATCTGTTGTGTCGATCCGTTCACGTCGTCCTCGATTATCCAAATTGAGGGTGTCTCGTAACGCTGCTCCTTGCAGGACGATTGTACAGCTCAAAGGACTTCTTCCTGGCACACACCCGTCATGTTACCTTTTCAACATGACCATAATAGGCTCCACAGATCCACAAACAACTCTGAATAATGAAACTTGGTTCCCTTGTCCATTGTCCAACTTCATGAGTTCATTCAAGCATGGAGATGGTCGGTTCACATTCCTTACTCTGATACCACCTCTCTCGAGCTTACGTAGCACCACAGAACGATCATGGACCTTCTAGCACAGGGGTTCTTAACCTTTTTCCCTGTCAAGACCCCCAACGGATTGCCCACGATGTCCCCATAGCCCCTTCGCCAGACTGTTGACTGCCCAAGGCGCACCGAAGGTGCGCATAGCTAGGGGGGGACTGGGGGCATGTCACCCTATAATTTTTTGGATTTCTCGGTGCTCTGTGGTGCATTCTGAGGGGTGTTTTTACTTTAATTGCCTATTTTTCTGGATGAAAATTTGGCCAAGTTTGGGGATCCGCGCCTGATTACCAGTCCCATTAGGTTCCAGTGTGACTTCAAAATATCTCAATAGCTTAGTTTTACATATGGATAATTAGGAACAGAACAGGAAAGAAAATCATTAGGATTTAATCCCTATTTATTTATTTATTTATTTGCTTGTTAAGAAAGAAAGAAAACAAACTAAACTAAACTAAAACATGCAAGTTTTATGCAAGCCGTTTTACTAATCTAGTGAGATTGGTGCTGCTGTTTTCGTGCAATCAGAATATGGAATCGGGGCACAGTTCGTGACAACGCCACTCGCATGTCATCGGACACATCAAGTCGATTTCTCCACTTTTATTTCAGGTTCAATAATGCAGAGAAACCTGTTTCACAGAGATACGTAGTTGTGAAGGGAACCAACACATTCATTGCCCTCTTCGCCAAGCTAGGGTAAGCTGCTATCTGCTCACACCAAAACTGCTTAAAATCCAGCCCAGCCTTTCTGAAATCGGCTGTCTTTCTTTGATCTTCTTGGAACTCGATCAAATCATCCTTCACTAAATCGTTGTCACTCATCGTAGAAATATCAAACGAGAAAGGGTTCTGGATCCAAACGGATTCCGTGCTAAGATCATCAATATCTGAGAAGTAACCCTCAAAATTGGTACTTAAGACTTTCAAATGGTCCTTGACTTCTTGAAGTATTTCCCCAGGCAATGCCTTTTCATCTTCTCCATTAGGAAGGATATCGCCAAGAATTGGAAAGTTCGCCATGTTTCCGCTTTCAACACGGCGACTTCAAATAGGTAATTTCTTCGTGAATGCCACTAACTTTCCCCCGGCTTGAATAATGTCCACATCCCTTCCCTGCATCGACATGTTCAAGTCATTGAGGTGACCGAAAATATCGGCCAAATATCCCAGGCTAACAATAAAATGCTCATCTTCAAAACTGTTCGCGAGAGGGGATTGTTGATGTCTGAGGAATTCAAGAATTTCTTCCCGAAGTTCCACTACACGTGCGAAAACACGACCACGAGATAGCCAACGTACCTCTGTGTGGTACAGTAAACACACAATGTTCCGCCCCAATCTCATCACAGAATTTTTGAAATAGCCGATGATTTAATGCCCGTCCATGAATAAAGTTGACTGTCTGCACGACTATTACCATTTATTATATATTTAAAGTTGATATTTCATTGAATTTATTATTATGATTTATTACGATTCCCATACCCCCCCCAGATTTTGGTCCCCATACCCCCAAGGGGTATGGATACCCCAGGTTAAGAACCCCAGTTCTGGCACATGGGATTGTAAGCGGTACTGAACCTTCCATTTTAGACACAGCGAGAATCTTCCGGCACTTTCCATCAAGCAATTTGCAAAATAATACTTCCCACTACGCAGTGAAAATCAGCTCATTGCATCAATTGTATAATTCGTGGTTTTTCACATATTCGTGTAACATCAAATTTGTATCATGTCATTTTAATCCTTCATTTTGATGCGTTTACCAATGTCCATCTCCAAATACAGTAACCTGTGCATACAGGCCATAAGAGCTGGCACCATGCTTTGTTTTTTGGGT
Organism: Myxine glutinosa; assembly: GCF_964187855.1. Lineage (NCBI taxonomy): Eukaryota > Metazoa > Chordata > Myxini > Myxiniformes > Myxinidae > Myxine > Myxine glutinosa. The sequence goes on along the minus strand of NC_136265.1, from coordinate 112,140,340 downwards.
TATGCAGGTGAATTCGGGAATTTGTATGGGTAACGGGAAAGAGTTGCCATGAGAGCCAAGCACGTGGACCGGGTGGAAAGAGTTAAAAATGTGGTTTTGTGTGAATAAAGGATTGTTTTGTTTTGGTTATTGTGATTAGTTGCTTGTATGCAGACCATGGCAGGTAGGAACATCACTTTTCGTGTGTACTGCAGGTGTAGGGAAAATGAATGGCAGCTGGGGGGAGGGATCATTGTGTGTAAGGTTTGTGGGTGGGGAATGGGTGCGTGGCCGTGAGTGGACCAGGCTCTCAGGGAGAGCGAGGAATGTGGAGCTCTACCATGACCTGCCCCTGGTGGCCCAGCAAGTGACTGGGTATGGGAAACCCACCGGGAAAGGGTCAGCTACGGGGCGGAGGAACAATGGAAGGCTACGTGTGGACAAATTGGAAGGCCAATGAGTGACCCACTCCAGCAGGGTTGTGCACCAAAGGGAGTCGTTGTGCTGCTTGGGGGTGGGAGGGAGGGGCGAGGGTAGGGAGTTAAGGATGTCCCTCAAGGTGGGACTTTGTTGTGTTGCAGGCATGTACACTGCTACACCGCCACAGTGTAGGACCTTTCCTCTGTCGAGTTGAGGCCATACCTGCAGGTAATAGAGATGCCATGGCCTCACAGCGAATACTGGTGGTTTTGGTAATGGTTGTTGTTGTTGTTGTTGTATATAAGGGAATGTTTCACTTGGTCCTGTGTGACTTGATATGTGCTATGGAAGGTGCTGAAATTGGGTATTTGGGCTCCGCAGACAGCTGGAGCAGTTGACATCCACTAGTGGACGTGATCAATTAGATGGGGGTGTGAATTGGTTGAGTGAAAGAATGGATAAGGTAGGCCTGTTGTTTGTGTGCTTTTTGCCATCTTCTGTCCCTGCCATAGGAACACGTGAAGAACACTAGAAGTTTGAGGATTGGAAATTGATGAATAACTTTTTTTGTACATAATTAATCGTGATTGGTGTGCATTTTATCGAAACCAAGGGGTAGAGCGATGAGAAGAATAGGTAAGGTTAGCTGTGGTTCACCTCCATTAGCCCTCTAATTTACTGGGTAAGCTAATTAGGTGTGTAACAGTAAGAGCTAAGCCTGGCATCTTGAGTTAACGACGGAGAACCTTGGCGGCAGCCTACGGTTCCAGAGAGGGGGGATGTTATGTGGAAGGGGGAAGGGGAAAGAGGGAGGGGGGGGGGGGATAGGGGGCGGAGTCCATAACTAGACTACGGTAAGTGTAGTATGGTCTGTGTATTTCGAGTAGGTTGGATTGCCATGTAACAGGGACCTGGCCGAGTGCATAGTTTGTTACACATGATGCTGAGACAGTGTATGTAATTTATAGACCAGGTAGACATTAATTTTGCATGAGCAAACACCTTTGTGGGTGGGGACGTTTGTGGGTGGGGCTAGTCTCTGAAATCAGACAATCATCCAGTTGACGGGATGATTGACATTGGGAGGAAAATGAGGAAGTGTTGTTTGTTGGTTTTAACATTCCGAGTTGCATCCACAGCTAATTAGTGATAAGTTTTTCCTTTCGATTATCTAATAATTCTCATTTGTTGGAATGTGATTTTGTTTCTTCTTTTAAAAATGTCCTTTCATCAACTTATTTCCACAACATAGAGGGTGTAGCATATCGACCAAAGATTTTCACTGACGTTGGGTCTTCAAAAGAGGTCTTTATCTCCCAGTAGTCAGGGCCCTTAGGGATATTTTGGTTCAAATTCTTCCAAAAGCATCAAATTTGGCGCAGATGTTGCCCATGCCATACTCTTTCGATTTTTGACGGGCGCCAAGGGCGGTATGATCCGGGGACCATACCGGTCCATCCCGACATGTCACCTGACCTATGACGTCATAATTAGGATATGCATCCAATCACATGGCGTACTATAAGTGGTCAAAGTTCAAAATGAATCGATCGAAAAATGAAGGCAGGGATCCATTTTTAAGGTTTTCATAAAATCCAATATGGCCGCCAGGTCACATGACCTATGACGTCATATTTATGACATGTATACAATCATGTATACATGAACCCGGATCATGATCGCACAAAAATTAAACACAAGGATATGGCATACAGTTCATAAAACATCAAAATCCGTACCTTTGTAATTAGACTGATGAACTGCATATGCCTGAAAATTAGGAAATAGACATGTAAATATTTCCTCTAATTGTCAAAAATAAGGTCAGAGTTCGATTAACCAACCCAGAAACATAAAATTGTGAACCTCGCGTAAATCTTGACAAAAAAACTCAAAAACCGACGTGTTTGACTCAAAAATGACCTTTAAGATGACCTTGACCTCGAATCATCAAAATAACATCATAATTGGATTCCTCGACCTCGAAAACCCCTGAAAAGTGGTATCGTACATGATCCCAACCTTTTTGGTTATTTAACTGATTTTCCTCTAATCCGGGTGGCGGCCATTTAGTATTTCGCCAATATGGGGGCCCCGGGGGGGGGGGGCGCCCGTCTTTGCGCCCGTCAAAAATCGAAAGAGTATGGCATGGGCAACATCTGGGCCAAATTTGGTGCTTTTGGAAGAATTTGAACCAAACGGCCCCAAAATATCCATAAGGGCCCTGACTACAGAGAGTTTGGGGCAGCTTTCATCCTTGCAGAGGCCACAATGCCGTGAACCAAATGTGGGTCGATGTAAGTTGGTTTCTAAGTTTGTCTCGTCTCTCAAAGCTTTGTTTAAAACGCTATTCCAATGTCTTCCTACATACCTTTTCAGTTTCCTGGGTGGGTGGTCTGAGCACCTACTGCAGTTGGAGCTGGCAAACTGCCATTGGATCACAAACGAATCCTTGGAAACTGTAACCATGCTCTGCCCAAACCTTCAGGACTTGGACCTGTCTTCATGTGACCAAATACCACCCGGAGAATTCAAGCGGCTATCGTCGTTGCAGAGGCTCCGGCGCCTCGTTCTCTACCGAACGCGGATCAATGTAAGCCGTTTCCATTCGGTCGTTTGTCGTGTTCCTTTTACTCTCTTGCAGCTTTGTCTTTTATAAAGCTATTGAAATGCAAGGAACATTTTAAGCAGGAATTTCGTACTCCTTCCCTTTATCGTATATTCCCCCTTTACTTTTCTTGCAAATCCCATTGAACGAGGCATGATCCGCGTGGTATTGGAAGTTCCCTTGGTTAATCTATGTGGTCTACTGCCTGTGACCTTTGAATCCACATACGATTGCAAAGGAGATTTCTAGCGTTGAATTCGGGAACAATCTACTGAAGTGAATCTTTTCTCTTTCGTGCTCCATGGATGGGAAGGGGATTATTTTACCAGTGTTAAAGGATGACATCGCACTCCCATGTTGCTTCAGACCGAGAGCCTCCTGTCCATCATTTCCAAGTGCACGCAGTTGAGGCATCTCAACCTCGGAGGCTGTTTGGAGGTATGTGCACCACTTTGTGCCACCACAGAGGTGTTTTCCAGACAATTGATAGACCTCTATAATTGTGAAGACAAACTGATTTTCTTCCACCTTGGGACGAGTTCCTCTGATTTGTTTGGTATTTTGATGCCTTGGCACATAAATATAAACGGTCATCGTTGATACACGAAAATGTGTGTGATGATCAGTCACGATGAGCTACGGGCGCTGCATCTAATCCTTCATTGCAATTCATGTCGTACGACGTCACTTTTTAACCCTAATCGCTGCAAAAATAAAGGAAACCAGAGGATGTCAATGGCGTCCCATCGCAAATCCTGACACTTACCACCAAGAGCATAGGTTCCACCAGGAATGACGCAATACCAAGTTTTGAGTTAGATTTTTTTTTTCCCGTTGTGACCTCTGGCCCAAAGTCCTGGAACATAAACAGGGGGAGGGGGTGGGGGGAGAGGGGGGCAGAAATCCAAAAAATGTTTGCATATTTCCTCCGTACCCCAAATGTTGATTTGCATATCCAAAGTTTAATTTCAAATGTTTTAAAAAGTGCACCAAGATGCATTTTTGGTGTTTGACCTTTTTACTCTGCCCCGGGCGGTGTGGCCAAACGTGGCACTGATCTTGCACCTTCGTGCCGTGTGGTGATCACAAGTACCAAGCTTGGTGAATTTGTGCCCAACCGTTTTGGAGGAGATACCGTGGCGGACGGATGGAGCAGATGACAATTATGTGGCGGTTTTTGTTTTTCAAAAAGCGTGTGGATAATGAAGGAATGGAATTTTCATCAAAGCTCGTACCTGTAACGAGAGAGGAGACGAGTACTGTGTGTTTGTCAGAAAGTGCCGCTGAGGACATCTTTGTTGCACATATTCCTCATCAGCCTTACCTTCCGACCTTAGGTGAAAGAACCTGACGTGGTCTTAGTCGTTCTGGCCTCAAACTGCCAACAGCTTCGCTCGCTCGATATGTGGAGATCCAGTGAGCTGACGGAGATTGGATTGGCACACCTGGCATCCCGGTGTAAGAATATTGAGGTAAATGGCCTGACAGAAACATGGACACGATGCTTTTGAAGGTTTCTGTTATTGATTGAGGTGAAAGTGGTGTATTTGGGACAAAGAAAATGAAAGTTTAACACAAAATGATGTAGATCGTTAATTCTCACGTGGAATGTAATTTGTACAACAAGGTGACTTTGCAGTTAAAAGCTTTTGTAGTTTTTCTTTTCTCCATTGAAATTGGAACAAAGTTGTCGGGCTAAACCTCGTGATGTGCAGAATGTGCAGCAATTGCTAATTGTGTTCGACAATATTCACAGCATTTTCATTGGGCCTTGTGACGTACCACTGTGACGTAACGCTGCGACAGCTTGAGTAGTGTGCTAAGACAGACGGCCATAGTCTCATTTTGAGCCTGCTAGTTGAGGTGCGCTGCAAGGCCTACAGGCTCGACTAGTTTCTGAATGACCATAGGTGTACTTCGACAAAGTTGCCTCGTGTAACCATAACCATAACATGTTGTCCAATTTCACCATAAATTGATATTGCACATTGAACAAGCGTTACGCCTACGTCCCCCGTCGGGGAAGTGATGAGTTGACAAAGTGGAAGACGCAGAAAACATGCTATGACATGATATTTCGCTCACAAGGTTCAGACATACATGGAGGCGGCCATCTTGGATTTTGACGTGGCGACCCAATTTTCAATAGCGTTCTTCCTTATGCCTAGATACACACACACACCAAATTAGAAGTTGGAACTTTGCTTATTTTTCAAGATATTCCGCTCACAAGGTTCAGACATACATGGCGACGGTCATCTTGGATTTTGACGTGGCGACCCAATTTTCAATAGGGTTCTTCCTCATGCCTAGATACACCCACACACCAGATTAGAAGTTAGTAGATCGTTTATTTTTCAAGATATTCCGCTCACAAGGTTCAGACATACATGGCGACGGTCATCTTGGATTTTGACGTGGCGACCCAATTTTCAATAGCGTTCTTCCTTATGCCTAGATACACACACACACCAAATTAGAAGTTGGAACTTCGCTTATTTTTCAAGATATTCCGCTCACAAGGTTCAGACATACATGGCGACGGTCATCTTGGATTTTGACGTGGCGACCCAATTTTCAATAGGGTTCTTCCTTATGCCTAGATACACCCACACACCAGATTAGAAGTTGGTACTTCGCTTATTTTTCAAGATATTTCGCTCACAAGGTTCAGACACATATATGGTGGCGGCCATCTTGCATTTTGACGTGGTGACCCAATTTTCAATAGCGTTCTTCCTTATGCCTAGATACACACACACACCAGATTAGAAGTTGGTACTTCGCTTATTTTTCAAGATATTTCGCTCACAAGGTTCAGACATATATATGGTGGCGGCCATCTTGCATTTTGACGTGGTGACCCAATTTTCAATAGCGTTCTTCCTTGTGCCTAGGTACACCCACACACCAGATTAGAAGTTGGTACTTCGCTTATTTTTCAAGATATTCTGCTCACAAGGTTCAGACATACATGGCATCAGACATACATGGCGGCGGCCATCTTGGATTTTGACGTGGGTTGCACCCACACACCAAATTCGAATGCGGTCCTTTACTTACGCACGCACGCACGGACGGACGGACACACGGACGGAGGGGAAAACCATAGTCCCCTTTCGCTCCGCGGTGCGATGGGGGACAACAAGATATGCGTCCAAGTTAGCCATGCATGTTCCCGAGTGTATGTTTGTCCACACATAGATCTCCTGTAATGGATATCATTCGTCCTGTATACCCAGCACACGTTCATCCTGTATACGCAGCGCACGTTCGTCCTGTATACCCAGCGCACGTTCGTCCTGTATACCCAGGGCACGTTCGTCCAGTATACCCAGCGCACGTTCGTCCAGTATACCCAGCGCACGTTCGTCCAGTATACCCAGCGCACGTTCGTCCTGTATACCCAGCGCACGTTCGTCATGTATACCCAGCGCACGTTCGTCCTGTATACCCAGCGCACGTTCGTCCTGTATACCCAGCGCACGTTCTTCCTGTATACCCAGCGCACGTTCATCCTGTATATCCAGCGCACGTTCGTCCTGTATATCCAGCGCACGTTCGTCCTGTATACCCAGCGCACGTTCGTCCTGTATACCCAGCGCACGTTCGTCCTGTATACCCAGCGCACGTTCGTCCTGTATACCCAGCGCACGTTCGTCCTGTATACCCAGTGCACGTTCATCCTGTACACCCAACGTGGCCAGGCCTGACATTGGCCAAGTTAGGGCAGGAATTTGTAAATTGTTCATGGTGCCGGCGATACTCACCTACTCTTTGCGAAGGACACCATGGGATCTTTAACGTCCACCAACCCATGCTAGCAGACGGGACCCCCAGTTTAATGTCCACCAACCCATGCTGGCAGACGGGACCCCCAGTTTAACGTCCACCAACCCATGCTGGCAGACGGGACCCCCAGTTTAACGTCCACCAACCCATGCTGGCAGACGGGACCCCCAGTTTAACGTCCACCAACCCATGCTGGCAGACGGGACCCCCAGTTTAATGTCCACCAACCCATGCTGGCAGACGGGACCCCCAGTTTAACGTCCACCAACCCATGCTGGCAGACGGGACCCCCAGTTTAACGTCCACCAACCCATGCTGGCAGACGGGACCCCCAGTTTAATGTCCATCTGAGGCACTGCACACACATTGGTGAATTAACCTGCCTGTGAAACACCAGGATGACAGTTTATACCTGGGTTGGGATTCAAACCAAGGCTAGACAGCTTAGAGGCAAGTGTGCGTACCTCTAGGCCATCCTGTCAACTATATATATATATATATATATATATATATATATATATATATATATATATATATATATATATGTATATATATATATATATGTATATATATATATATATGTATATATATATATATATGTATATATATATATATATGTATATATATATATATATATATATATATCTATATTATAATAGCCGTAGATGATTCTGTCTGTCTGTCTATCTGTTGGGTGTCTGTCCGGGGTGTGGCTTACTCGGTTTGCAGAGTAGCTCCACCCATAGCTCCACCCATTCTGGGAGTGGCTATAAACAAATATCCACCATTTTATTAACTCGCATAGCTTTGAGTCCTGTTTTGTAGGCCCGTGGTGTCTTGCTCTCCCCCAGTTTTATTTCAAATCAAATTCGATAAATCATTTCATTTTTCACAGTCGCTAACATAGTTTTAGACTCGGTTGAAAAAAAACGGGAAGAAAATCCGATGAAAGTTGCCGTTTATAGAACGAAATGAATTCTCAAAGGCCTGTAACTTCAAGGCCATTGAGTCTCTCTCACGCCTTTATCTCCAATCTAACTCACCATATGATTTCATTTTTATCGATGGTTTTACTTTTAGACTCGGTGTCAGCAATAATTGAGAACAATCCACACACGCGGGAAAATGCAGAGATATATTTTTTAAAATCGCGTCATGGTGTATCATACACCGCCCAACATGACACCGCCGGCAATGTGTCGATATATATTAAAAATTCGCTTTTGCTTTTCCGTTATGATATATTACTATTTCGTTTGATGATAGTCGTCACAAAAACGTCAACAATGATGCCGACATATATTTCTTCGTTTTTATTTCATTCAACATATTAGCCGGAAGTAAAATATGTTTCAGGAAATTACCGAGAGATATTTCTTCGTTTTTTTTATTAGTTATGTGCGCATACACTTTAAATAGGTTTATTTGAAATCTTTAATTTTCCACAAACATTCCACACACGCGGGAAAATGCAGAGATATATTTTTTAAAATATGTATCATACACCATTATGTATCATTATGTATCATACACCGCCCAACATGACACCGACGGCAATGTGTCGATATCTATTTTAAATTCGATATATCATTTCATTTTTCACAGTCGCTAACATAGTTTTAGACTCGGTTGAAAAAAAACGAGAAGAAAATCCGATGAAAGTTGCCGTTTATAGAACGAAATGAATTCTCAAATGCCTGTAACTTCAAGGCCATTGAGTCTCTCTCACGCCTTTATCTCCAATATAACTCACCATATGATTTTATTTTTATCGATGGTTTTAGAGTCGGTGTCAGCAATAATTGAGAACATTCCACACACGCGGGAAAATGCAGATATATTTTTTAAAATCGCGTCATGGTGTATCATACACCGCCTAACATGACACCGACGGCAACGTGTCGATATATATTAAAAATTCGCTTTTGCTTTTCCGTTAAGATATATTACTTTTTCGTTTGATGACAGTCGTCACAAAAACGTCAACAATGATGCCGACATATATTTCTTCGTTTTTATTTAATTCAACATTATTAGCCGGAAGTAAAATATGTTTCAGGAAATTACCGAGAGATATTTCTTCGTTTTTTTTATTAGTTATGTGCGCATACACTTTAAATAGGTTTATTTGAAATCTTTAATTTTCCACAAACATTCCACACACGCGGGAAAATGCAGAGATATATTTTTTAAAATATGTATCATACACCATTATGTATCATTATGTATCATACACCGCCCAACATGACACCGACGGCAATGTGTCGATATCTATTTTAAATTCGATATATCATTTCATTTTTCACAGTCGCTAACATAGTTTTAGACTCGGTTGAAAAAAAACGAGAAGAAAATCCGATGAAAGTTGCCGTTTATAGAACGAAATGAATTCTCAAATGCCTGTAACTTCAAGGCCATTGAGTCTCTCTCACGCCTTTATCTCCAATATAACTCACCATATGATTTTATTTTTATCGATGGTTTTAGAGTCGGTGTCAGCAATAATTGAGAACATTCCACACACGCGGGAAAATGCAGATATATTTTTTAAAATCGCGTCATGGTGTATCATACACCGCCTAACATGACACCGACGGCAACGTGTCGATATATATTAAAAATTCGCTTTTGCTTTTCCGTTAAGATATATTACTTTTTCGTTTGATGACAGTCGTCACAAAAACGTCAACAATGATGCCGACATATATTTCTTCGTTTTTATTTAATTCAACATTATTAGCCGGAAGTAAAATATGTTTCAGGAAATTACCGAGAGATATTTCTTCGTTTTTTAAAATTAGTTATGTGCGAATACACTTTAAATAGGTTTATTTGAAACCTTAAATTTCCACAATATAATTTACTTGCCATTTATCATTTGATGATTACGAGACAAATTCCTCTTGAGGATCGTGACAATTCATGCGCTGCGTGGAAACTTATATTTCCAAAATGAATGAGACGATCGATGAAGAACGCAGACTTGAACAGGATGCAGCAAGAAAACGAATGAGACGGGCGAACGAGTCCATCGACGAACGTCAATGCAAACTTGCGGGGTCACCCGTGGGAATCCCACGGGCATGGATGTGTGTGACATTTCGACATATTGAGTTAGATGCTGCACATTCATTTTTACAAAATGGTTACTGGCAAGTCATCAGATCCAGAAATGGTGTAAAAACCACCGTTTAGAGGCCATTTTTCCCCGCAAAGCGGGGGTTGGCCTTTTCGGGGACCGTGGTAGTTGTTGTTTTTTTGTCCCCTTTTTGAAGCAATGTTTTACGGCCGGATGCCCTTCCTGACGCCAACCCTTTTTGCCGCCTTCAACGACAAACAGGGAATTACCAGTGAACTGGTACTCAATTAGCCGACCTCGGAAGGATGACAGGCTGAGTCAACCCCCCTGGCATTAATTCGGCGATCGACCGAGATTCGAACCCAGGATCCTAAGCCGGCACCCTAGCCGCTAGCCCAACACCAGAAATGGTGTCATGAACACAATTTATTTACGCACAAGCACAAAAGCAAGACGGGCCGATTTCCGATTCCGACGGGCCGACGGGCGAGACGGGCCGATTTCCGATTCCGACGGGCCGATTTAGAGCAAGAAAAAGAACGAGACGGGAGAAAAAGGAGAGAAACGAGACGGGGAAAGCCGATTGGAGAGGCGAGTGAGGCGCGATTGGAGAGGAGTGTGAGGCGCGATTGGAGAGGAGTGTGAGGCACGATTGGAGAGGAGTGTGAGGCGTGATTGGAGAGGAGTGTGAGGCACGATTGGAGAGGAGTGATTGGAGGGGAGTGTGAGGCACGATTGGAGAGGAGTGTGAGGCACGATTGGAGAGGAGTGTGAGGCGCGATTGGAGAGGAGTGTGAGGCGCGATTGGAGAGGAGTGTGAGGCGCGATTGGAGAGGCGTGTGAAGGATTGGAGAGGAGAGGAGTGTGAGGGATTGGAGAGGTGAGGGATTGGAAAGGAGAGGGATGTGAGGGTTTGGAGAGGAGAGGAGTGCTAGGTGGAGAGAGGAGAGTGTCAGGTGGAGACAGGAGAGTGTCAGGTGGAGAGGAGTGAGGGGTCACATATTATGTGAAATAAATAAATTGTGTTCATCACACCATTTCTGGATCTGATGACTTGCCAGTAACCATTTTGTAAAAATGAATGTGCAGCATATAACTCAATATGTCGAAATGTCACACACATCCATGCCCGTGGGATTCCCACGGGTGACCCCGCTAGTATATATATATAATATGTATATATATATATATATATATATATAAAATATGTATATGTATATGTAAAACCGAAAAAGACGGTCAGTGAAGCCGTATGTCCGTCCGTCCGGGAAGCCGTGAAGCTGTGATCATGTGTCTATTAATTACGTGCTGTTTTTAAACGCCAGTTGCAGCCTGTCGATTAATTCTGCACATCTATTGATTATGTATTGTTGGAATATACCTTTTGACCCTTTAGACTGCTGAGCTCCCTTTAGACCTTTGAAGACCCCTTTAAGTCCCCCAATACGCTTAAGACCAGAAAGACCACAAAGACCCAAAATACCTCAAAGACTCTGCAGACCCAAAAGACTCTGAATGCCTTTGAAGACCCTGAAGACCCAATATACTATGAACACCCAAAAGACCACAAAGGTCCAAAAACCCCAAAAGACTCGAAAACCCTTAACGACCCCATGAACCCAAAATACCCCAAAAACCCGAAGACTCCAAAAAACCCCGAACACCCAAAATAACCAAAAGGACCAAAATACATCTCTCTGGCCATTCTCACAGAGCCCTCAGCGACGATTCTGGCATTTCACTCAGGCTGACTGGCACGGTCTTCAAGTAGCCATCAATCATCTAGACTGGTCTCCCATCTCCACAACCTCTGACATCAACTCGTCCTGGGAATTCTTCCAAAGCAAACTGCTCTCTCTCATGCACAGATTTATCCCATCTCGTCTTCAGGTGTCATACCCTTCCTCCCGTCCATGGTACACGGAATCTTGTGGTGAGGCAGTTGCCCTGAAACAACTTGCCTTCGCCTCATGGAAGGAAAATCCAACTGAAGGAAATCTCAGTTCCTTCCACAAAGCTTGGAACAAGTGTGTGTCTACCCTCAGGAGAGCCAGGAAACACTATCTCTCTACTCTCAAGACTGAACTCTCTTATCTGTCTCCCACCTCCAAATCCTGGTGGGGTCTGGTAAAATCTGTTTCTGGTGTTTGTTCCCCCTCCATCCCCTCCCTCCCCTCCCTCCCCTCCATCCCCTCCATCCCCTCCATCCCCTCCCTCCCCTCCATCCCCTCCATCCCCTCCCCCCCCCTCCATCCCCTCCCTCCCCTCCCCTCCATCCCCTCCCTCCCCTCCCCTCCATCCCCTCCCCTCCATCCCCTCCCCTCCATCCCCTCCATCCCCTCCCCTCCATCCCCTCCATCCCCTCCCCTCCATCCCCTCCATCCCCTCCCTTACCACGAACTGCTACATAGCTGACTCTGCATGTGAAAAAGCTGAATGCCTCAACTCTGTATTTGCCTCAAAATCTTGTGTCCCAAACCCATCACTCTCTGTACCCACCTTACCCAGTCGAACCCAGCTGCTCCTGGATTCTGTGTCCTTCTCACCTGACAAGGTGGAGAAGTTTTTGTCAAACCTCGACTCTGATTCTGCAACTGGACCAGACGGCATCAGCCCACGGGTCCTAAAATCCTGCTCTTCCGCTCTTTTACACCCTCTCTCAATTCTCTATTTCCTTCACCTGTGATGGATGCTGTGAAGAGAAACAGGTTGAGATGGTTTGGTCATGTGTTGAGGAAGGATGAAAGTGACTGGTTGAGAAGAGTGACGGAAATGAATGTAGAAGGAAGTAGAGGACAGAGAAGACCGAGAAAGACTTGGCTAAAGGTGGTGGAAGAAGAAATGCGGGCAAGGGGGTTAACAAGGGGAGATGCAGAAAATAGGGCAAAATGGAGAAGATTGTCATGGGGACCGCAAGGCTAATCCCTGCTCTAGCAGGGAAAATGGCCTCAAAATGCATGTTGTTGTTGTTGTTGTTTTCTCAATTCTCTTCACCTTATCTTTTGCTCAAGGTCATCTGCCATCTGCTTGGAAATCGGCCAGCATTACCGCTTTACACAAAAAGGTACGGAAACAGATCCTTGCAACTACAGACCAATCAGCCTGCTCCCAATAATCAGCAAGGTCATGGAATCCTTCATCGCTTCTGATATCAAATCCTTCCGCTTCTCCAATGGCTTGATCTCTGATCATCAATTTTGATTCAGACTAGGTCATTCTACTCTGGACATGCTGCTTCTGATGTCTCAACAATGGATGGATGCCCTCATGTCAAACAGGAAATCAGAGCCGTCTCCCTTGACATATCTCGTGCCTTCGATACCATCTGGCACCCCGCTCTGCTCACCAAACTCTCCTATTATGGTATCCATGGAAATCTCCATGCATAGCTGGTGGACTTCCTCTCTGGTCGTAGTCAACGTGTGGCCCTGAATGGGTTTCTCTCATCTCCCCTTATTGTCAGTGGAACGGGTGATGTGAGATGGCATTATCATTGCAACAGGTGGCGTGAGATGGCATCGACAGTGGAACGGGTGATGTAACATGGCATTATCATTGCGACAGGTGGCGTGTGATGGCATTGACAGTGGAACGGTTGATGTGAGATGGCATTATCATTGCAACAGGTGGTGTGAGATGGCATTATCATTGGAATGGGTGATGTGAGATGGCTTCATCGGTGGAACGCGTGATGTTAGAAGGGTTTGCCCGTGGAATGGGTGGTGTGAGACGGCTTCGTCGGTGGAACAGGTGGTGTGAGATGGCATTATCATTGCAACAGGTGGCGTGAGATGGCATCGACAGTGGAACGGGTGATGTCACATGGCATTATCATTGCAAAAGGTGGCGTGAGATGGCATTGACAGTGGAACGGGTGATGTGAGATGGCATTGACAGTGGAACGGGTGATGTGAGATGGCATTATCATTGCAACAGGTGGCGTGAGATGGCATTGACAGTGGAACGGGTGATGTGAGTTGGCATCGTTAGTGGAACGGATGGTGTGAGTTGGCAACGTTAGTGGAACGGGTGATGTGAGATGGCTTCGTCGGTAGAGCGGGTGATGTGAGATGGCATTATCAGTGGAACGGGTGGTGTGAGATGGCTTCGTCGGTGGAACGGGTGGCGTGAGATGGCTTCGTCAGTGGAATTGGTGGCATGAGATGGCTCTGTCGGTGGAACGGGTGGGATTAGTGTGAGATGGCATTGTGAGTGGAATGGGTGATGTGAGATGGCATCGTCAGTGGAACGGTGATGTAAGATGGCATTGTCAGTGGAACAGGTGATGTGAGATGGTTTCGTCGGTGGAATGGGTGGTGTGAGATGGCTTTGTCGGTGGTACGGGTAGCGTGAGATGGCATCGTTAGTGGAACGGGTGGTGTGAGTTGGCATCGTTAGTGGAACGGGTGGTGTGAGTTGGCATCGTTATTGGAATGGGTGGTGTGAGTTGGCATCGTTAGTGGAACGGGTGGTGTGAATTGGCATCGTTAGTGGAACGGGTGGTGTGAGTTGGCATCGTTAGTGGAACGGGTGGTGTGAGTTGGCATAGTCGGTGGAATGGGCGGTGTGAGATGGCTGTCGGTGGTAAGGGTGGCGTGAGATGGCATCGTCTGTGGAACGGATGGTGTAAGATGACACTGTCAGTGGAACGGGTGATGTGAGATGGCATTGTCAGTGGAACGGGTGATGTGAGATGGCATAGTCGGTGGAACGGATGGTGTAAGATGACACTGTCAGTGGAACGGGTGATGTGAGATGGCATAGTCGGTGGAACGGATGGTGTAAGATGGCATTGTCAGTGGAACGGGTAGCGTGAGATGGCATTGTCAGTGGAACGGGTGATGTGAGATGGCATCGTCAGTGGAACGGGTGATGTGAGATGGCATAGTCGGTGGAATGGATGGTGTAAGATGGCATCGTCAGTGGAACGGGTGATGTGAGATGGCATCGTCAGTGGAATGGGTGATGTGAGATGGCATCGTGAGTGGAATGGGTGATGTGAGATGGCATCGTCAGTGGAATGGGTGATGTGAGATGGCATTGTCATTGGCATGGTCATTGTTCGGTACCTGCTCACAGTTATAAGCAGCCGCTGTAGTTATGAGGGGACCATTGGTGCCCTTTTTAAATTGCTAAGATTATTATTATTCTGGTTCCATGAAATTTGTTGGCAACCTGCAGGTCAAAAGCGTTCATCCTAGGAACTTGAAACTTTGAGCATGTATGGTATATCACGTGACTTAATGCACATCCTAAGTACGACGGCATAGGTCACGTGACCTTGTGGCCATATTGGATTTATTGAAAATCTTAAAAATCAATCTATCTCCTTCATTTTTCGACCTATTGAGTGGAAACTTGGCAAACACAGTCCACCTCAAGGCAAAGAATGCTCTTTTCTCGGATTTTAAAATATTTTTTTGCTAATTAGTCTACGGCGGGTCAATTAAAAAAGTGCCGACTCAGCATTTTTCTTTTTAATAATGTGATCCATGAATGAGGGGGGGGGGGGAGAAGAGAAGGGTAGGGGGGGAAGGGGGAAGGGGGATGGGAGCGGGGATAGGAGGGAGGGGGAGGGGGGACGAGGGGGGGGGAGGAAGGGGAGGGGGGGACGAGGAAGGAGAGGGGGAGGCAGAAGAGGAAGGGGGTTCATATATATGCTGGTGGGTGAATGTGGCGTTCATCACGTTTCTGAGTTAAGTGTGATGCCGATCAGGAAGAAGCCGTACTACCAACTTCGTACACTTCCGGAATTGTTTGATTTATTTGCATTCAAATGTTTGCTGATTGTTTTGTATTTATTTATGCAAATGTATACTTGTATATAACTGTTATTAATTTTAAAAGGCTTAGGCACTATCGAGCGGTTTTTTTTTTGTTTGTTTGTTTTTTACTCCAAAAAACCGATCTTTTTTTCACAATTTTTTTTTTGGCCTAAAACACTCCCAGGCCCTTACTGATGAACCTCTGAAAGTTTGACGAAGATCCGTTCAGCCATCTCTGAGAAAAATGGCGACACAGACAGACAGACAGACATCTCTTATATAGTAGATCACTTCATTGGATGCATATCCTAAATATGACGTCATAGGTCATGTGACCTGGTGGCCATATTGAATTTCATGCAAACCTTTAAAATGCATCTCCTTCATTTTTCGATCGATTGAGTTGAAACTTCACCAGTTATAGTATGCCTCTTTTTTTGGATGCACATCCTAAATATGATGTCATCGGTCATGTGACATGGCGGCCATACTGGATTTCATGAACACCTTTAAAATGCATCTCCTCCATTTTTCGATCGATTCAGTTCAAACTTTAAACATTCGGATCCAGGCTGCCGTTGTCAATGACTGGGGCGCACTTGTTCAGGGTTGGGCGTCTTGGTCCCCGGATAATCACTGTTCGCAGTTTTAATTATTATATTTATTATTATTACTTGCGAAAATAGAAGATTTTTCATAAATATTGGTTGGTCTTGTGCATTATTCTGTCTGTTTATTTTGCAAACAAATACCACTTTTTCAGATTTCTAAAATCCTCAATTTTCATCCGATTGACTTGAAATTTAAATCAGAATTTCATATCGGCTAAATGAATTCAACCACCAACTATTTTTGAGATCAGCATAGGCCAAAAGGTCAACGTCGGCCAAGTTTTTAAAATCCTTGATTTTCATCCAATTAACTTGAAATTTTCAGAGAATTTGCATATTTGGTCATTGAATTCCAACCCTAACTATGTTTGTGGTCAACACAAGCCAAAAGGTCAACATAGGCCAAAATTATAAAATGCTCAATTTTCATTGAAGTGACTTGAAATTTTAAAAGGATTTGCATACCAAGTCACTGCATTCAACCACCCATTATTTTTGAAGTCATTGCAGACTAACAACAAATTTTAGGGATTTCGCAAGTATCGTGCCATGCACGACATATTTCTTGTTATTATTTATAACAAGTATATACATTGTGACTTTCATCAACCAACTCCTCTCCCTTCACCTCCCTCACCCCCCCCAAACCCTCCGCCTTCCTCTTCATTTTAAATCCCTGTTTGCTGTTTCTTTTACCTTCCAGCATCCTGCTAACTTAGAATATTGAATGGTTTAGAAAGTATTGAGCTGGTTATTTTGTCAAGTTCCATTTTTTAGGAAACACTATGATGACTATAATGCCTCTCTAATTGTACAATACAGTCGTTGAATTAATGGGATTTTAAAAACTGCATGCAGCACTCATGTGGATAAAATGAAACTGTTGCACACAGGACCTGGACCTTGGCTGGTGTGGGCAAGTGCAGGCAGGAGTTGGGGTTGTCGTTGTGATGGCGCGAGGGCTGCCCAGACTGCGCCGGCTGGTGTTAACAGCTAACCGCTCCGTCAGCGACACTGACCTCGAATCGCTCGCCAATTGCTGTCCGTTACTGGAGCAGCTGGACATTCTAGGTATGATGATCGAGGGTTTTATGGGTGCAAGTGTGGTGGATTCAAGATAGTCACGCAGGTTGCTCGATGTGGAAGGAAAAAAAAAATTGCAAATAGAAGCAAGAAAGAACAGTCAGAGGTTGCAGACCTTCGCCAGGACGTGTTTGTCTGGATTTGTCTTTTGGGTCCTTGGGTCCTTGGGATCCTTTGGGTCTTCAGGATCCTTTGGGTCTTTTGGTTCCTCGGGGTCAGGGGTGTTTTGGAGTCCCTGATTATTTTGGGGTCCTCTGGGTCTGTGTTACGGGATATTTTGGGTTCTCTGGATCTTTTGCATCTTCGGGGTCTTCAAGAGTGTTAGGGTTCTAAAGCATCTTTTTTTTTTGTATACAAGATCGAGGCTCGTGTAAGAGCATCCTTTTTTGTGTAAAGCGGTAATGTTGGCTGATTTCCAAGATGATGGCAGATGACCTTGAGCAAAAGAGAGGGTGAAGAGAACAGAGAGAGGGTGAGATAGAGCGGCAGAGCAGGATTTTAGGACCCGTGGGCTGATGCCGTCTGGTCCAGTTGCAGAATCTGAGTCGAGGATTGAGCAGCTGGGTACGACGGGTACAGAGAAGAACGGGTTTGGGACACAAGATTTTGAGGCAAACACAGAGTTTAGGCATAAAGCTTTCTCACGTGCGGAGTCAGCTGTGTCGCCGTTTGAGGTAAGGGAGGGGATGGAGGGGGAACAAACACCAGAAACAGATTTGACCAGACACCACCAAGATTTGGAGGAGGGAGACAGGTTTGAGAGTTCAGTCTTGAGAGTAGAGAGGTAGTGAGTGCTTCCTGGCACTCCTGAAGGTGGACACACACTTGTTCCAAGCTTTGTGGAAGGAACTGAGATTTCCTTCAGTTGAATTAGCCTTCCATGAGGCGAAGGCAAGTTGTTTCAGGGCAACTGCCTCACCACAAGATTCAGTGTACCATGGACAGGAGGAAGGGTAAGACAACTGAAGACGAGATGGGATAAATCTGTGCATGAGAGAGACCAGTTTACTTTGAAAGAATTCCGAGGAGGAGTTGATGTCAGAGGCAGTAGAGATGGGAGACCAGTCCAGATGATTGATGGCTGCTTGAAGACCATGCCAGTCGGCCTGAGTGTCATGCCAGACTCGACGACGCTGAGGAGGCTCTCTGAGAATGGTCAGAAAGATGTCCACTTTAACAAGCATATGGTCAGATGAACCGATTTGAGCAGAAGAGCAGCAGACATTTGCAGGGAAGTTAGTCATAACCAAGTATAGAAGAGAAGATGCTCCATTGACTGAGATCCGGGTCGGGAAATTGACAGATTGTGTCAGTCCCAGTGAGTCACAGAAGTCCTTTGCTGAGGTGCCATGGCAGGTAAGAGAGGAACCCACACCCAGCCATCTGGCATGATGACAATTGAAGTCGCCACATATGAGAAAGAGAGTTGGCATGAGTGGATAGAAGTTGGTCCATGTTGTCAGACAGCGAGATGTAGATGGAGTCATCACTGTTTGGTGGATGGTACAACACACATATGAACAAAAGGTGGGAGCGAAGGGGAAGCCGTAGCCAGAGGTACTCCTGGGGATGAGGTGGAGAGAGGGCAGTGCAAGGAGAGTGAGGAAAAGAGTTTTTGATAAAGATAGCAACCCCACCTCCAGGACGAGGCTCAGGTCTATCGTACCGGATAGAAAGAGGGAGATAACCAGGAAGAGATATTAAGGAATCAGAGATCTTGAAGGAGGAAAGTTTCTATTAAGCAGATCAAGTCTGGTTTGTCAGAAGCAACCTGTGTAGAAAGATCAATCAGGTTTGAGCGAAGGCCCCGGATGTTTGAGGTCCATACCGTTAAGGAAGAGGGAGGGGGAGCATCGGGTACATGACAGGGGAAGAGAGGGGTAGGGTAAGATGAGGAGCGAGAGGGGGAGCTGTTGATAGTGTGTCGGAGATTGCAGAAGAGTTCGGAGAAAGGGAAGGATGAGGAGGACAAAAGGTTTGATGGTGATGGGAAGAGGAACAGTGAGGTGTTGTTTGAGGAGGGCCAGAGCATAGTCGAAGGTTGGAGGAGGTGGAAGTATTTGATGGAAGGGAGAGGAAGTGGGGAGGAGGCAGCTTTGTGGAGGAGGTTGTCGAGGGTAGATTTGGAGAGAGATTGTAGGGGGAGGAGATTAGAAGAGGAGGGGTGAGGGGGGAGTTTTGAAGGGGATGGGTGAGGGAGGAGTTTTGAAGGGGATGGGTGAGGGGGGAGATTTGAAGGGGATGGGTGAGGGGGGAGTTTTGAAGGGGATGGGCGAGGGGGGAGTTTTGAAGGGGATGGGCGAGGGGGGAGTTTTGAAGGGGATGGGTGAGGAGGGAGTTTTGAAGGGGATGGGCGAGGGGGGAGTTTTGAAGGGGATGGGTGAGGGGGGAGTTTTGAAGGGGATGGGTGAGGGAGGAGTTTTGAAGGGGATGGGTGAGGAGGGAGTTTTGAAGGGGAGGGGGGAGATTTGAAGGGGATGGGTGAGGGGGGAGTTTTGAAGGGGATGGGCGAGGGGGGAGTTTTGACAGGGATGGGTGAGGGGGGAGTTTTGAAGGGGATGGGTGAGGGAAGTTTTGAAGGGGAGGGTTTAGGAAGGGAGGGGGGAGTTTAGGAGGGGAGAGGTGAGGGGGGAGTTTAGGAGGGGAGAGGTGAGGGGGGAGTTTAGGAGGGGAGAGGTGAGGAGGGAGTTTAGGAGGGGAGAGGTGAGGGGGGAGTTTGTTGGGGTGAGGTGAGGAGGGGGGAGGTTAGGAGGGGAGAGGTGAGGGGGAAGTTTAGGAGGGGAGAGGTGAGTGGGGAGTTTAGGAGGGGAGAGGTGAGGGGAGAGTTTAGGAGGGGAGAGGTGAGGGGGGAGTTTAGGAGGGGAGAGGTGAGGGGGGAGTTTAGGAGGGGAGAGGCGAGGGGGGAGTTTAGGAGGGGAGAGGTGAGGAGGGAGTTTCGGAGGGGAGAGGTGAGGGGGGAGTTTAGGAGGGGAGAGGTGAGGGGGGAGTTTAGGAGAAGAGAGGTGAGGGGGGAGTTTAGGAGGGGAGAAGTGAGGGGGGAGTTTAGGAGGGGAGAGGTGAGGGGGGAGTTTAGGAGGGGAGAGGTGAGGGGGGAGTTTAGGAGGGGAGAGGTGAGGGGGGAGTTTAGGAGGGGAGAGATTAGGGGGGGAGTATAGGAGGGGAGGGGTGAGGGGGGAGTTTAGAAAGTGGACGATTGATGAAAAACAAACATTTATTACAACCTGGGTTTATTGTGATTTTCAAGTCAGAGATTCATTTGAGAACCATAGAGGAGGGGTGGAATGAAGGTAAGTTTAGAGAATGTCGGGAGGAATGACTAAGAGATTGAATTTTATTTTTTTTGAAGAATGATTTGAAGAGGAAATTGAAAAAAGCCTTTAAAATAGAAAGAAAAACAGCGTGTTGTAATGAACCACTGAATAAAACACTGCAGGGGAAAGTTTAAACATTTAAAAACAAAAACGTGAAAACTATCTGGGAAAAGTCCCTGAAGTAAGGGCGTGGATCAGAGAAAGGAGAAAGGGTTAAATGAGATGAAGGAAACTAGAATTGGAAGGGCGAGTTATGGCTGGAGATGGAAGGAAGAGGTGGAAGAGAAGGAGATAAAGGGGGTGGGGCGAGGAGAGAAGGAAATAATAAAAAAAAAAAGGGTTTTTTTGTATATAAAACGTTAAACAAAGGATAGATATTCTTGTAAGTTAGGGGGAGAAAAGGAAATCTAAGAAATAAGCGAAACAGCGAAGGAAAGAACTTAAATACACAAAGCACCGCCCGGGTGAGGGAAGCCTCAAGTTACCAGGCCGCACACGCGCGGTGCGAACAGAAAACGATTTAATTATTCACAAGTTTGCACGAATTGCAAACCAAGATTAACTCGAAAACACACAGCAACACATACACAATAAAATAACTAGCGGAAATTTGACAGACACAAATTGGAAAAATACTTGAAACTTTGATTAGGGGGAGAAAAGGAAATCTAATAAATAAGCGATACAGCGAAGGAAAGAACTTGAATACACAAAGTCGCAACCTTGCTCAAGGGACCGGAAGTCGAAGTCCAGTTGGGTAGGTTGACATAAACGTGAGTTGGGTAGGTCGACACGCGAGTTGGGTAGGTCGACATGAACGCGAGTTGGGTAGGTCGACATGAACGCGAGTTGGGTAGGTCGACATGAACGCGAGTTGGGTAGGTCGACATGAACGCGAGTTGGGTAAGTCGACATGAACGCGAGTTGGGTAGGTCGACATGAACGCGAGTTGTTGGGCAGGTCGACATGAACGCAAGTTGTTGGGTCGTTGACGAGAACACAAGTTGTTGGGTCGGTGACGAGAACACAAGTTGTTGGGTCGGTGACGAGAACACAAGTTGTTGGGTCGGTGACGAGAACATGAGTTGGGTAGGTGACGAGAACACGAGTTGTTGGGTAGGTTGACATGAACACGAGTTGGGTAGGTTGACATGAACACGAATTGGGTAGGTTGACATGAACACGAGTTGGGTAGGTTGACATGAACACGAGTTGTTGGGTAGGTTGACATGAACACGAGTTGGGTAGGTTGACATGAACACGAGTTGGGTAGGTTGACATGAACACGAGTTGGGTAGGTTGACATGAACACGAGTTGTTGGGTAGGTTGAAATGAACACGAGTTGTTGGGTCGGTGACGAGAACATGAGTTGGGTAGGTGACGAGAACATGAGTTGGGTAGGTGACGAGAACACGAGTTGTTCGGTAGGTGACAAGAACAGCCAATTGGATCTTTGTTATGGTCCAGATGCAGACCTGGCCTATCGGTGTGGTACTGGTGGAATTCTGCATTTACCGAGTGTCGTTCTAGTTTCCGACTCTGTTACCTGTACATAAAAGCTCTAGATGACTGAGCTATTGTCACCCATGTTTGTCATTCATTCATCGGAGCGATTATGCCCATGTGCGTGTGGCAGGCACTCCGTTGGTGACTCCTGGAGGGATTTTCAACCTGCTTTATACCTGTCAGTATATGCGCCTCCTAGACATTTCCTTCTGCTCCCAGGTGGATGAGGCGATGGCCGACCAACTCGCCAATAGCTTTCCACACGTCTCCATCAAGCATAGCGATGGCCCGTGAGGTCACGTGACCCGCTCAGATCTACACAGACCTGGGGAGGACTCTAATCGACGCATGACAACCCCATTGAATCATGTCGGTGAGGTCACGTGACCCGCTCAGTTCTACACAGACCTAGGGAGGGCTCTGATCGACGCATGAAAAACCCATTGAATCATGTCGGTGAGGTCACGTGACCCGCTCAGATCTACACAGACCTGGGGAGGGCTCTGATCGACGCATGAAAAACCCATTGAATCACGTCGGTGAGGTCACGTGACCCACTCAGAACTACACAGACCTAGGGAGGGCTCTGATCAACGCATGAAAAACCCATTGAATCATGCCGGTGAGGTCACGTGACCCGCTCAGATCTACACAGACCTGGGGAGGGCTCTGATCGACGCATGACAAACCCAATGAATCATGTCGGTGAGGATCGCCCAACCCGCTGAACTTTAAACCAACGCCACCAGTGTGATAATGTCAGCGCGTTTATCAAGCATCACATTTTGCTTGGGTAGTTTTGAAGGGGATGGGTGAGGTTTTTTTTTTTTTTTTGTGAGTTTTTGTTTTTAAATTGGAAATCCACTGAAAGGTCCACTTATTGTGTATCAATATTATCTACCAAACATTAAAATTGCCAAATGTTGTGCCAACAAATGTTACTAAATGCACAATAGCGTTTTTGGAGTGTTCTTCTTTCACCTTTCACCCCTGCAGCGTTTGCCACCAGATGCAAAGACTCTTTATTTTATTTTCCACATGGTCCAAGATTTTTGGAGGATCAGAAACACAAATTGTGCACACGCCTGCAGACAAATACAGGAGACAACGCTGGACAATTTCACATATTTCACACAAACGCGGCTGCTGAACTTGGGGCAAATGACGTAACTTCCCAGGGCACTGCTATCTTTAATGAGGTCACGTTTTCTCTCCACTCAGGAGAGATTTCATCAACATGGATTCCAACCCACAGGGTTTGTCGATGTCCTCTCCTTTAAATGCTGAGCGTCCAGCAAGGAAACAGTGTACCATTTTTAGTCGTGTGTCATTCTACCAGGGTTGGAATTGAACTTCCCATCTGTCTAACTCAGAGTTGATGTTCTAACTATTATGACACAAGAGTCTGAAAGTCTTTGTGGGCAAGTCCATATTTCCTTATGCATGTTAATGATAAATGTGCACAGGGCAGATCAAGGTTTTCCTGGACTGAGATTTAGGAGTCACGCCTTGGGATACGAAGCTTGACTCAAATACATAAGTTTTGCTTTTAGACTTTTAGACTTTTTTAGTGCACACAAAGTGCTTTTAGACTAATTATGCAAATCTTAGCTATAGTCTGTTCTTCAGAACTGAAATAAATACTTTGCTGTTCTGCTCGGTATCCAGCAAAATCAAGTACCTGTTGGCAATGATTATAAACCTTCATCTCAATAATTGGGTCATTTTGGTTAATCAGTATGATATTGGGGCCTCACATGAGTAGGCGGAGAATGAGAGTTCAGAAATACAAATCCCTTCCTCTGCACCTCCTCCATTAGCCCATCCCTCCTACTCCCTCCAGGACAGGTCAGGTATCAGAGCATGTGTCAGAGCAGTGAGCCGCCGCGTCTACTTTCCGCCGGTCTCCGTCTGGCCATCCCCCAGGCAGATGCCTGGCCTATCTCCATCTCAATGAGATGCCGATCAACCTGCTGCATCCACACGGCACGTGGTCGGCCCGTTGGCCTCCAACACCCACGAGGCTCCCTTGCTGAGAGAATCTGCTGAGCAGCATCATCATCAGGAAAACGAGCCATATGTCCATAAAACCACAGCTGACGCTCACAGACCATACAGGTATCAAGTCTCATCTGAATCTCTCTCGGCAAACGCTTATTGAACACAAAGTCTGATCAACGATAGCCAAGGATTCTCCGAGAACTGGTCTTAACCTGAACTGAACTGGTCTTAACCGAAGGAGTTAAATCTCGGTCTCAGATCCTTGGTCAGAGTCCAAGTCCAGGTCTTTAAAACAGCTGTTCACCACCATCTCTTGTCTTCCCCCATCCAAAACCTTGATCTCTTCTACCCCCATGAATTCACCCCAGATGCATTTTTTTTTAAAATCCCGACTTCTTTCTTTCCTGGAAGTCCTAGCAGTGTCCATGTGTTTTATACCTCTCCCACCCCCCTCCCCAAACCCCCTCCCTCCCACAGATCTTCCGTAATCCCTGTTCTCTGCTGTTGTACTTGTGTGCTTCCCTCTCTCTCCCCATCCTGTCTCCCGCTCCCTTTATTGTATGTTTTGTGTGTCCTTTTTATTTTTTTTGTGATTGATGTTAGCTCTTACACGAGCCTCGATCTTGTATAAACAAACAAAAAAAAGGTCACATCCGTAGAACAAGACTAGAAGCACTAAAAACTTAGACTTGGACTTTCGTTTTCCTGCATAGGTACTGAAGGTGCCACACCCCATGATAAGGTGAATCCATGACTCCCCAGGCCTGACCCAGATGTCCATCGACCTCTGGCTCATAACATGCGGACATGAATATCACTGCCAAGGCAAGTGAATCTCTGTCACCTCAACATCCTTGCCATAAACAGGTACAGACAAGATAACAGCATCCAAAATGTCAATGAAAACCTGGATCTTAGTTTTGACCCTGGAAACCAGTAATCCCAGCAACTCCGACTCCTCATTCAGTGCCTGGAGGGCCCCCATGAGGATGTCCAGCATCTCCATAAAGATAACTGCATCATCTGTGAAATCAAGGTCGGAGATCTTGACATTTCCAAACAATGCACCACATCTTTATCTCTCCCATATCCTCTCCAGAATCCAGTCCATACAGGTGCTGAAAAGTGTGAGGGCCAATACACACCGCTGACGAATTCCAACTAAAAGCTTTGCCCCCTTTCAACTGGGTCACTGCAGCCTGTATTTCCACAAATGAAGGCGGTTCACAGTTGATTGGAGGGTCAGCAATAGGGATAGTAACACCCCTGACATCCAACTCAACAGCTAGTGGATCAGCCTGATACAGCCGCTCAAAGTAACCGGCCTAGCAGGCCTTCACTTCAGACTCCTCTATCAAGAGCCCACCTCCCTCTGCTTTAACTGCAGTACACGGAAGGACAGGCTTTGAGGAACGCAATGCACGGATTCTTCGGTTACAGGATGAGAAGCACATGTCCACAAGTGATGCTCTTCCCTTTCACAGATTATTCGCACATAAGTCTCCTTGTCCACCCTCAGCGAACGTAGTTTTACACCTCAGCTCCCTGATTGTCAGGGCCCTTAGGGATATTTTGGGGCCGTTTGGTTCAAATTCTTCCAAAAGCACCAAATTTGGCCCAGATGTTGCCCATGCCATATTCTTTCGATTTTTGACGGGCGCCCCCCCCCCCCCCCCCACCCGGGGGCCCCATATTGGCGAAATACTAAATGGCTGCCACCCGGATTAGAGGAAAATCAGTTAAATAACCAAAAGGGTTGGAATCGTGTACGATACCACTTTTCAGGGGTTTTCGAGGTCGAGGAATCCAATTATGATGTTATTTTGATAATTCGAGGTAAAGGTCAACCCTCAAGGTCATCTTAAAGGTCATTTTTGAGTCAAACATGTCGATTTTTGAGTTTTTTGTCAAGATTTACACGAGGTTCACCATTTTATGTTTCTGGGTTGGGTAATCGAACTCTGACCTTATTTTTGACAATTAGAGGAAATATTTACATGTCTATTTCCTAATTTTCAGGCATATGCAGTTCATCAGTCTAATTACAAAGGTACGGATTTTGATGTTTTATGAACTGTATGCCATATCCTTGTGTTTAATTTTTGTGCGATCATGATCTGGGTTCATGTATACATGATTGTATACATGTCATAAATATGACGTCATCGGTCATGTGACCTGGTGGCCATATTGGATTTTATGAAAACCTCAAAAATGGATCCCTGACTTCATTTTTCGATCGATTCATTTAGAACTTTGACCACTTATAGTACGCCATGTGATTGGATGCATATCCTAATTATGACGTCATATGTCAGGTGACATGGCGGGATGGACCGGTATGGTCCCCGGATCATACCGCCCTTGGCGCCCGTCAAAAATCGAAAGAGTATGGCATGGGCAACATCTGCGCCAAATTTGATGCTTTTGGAAGAATTTGAACCAAAATATCCCTAAGGGCCCTGCCTATGAACAGCTCAGCTCTACCATCGAGCCTGGCCCTGTGACTCTGGTCAATGTTATGCAGTCTCTCTTGGGAGACAATGTTCTTCTTCGCCTGACGGGGGATTCCAAGACAACCACCAGCAACATCAAGGATGGTAGACTTGAAGGCATTCCACAACTCTTCAGGATCCCCCAAAACACCCAAAACCCTACTCAACCTGTTCGCAAACTCCCCAGCTACCCTCTCATTCTTGAGTTTGCCAACATCCAGCTGAGGCAGAGATGGTACCATTCTCTTGAATTGAGCCACAACTTCAAAGTTGCTACAACAAGCCTGTGGTCAGTGTTGAGGAAATGAGCACGCCGGTGGAACCTGCTGTTCTGGAGCATCCAGTGACCATCAACGAGCACATAGTCAATCTTTTGTCACACCACCAGCGTTGGAATACCAAGTCCAGCGATGAGGCTGTGGGCACTGAGGTGATGCATTGAAATCACCCAAAACTAGGAGATTCCCTCTCCTGAGGCACTGATAACCCCAGACTCGAGAGCGGCATGGAATGTCTCCTTCACAATGAGATCACTTGCCCCAGTCGGAGCACATACAGAGACGAGGGAGATGACACCCAAAGAGTGACGAATCCGCAGTCTCATAATACGCTCGTTGACCAGTGTTACCTCAATTATCATGGGAGTCAGCTTAGTGGACACAGCAACAGCAACTCTTTTGTTATGGTAACCTTCAGAGTGACTCGACCAGGAGTAGGTGTAACCACCAACCATGATCTCACCGCTATCTGGTCTCCGAATCTCAAAGTGCTGTAATGCTGTTGTTTAAATGCTGGAGCTCAGATGACAGCAGAGACAGGTGATAATCCTCTCTTAGAGTGAGGACATTCCAAGCACCCACCTGAAGGGACCGCCTCAGGTAATCTGAAGAGACAGCCGTCTGTTGGACGACACCTCAGCACCATCCCGACACATACCCCCACAACCCAACTGTGATGTAACTCGACTGAATCGACAAACCACGATCAACATTTATCAACTCTCAGCATACAGGGCCATTTCATGTCCGTGCCATCTGCACTGTGACATAACTCGCCGGAAACGGAAAGAGACACTGGGAACATTTTGCACATCCATACATGACATCCTCTCCTTTAAGTCCAAAATTACCAAGAGCAATATTTCCACATTAATGCAGCAGGATGTATGCAAATAAAAACAAATGGACTTCAAATGGACCCCGCGTACGTAGACTGCCCCGATTAGTAAGCAGACATTGGGATTATTCTGCAAATGCACCCCGGGTAGACTGCCCTGTCCAGTAAGCAGACATGGGGATTATTCTGCAAATGGACCCCAGGTAGACTGCCCCAGTCAGTAAGCAGACATGGGGATTATTCTGCAAATGGACCCCAGGTAGACTGCCCTGTCCAGTAAGCAGACATGGGGATTATTCTGTAAATGGACCCCAGGTAGACTGCCCTGCCCAGTAAGCAGACATGGGGATTATTCTGATGTTGACCGGGGCAGTCTGTTGATTAATTAATGTCCGTCCGTCTGTCTGTCCGTTCGAAGGTACCGCAAACACTGCTGAACCAATCGCAACGATATTTTGGGTGGGTAATCCTGGGATCTCCAGGAGTAAAATAGGCTATTTAGTTTTTCCAATTTCAGCTTTGGTCTCCAGCATTCTCAGGTTTGGACTCCCGCATAACATTCACATTCACATTACGTTCATTGTGACGATGTTGTTTTCCCGGGTGTCGCACAAACGGCTGCACCGATCGCTGCACGGTTGCACCGATCGGACTCGGTGACCTCGGACAAACAACTTTTATAAGGACACGGGTTGAATCCCTGCTTGAGAGAATTCCAACCCCCTCCCTGCCATCACGGCCGTCTCTCCAACTCACAATCCCACGAGATATGCAGAAAGGACGACCCAAAACTAATATAAACATCATTAAACATCATTCGTATATAAACATCATTAAAAGTAGATAATGACCTTGGCCAAAGTACAAACGACATTTAATCTCCACATGAGAGAATTCCACATAGCTATTTGGGCGGTGTATACGCTAACAGATCGCTGTCTCCATTGATCTTGCCATGGCCGTAACACCTATCGGCTCAAAATCCTTTTAACTGTTGATTTGGTAGTTTTTACAATGAAGGAAACACGTATCGGGAGTACAACAGTACATACGACATAGCGATTGTGAATGTGACAGCTCTGAGGCATCTTTCACTTCGTATCGCAGTGACGGTGAGCACCAATATGACGGCTGTAAAATTAAAATCTGGCCTCAAGCCCCCTCACCACCCAAAGCCTTCAACCAAACATATTAACACGCTCCTCCCCCTTCATTCCCGTTCTTCAAAGCAAAGCGTAAAAATTGTTGTATTGCCATTATATATGACGAGCAATGGTACCCGCCCTCAGGGCGGGGCTTCAATTTGGAGGCGCGATTTATATAAACATCCGTTATATATCACACGCAAATCATCAAAATCTAAACAGTATTTTTAGAATCTCAATAAAAAAACCACATCACTGTTCATATCGGTAAATATTATTCCATCGTGTTTCAAATCACACAGTTGATATCACGATTTGAAACACGATGGAATAATATTTACCTATATGAACAGTGATGTGGCTTTTATTGAAATTCTAAAGATACTGTTTAGATTTTGATGATTTGCGTGTGATATGATTTAACGGATGTTTATATGAATCGTTTAAAATTAAAAAAGCCTTCAATTTGTGATATTTTACCGTTTTATTTGGGCCTCCCAATTGAAGCCCCGCCCATAGGGTGGGTACCGTTGCTAGTTCTGATAATTTGGATGCTGACCAAGGTCGGTACACATACACTGGGTCACCTTCTTGTCCTGGAAATGCCCTTTGTGGACACCTAAATACGTGGGTGCCTACCCGACCTCTAGTATTGCTCACTGGTCCACTTACTCCTGAACTTCCAGTCTCCCCCCGACCGTGTTCGGCCGGCTGTGGTCGCACCTGATCTACAGCAGCAACAAGGGCAGAGGGAGGGACCCGGTCGGCCACCCCCGATGCCTCCTCAGTCGATATGGCTCTTGCCGCCCTCAGAGGATACAGGGGCGGGTAATTGTTGTCCACATTTTCCTCTTTGTTACCCATTATTAAATATCACAATTTACAATACACAGCCTGTTACACACGGCAATACAAACACCTGGACAAAACAGCATGAATACCGCTCAAATATTACAATTTATGAAATACAGGCTGGTACATACATATACACCAAAATGTTGTACACAAACGATTTCACCAACACTTAAAAACAATATGCAATTTAATGCAGACACTAAGACAAGTACAAAATCTCTATATTCCAACTTTTCTGTTTGAAAATCAACAAACACACTCTTCGTTCAATTTCTGGTTCAGGATCATGAATTTTGATGGGAATTTTGGTAATTTATGTTCCAACTTATTCTTCTATTTATTCTTCCAAGCTTCTGGTTGGAAGTCAAATTATGGGTTTATACCGAGATCTTTATCTTTTAAAGAAGGGACTCTAACCCATATAACTTCAATACTTCGCGAGTGCAACTAGAGATTGAACTTTAAACTTCTGGTTAAAGCAATAAATCTTGTTTCCTTATCCTCATAAAAAAAGTTCCCTTATCGTTACAATTAATGGTTCAAACTCAAATAGGATCACGTCATCCTTTGGTTAAGAGATGTGGCATACCAGCTCTCACGAGTGCAAATGCCTAACAGGGACTTTCAATGGGTTCCCTCACCTGAATCTCTGCAGGTATCCTAGTTTGCCTTCGATCCAGTCGGGCACCGTCCACCTCCACTCCTCTAGATTTGTGATCCTGCCGACTTCGCCAAAATTGTAGAATAAGTAATTCTTCAGGTCCGAAGAGTTTGAAACATATTCATACGCATGGGAGAGAATGCAGTAAACGAGAAAACACAAAAGTAGTAAAATGAATCTCTCTCCCTGCTGTTCAACTCGGAGCGTCATTTATACAATTTTGAAGCAGGCGATGTCGTCGTCTTATGCCAACAGGGGAGTTAAAATACCTTCACCATGAGACATGATTTTGTGAACAAGCTTTTTTGCACAAACAACAGGTGTTCTCAGAACTCAGAAGTGATAGGCACACATATATACAGGCTTTGGTTGAATCATTTAAATCAACTGGCTTTTAACGATCTAGCAGGGACTGCCTTTGATAAGGAATGTTTTGACAGGAAACTCAGGCCTTTTTCCCCATTCATACCTCCTAATCATTCAGCTGCAACAGGGGATGTTGATAATGTATGAGGTCAACCCAGCACCTTCAGTTGTGGCCAAAATTATTGGCACCCTTGCACTTTTTACAAATAACTCAAATTTTTGTCTAAAAATAAGTTGAAATTGACAAAAGTATTTGGTCTCCACAATTCTTTATTTCACTGTTAATATTACAGAACATTTGTTTTTGATTCAGAACTTAATATATCCTTTTAAATGAGAAAATAAAAAGAAATGGCATTGACAAAATTATTGACACCCCAGACTTAATATTTGGTAGCACGGCCTTTGTACAAAATAACTGCAGTCAAGCACTTCCCATAGCCATGAATGAGCTTCCCACACCTCTCTACTGGGAGTTTGGCCCACTCTTCCTGTGCAAACTGATCCAGTTCTCCCAGATATGAAGGGTAACTTCTCCCAACTGCTGTTTTCAGATCTCCCCACAGGTGTTCAATGGGATTTATATCTGGACTCATTGCTGGCCACTTCAGAACAGTCCAGCGTTTTGTCTTGAACCATTCCTGAGTGCTTTTTGAAGTGTGTTTGGGGTCATTGTCCTGCTGCAAGACCCATGACCTTCGACGGAGATCCACCTTTCTGACACTGGATTGAACGTTGCGCTCCAAAATGCCTTGGTAATCTCCTGATTTAATGGTGCCATGCACACATTCAAGGTACCCAGTGCCAGAGGCAGTACAGCAACCCCAAAACATCACTGAACCTCCTCCATGTTTGACTGTAGGGAAGGTGTTCTTTTCTTTGAAGGCTTCATTTTGTTTTCTGTAAACATAGAGATGACGTGCTTTATCAAAAAGATCTAATTAGGTCTCGTCTGTCCACATGACATTCTCCCAGAAAGATTTTGGCTTGTTCAGGTGTGTCTTGGAAAATTCCAGTCGGGCTTTCTTATGTCTGTCTGTCTCTGTCTCTCTCTGTCGCCACCTATCGGCTGTCGGTGCGTTGGGTGTAGCGTCATGGCGGCTGTGAGCAACTGCTCGGTGTTTTGGTGAGTCCGTTGTGAGTTTTCCCCCCTCTCCTGCCCTCCCTCCCTCTCCTTTTCCATCCTGTGTGCTTCGGCATTGTGTTTTCATCCATTCTGCACCCTTGTCTTCGAGAGAGAGAGGATTGAGAGCGAGCCCATTTTGGGTGCGGCCTACTGGCTTGACGACGCTTTGTAAGCCATTTTTGTGCTTATAATGCACGTTTATTATTTACTTTAGTTCAATTATTTAGGTTTGATACCTTCTTGTCCGGTTCGGACAAGGGGGGGGGGGGGGGGGGGATTTCGCTGGTATGGCGAATATACGCTCTCGTTACGAGGCGTTCGAAAATTTAACGCGTAAGCATGCATTCGCATGTGTTCCGCCCGAAGGAGCTCCTACTGAGGACATTATCCTTGCCGTGGGATCCATCATAGGAGACGGTAATGTTCGTGCGGCATCACGAATGAACCAGAAATTTGTTGTCTTCGTGTCAGAAGAAAAACTCGTTCATGACGTCATTAGTACCGGTCTAACCATAAAAGGGGGTCATTATATTACGGTATCCCCTATGGATGGATACGCCAGCTACCAAGATAACAATATCCAACGTTCCACCGTTTATGCCAGGCGAGAAACTCCTATCCGTTCTGTCTCGTTACGGTAAAATTGTTTCCCGAATCTCAATGATTCCGCTCGGGTGTCGCAGCGATCGTGTTAAACACGTAATGAGCTTTAGGAGGCAGGTGTACATGATTCTCCTGGATCACGGAGCCGATACAGGTTTAAATATATCCTTTAAAGTATCGTTGGATGATCGGGAATACTACATGTATGCTTCCTCAGCCTCCTTAACTTGCTTTAATTGTGGAGAATTCGGACACGTTAAAAGATTCTGTCCTAGGGCCTCTTGTCCGAAGTGTGGTGAACCGGGACATAACGAAAGGGTTTGTAAAAAGGCCAATCCCTCCACCGCGCCTTCTGACACCCCGACCATGCTCGCTGACACCCGGACCGTATCTCCTGTTACCCCTACCGTACCTTCCGTCACCCGGACCGTATCTCCTGTCACCCCTACCGTACCTTCCGTCACCCGGACCGTACCCTCTGACACCCCGATCGCACCTTCGGACACCCCGACCGTACCTTCTGACACCCCGACCGTACCGTCTGACACCCCGACCGTACCTTCTGACACCCCGACTGTACTTTCTGACCCCCCGACCGTACCCTTTGACCCCCCGACCGTACCTTCTGACACCCCGACAGAGTCGTCTGTCACACCGGTGCTTTCCGATTCCAATGTGATGACACCCACCGATGTGACTGACACAACTAGCATTGCCCCCTTTCCCGAACCCATGAACGAAGAATCCATAGTGTATGCTAAAAAGTGAAGAGCACCAGCGCCAAGCATTTTCGCTGGTGCTGCAAAGAAGGCGGTCATGGGCGGCACCATTTCCGGTGCACATGTGTCCGAGTGTCCCTCTGACATTCCCTCACTAACTGAGTACATGAATACCATTGTCAATGACACCAGCGAGTCTCATTATGTAAATGAGCCGAAAAATAAAATTTGTACCTCTCACCTGGAAGTTTCCGAGTGCGAAACCTCCAGTGAAAGTATTACCATTTCCGAGCTGGGAAATGTTTTTCCGCTTGTCCCCCCTTTAAATACCGAGCAGACTAAGGATTCAATAAACGTTCCCACTGTACAAACGGGGCCGGTAAATCTGAGTTTGCTGGGATCTCAAACCCAAGCTCCGACCCCAGATACAAATATCCACCAAAGTGTTAACGAGTGCTCTCGGGAACACCTTGGGAAACTTGTGAAGGTGCCTCCAGACAAGACCGCGGGGGCAGCGGGTAATACCCCAGATCCTGACGACATGTTATCTGACGTGTCCGAGTCCGAAGATGACATTGAGACAACCGCGCTGTCACAAGCGATGACAGGTCACTCGCAGGTACCCCCCTCAACTCATTCTTACCTTCCTTAATGAAACGTATCGTCACCGCAACATTGTCATTAAAGACTATTTCCCTGACTTGGCTACATTCATTTGCACCGCAAAGTCAATAATCAAAGCGCGTGAGAATTTTGACCTGACGAAATCTCAATTCCACAGGTTAAGAAAGTTTGTTACCCGAGCAGGTACGGAGTGTTCCCAAACACAGGGCGATTTCATTACCACGGAATGAAAAACATTTCCTTTGCGACCTTAAACATGAATGGTGGGGGTGCAAGTCACCTCCGTCAGGCCCAAGTCAAAAACTTGTTTGACCGTAAAAAGGCAAATGTTCTTTTACTACAAGAGACCCACATCACACCTAACGTGGAACATGACTGGTGCCAAACTTTCAAAGGGCAATGCTATTTTAGCAATCTGTCAGCCTCATCTGCTGGGGTTGGGTTTTTTCTAAAGCCAGGTCTAGCTTTTGAGTCTTGTCATTTTCAGGAAGTCATAAAAGGCCGGCTTATTTCCCTTCAGCTTGCACATCAAAACTTCCGCTGTACCATTTTCAATGTGTACGCACCTAGTGAGAGCAGGGACCGAAAGGCCTTCTTCACCTCCATGGTAAACCACCTGAAATCAGTTGATCTCGACCAATGTGTGTGCATTGGTGGTGACTTTAATTGCACCTTTGACCCTTCGAAGGATAGAAACTCTGCAGAACCCCACCCCGAGTCCCATGCGGACCTATCCCGTTTCTTTAAGACGGCCGGTCTACTGGATGTTTGGCGATTGCATCACCCCAACATAGTCCAGTTTACCTGGTGTCGATGTGCCAATGGCCGGGTGTCTTCGGCAAGACTCGACCGCTGGTACATTAATGTACCCTTTAGGAACGTCGCGGCCTCTTCAGGTTGTTTTCCGTCATTGTTTTCAGACCACCATATGGTAACCTTAGATCTTTCTTTTCCTCGACCCACATGCAGAAATAGTTACTGGAAGTTTAACGTTAAACTTTTAGAAGATAGTTTATTTACAGACTCCTTTCGTGATTTCTGAGCTGAAATGAGTACTAAAAAATCTTCTTTCTCCTCAATTAGTCTCTGGTGGGATAACCTAAAGGCCCAAATTCGAGTATTTTGTCAACAATTTAATTCGCACTGTACCAATGTAAAACATATCACGATGGCTTGCTTGGAAGCAGACATCTTAAGGTTAGAGGGCAAGTTGGCCAATGAGAGCAACCCAGTGAACTATCGGTTGCTACTCGAGAAGAAGGCCCAATTAAGGGATTTGATTCATGAAAAAGCAGCGGGCACACTAGTTCGGCTAAGAATACAGAATATAAAGGTTTCAGATACCCCAACTAAGGCTTTCTTTCACCTAGAAACTGTAGAGAAACCAGCACGACTTATATCTTCGGTTTTGGACCCAGGGGGGAACATCCTAACAAATCCGAGTGATATAAGATTAAATGTAATCGATTTCTTTTCTGAACTTTTCAAGGCCAAAACAGTTTCTCACGAAATGATGAATGTTTTGACCTCTCATCTTCCTTCCGTGGCTGAGGCCCAACGTCTGGAACTGGATGCTCCAATTACCCTTCCAGAGCTAACCGGTGCACTTGCTGAGATGGAGTCGGGAAAAGCCCCTGGCATCGATGGCCTACCGGCCGAATTTCTTTCGGCATTCTGGGACATTTTGGGCCCAGAGCTGCTCAATGTTCTGAATGCATCTCTTTTATCCAGAGAATTACCACTCAGTTTTAGAAGAGCAGTACTCTGCCTGCTACCCAAGACTGGCGATCTCCGACACCTGTCAAACTGGCGTCCGATCTCTTTGTTGTGCACGGATTACAAACTGTTTTCCAAGGTCCTTGCGAACCGGTTGAAGACAGTTATTGGGGACCTGGTGTCACCTGATCAAAGTTGCGGCATCCCTGGCAGATCCATCTATGACAACATATTCCTAGTCAGAGATTTGTTAACTGGTAAATGTGTCAAAGAGGATTTTGGATTGGTGTTTCTTGACCTTGCAAAGGCCTTTGATAGCATTGATCATGACTTTTTGTGTCATGTGTTACAATCTTGCGGGCTTGGCACTAATTTTAGAGCCTACATAGCTTTGTTATATGCAAACATCTCCAGCTTGATCAAAGTTAACAACGAATTTTGCCCACCCATAAAGGTTCAGAGAGGGGTAAGGCAAGGTTGTCCACTTTCAGGTCTATTATTTGCCCTCGCCTTGGAGCCCCTCTTAATCGCCCTCAGAAAGGATATCCCTGGACTTGTCCTTTCTCCAGGATACCCACCTTTGACCCTGTCAGCTTATGCCGACGACCTTTGTGTCATTATAAAAAGAAAATGCGACAGTGACGCCATGGCAAAGTGTTTGTCGGACTTCAACCTTGCCTCATCATTAAGGTGTAATTGGGGGAAAAGCAAGGCTCTGTGGATCCCCTTTCCAAAAAATGACTTACCTATGCCACCGTTATTACCACCACCTCCCCTTCCTGCAGAGCTAGTGTGGGCAAACGATGGCATCAAGTATTTGGGCGTCTTCCTCGGTCCTCCTCAGTATGCCCAGAACAATTGGGACAGGATCATTGACCAGGTAGATGGGCGTTTGAGCCGATGGAAAAGAGCTCTACCCCACCTTTCCTATAAGGGTCGCGTGCTAGTTGTCAACAACCTCGTCACTACCCTTTTGTGGCACCGGTTCATCTGCCTGCAACCACCGGAGGTTTTGCTCCAAGCTATCCAGAGGAAACTGGTGGATTTTTTTTGGGGAGGCTACCACTGGCTTCAGCCCAGCGCCATATGTTGTCCCTCGGCCGAGGGTGGTCATGGCCCAGTCGATGTGAAATGCCACCTGTTGGCCTTCCGGCTCCGCTCCATCCAACGCTTGCTTTATGCAGAACACCTACCAGGAAAGCCCTTAGCCTGCTCCATTCTTCAACGAGCTGGGAGGCTCGGATACAGACAAGAACTTTTCCTGACCAACCTTCAACACGTCGATACATCTCTGCTCCCAGTCTTTTATCAGAGCCTCTTGAATGCCTGGCAGGGCGTTTCGATAA